>NC_061110.1:57938607-58013607 GCF_015104395.2 Macrobrachium nipponense | reverse complement strand
GTGTACATAATTTACCAGTTTCTTCCAGACTCCCTACTCTTAGTTCACTTGATACCATTAATTAAACACAAACTAAAGGATGCAGCTGACCCTGGCAACTACCGGCCTATTGCAATCACATCGAAGATAATTGAGTCGGTTCTTCTAGTGAGACTTCTCCCCTTTCTACACACCACTGACAACCAGTTCGGGTTTAAAGCAAACCACTCAACCAACACCTGCATCTACATACTGAAAGAATTGCTGAACTACTACCTATCATCAGCCTCTCCTGTTTTCCTTAGTTTTGTGGATGTGTGAAAAGCATCTGAGAGAGTAAACTACCTGAAGCTCTTCCTGAAGCTACATAAAAGAGGCACACCCCTATATCTAATTGGCATTTTACATTGTTGGTTCTCCACACAGTAATTCTGTGTCAAATGGGATAATTTATCATCGTACACCTTCGGCTCCCTAAATGGGCTTCGGCCAGGGGGCATCCTCTCTCCATACTTGCTTAATACATACACAGATGCCTTGAATGTCAAACTGAACTCACTCCCAATTGGATGCACTGTCAATGAAACAACTATAAACAACCTATGTTACATCGACAATATGGTTCTGATTTCCCTATCAGTGCAAGGACTCCAACGACTCATAGACACTTGCCCCCAGCATGCAGAGGAATTTGATATAATTTACAATGAAACCAAGACCCAGTGCATGTCGCTGCTCCTAAGATTGTTTAAGCATATTGCATAATCACAAATTTTCCTTGGAAACCATCGGCTGGAATTTGTGCACGAATTTCTGTATTTGGGTCACATTATCACTGAAGACCTAAAAGATACGCCAGACATTGAACAAAGGCGTCGTAAACATGTGCAACTGGCAACCTGACTGCAAGGAGGTTTGCCTTCTGTCACCGAGACGTGAATCTCCTGCTCTTCCGCTCGTACTGCTACAGTATCTATGGGTGTTCCCTCTGGACGAACTATACCCAAGAGACCATGAGACGTATCACTGTTGTGCACAATGACATTTTGAGATGCCTCACAAACTCTCCCTGCTACCACTCCGCCACACAGATGTCCATAGAAAACCACCTGGGCAATTTAAAAATCATTGTAAGGCGAACAATGTCCAGTATGGTAACCCAAGTGAGAAACAGCAGCAACTCGCTCATACAAAGCATCCTAAGGAGTGAGACAAGAAGATCTAAATTGTGGGAAAGATGGAAAAATGAGGCCTTTGTCCCCTAAAGGACTTAATCTCTGTATTGGCAAGATGTCATCTGCAGATTCTGTCATTGTTATTATACTTATTGCTGATATTTAACTTTTTCATTATTGCTGTGAATACTATACTATCAAGTTAAAGTTTTTTTTACATTCAATTTTCGTATTTAGCCCTCTGGACTTGACTACTGTAACCATCTAAGGTCTCTAGTTGAAATTTAAGTTATATAATCTGTGCACTAACTGTTACAACTCTCAATGCATTTTTTTTCTCACCAATATTATTACTGTTATTATCAGTATTATGATTATTATCTTTTATGCTACCTCAGCTATTTTGTGGATAAGTGCCAATTATTCATTTTTTTTATCATGTTGTCTCATGTATCTAGATTATGTATGTTACTGTCTATATTTTATATATTCCATGTATATAGTCCTGAGCTGAAATAAAAGATATAATTATTATTATTATTATTAAAATGCTGTGAGATTTTTAATGATAGGCTAACCGTTGAAGTGTTGATAGTTGTATCAATAGTTGGCTATAGTCACAACTATCGACACTGTAAACAAAACTCGTAATCTAATGTGTAATCTAATATATATATATATATATAATATATATATATATTATAATATATATATATATATATATATACTATATATTATATATATATATATATATATATATAATATATATATAATATATATTATATAATTATATATATATATATCATATATATACTTATATATATATATATATTATTAATATATATTATATATATATTAATATATATATAATCATATAATATATATAATATATAGTTTTATGGCACGTCTAGTGCCATAAATCACCGATTTATGGCATCATAACAGGCCGAGTTTTGGTTATTCGCGCCTGAAGGTGTTGATAATAGAGTTATGCTCCATAACATAACTAACAGAGGCACCATTAATTGGTTATCAGCACCATAAATCAACAAATTTTGGTGGCAGTTTTTGCTTATCAGCACACTGACGAGATCAGAACCTTCCCCCCCTCCATTAACCTGGGACTGCCTGTATATTATAATATATGTATATTTCCACATATAAGATGACCTTTAAATCCTAAAATTTACCCCTAAAAGTGGGGGTCGTCTCATACTACCATTGTAAAAATGAAACCCTGAATTCTAAGTGATGCTTATAGGTAGGTTAGCCTAGGCCTCTGTGTGATAACCACAGACATTTTACATGAACAGATTCACTTTATGATATAAACTGATAATAAAGATAGAAAAACCGTTATTACACTATGGATTATGCATTGGGATATTTGAGAAATAATTCAATACCAATGAAATCATCTTTTATGTATGTGAGCCCAGCTGAGAAAATGTAAACATTTTGCTTTGGTTGCACTCACAGAAACACTTATCTTTTGGTAACCATTCAGAAATTCTTCTGGTAGTGTAATTACTACTATATTACAGTAGTAATTGTACATATTTAGGATGTCGTAATGTTAATTTTTCATTAAAAACTTCATTATTAATTTGGTGAGATAGCACAATTTTGGATTACATGCAACTGTTAGAACAATTCAGTCATGCGAACAATAATGATGTACGATAATTATCGTACATTAGACTAACCTCTTTTCCTCCATCTCCTTATCCCATCTTCTAGTTAAATAAGTTAAAAAAGTAAAAGAGAATGATAAATGTATTGTTAGTAATGCTATACTCATTAAGTAACCTAGTACAGCCATACAGAACTGAATGAAAAGCAGCTGTTTTGCTATGAACAACTGAATCTGATAACAACAGCTATTTTACTTGCATTTCAACCATTGTATGATAGTAGATAATTAACGTAATTATGTTGCAAATGATGGTAAGTAGAATAGAACTGATATATTTTTACATTACAGTACTGTATACCCTTATTTGCCATGGAGAAAAGCTAGGCAATGAAATATACTGCTAAATGTAAGCTGCAAAATGTAACTGGTGCTAAGAAAACAATGTTGAAGCTTCTAATGACTATAAATTGTCGTGCATCAGCAACATGGATGGAACTCCCCTAAGCTTTGTGCCATCAAACTTGACCGTAAATAAAATTTTAGTGAAAATATTTTAATCAAAACTACTGGGCATGAAAGAACACAATTTAATTGTTGTTTAAATGTGTACAGCAGATGGGACGAAACTTTCTCACAGTGGTTAAAAAAAAAATCCTGAATGGTATCGTTGTCCATGTTCACGAAAACATAAGCAATGAAAATGTCACATCATCGCTATGTTCGTATTCTATGAAACAATAGTAATATGAGAATGTTATACATACAATATTATTGGATATAGTGAAGTAAGTATAACTTTTTTTAAGATTCATGGAAAAGATGCATATTCCTTATGTTTATATTTCATATTACATACTAGTGGTGAATATTACTAGCGAATATTACATACACTAATTTTATATCTCGTGTATGATGCAAACCCTTTAAAATTAGTTTCAAAACTAGGTATTCAAAATTCACATGATACGTGTGTGTAAATACGGTATATACGAAAACTAGCCTATACACAGATGGTTTAGTAATTTAGCAGTCATCTTATACTACAGATATGAGATAAATTCATGAACATTTCCCATCATTTTAGTTTTTTTACCGCATCTTATCTAAAGGTCGTCTTACACATGGAAATATACAGTATAGTACATGATTTTGACAGGAAAATATGTGTATATATATATGTATATGTGTATATATATATATGATATATATATATATATATATATATATATATATATATATATATATATATATAATATATTATTACCTATTGAGAACAACACTGACTAGCTACTTACAACAGAAAAGGGTAAAATAAAGTTGTTTGTCACTACTAGTAAACTAAACAATAATGGTCACTGGCATAAAACTTGATAAACCTATATGCAGTCATAGATACAAACATGCTATCAATCTACTAAAATTCATAAACATTTCCAGAACTGCAATTATCTAATCAAAGAAAAGGCTCACTGACTTGCTCAGCTCATCTACATTGCACCCACTGATGGTTGCAGCAAGCTGCTAAGGTTTGTTGCAAGTTTCAGGTATGCTTAGTATTTAACAGGGCAAATTCATTAACCCTATGAGCAAATTGTTTACTGGGACTGGCTTGCATTCAAAAGCAGTGAAAATCAACTATTAATATTAAACATTTAGTGAAAAGCACTCAGTAAAAATGTACATTTGACAAGGGAACTCAGTCAAGGTCTATGAGAAATTGACACCTGAGAGAGAGAAGCATATCTGATGTTTAACTACAACTGCCACTTCATTCCATTTTGAAGAAGGAAGTTATGTAATCAGAATAAATGAAGCATCACACTCAGGATATGCATGTGTACTAACTGGAAGCAATCTAAAACCAGAGGAACTTACTTTCTTGCCTAAAAAGCCAGAGACCTAGATAAAACAAAAATTTATAGTTGTGAAATAGGGATAGTGTTGTGAGGTGTTTTCATAATTACTGCACTATAAAAAACAATTCCAGTACATAATATGTCACTCAATAGCAAAGCTTACTTTACATAGTCTACAATTCACAGGCAATAAAATTACTGTACTAAATAAGTAGTGTCTGTATATTGCATATCAATTTCTGAAGAACTGCTTACTCACAGCACACATTCAGATCACACAATATTTACATGTTCTGCTAACAAAGTACAATCAGACCCCAGTCTCTGATGATCTGCTTAACCATGGTTAACCATGGGAAAAAAATCCAAAATATTTTATTATTCTTTGTTATGTATAACCAATAGTGATTATTATAAGAGGTGTAGGGGTTTACATGAGCATAACCAAGCTGGCTAATATGCACTGAGCACTTTGTACACTATCATAAATTGTTAAATTACATTAAGTTTAACATTTTTCCCCCTATACTGTTTAAGGAATATTCTTTGCCATGTATAATGGTTATTATAAGAGGTAGTACTGGGGTTTATATGGGCATAACTAAGTGTATAGTACTTTGTTACATATGGTGTTCATGATTATCCTTGGTTTCAGGGATCTGTGGAGGGCCCTCATATGTATAAACTACAGATAGTGGGCCCCCTGGTATATAAACAATGCATGCAAGCAAGCAAAATAGTTTTGTTAATACATAAAGGAAGCAATCCCTTTAGTTAATCCTGCAAACCGCACTGCACAACAGAATATCTCAAACAGATGAAACAAACAGCTGAAACACAACTAAAGAGATTTTTACCTTCAACCTAATATTTAATCAAATCAAGCACCCCAAACTATTTCTCAGCTCTTTATTGGAAACTTCTTTGTACTATTTCTAAGCTACAGGCTTATTCTCAATACCAAAATGTACCAATGTAGGTCAACGTACACATTACGAGAATGGCCCCAAGATACTTACACTTTATTACCTAAGTGTAATACATCTCATGAGGGAAAAGAAAATGTCTACAGTACATCTGCCAAAAATTAAACCATCAAAATAATGAACATTGCAAAAACATTAGCAACATTATCGGTTTGTTATAAATTCTTTTCAAGTAGCTGACTACCTAACTAAGCTGATGGACAAAAATAATCAAGTAAAGGACATTGAGAGTCTCACACAGCAAGCTCAAGGTCTACATCCACTGCCAAGCATTTTATTCCATTCATAATACAATGCCAGTTCATCACAGGTAAAAGGAAAATGATCTGCCAACATTTCATGCACAGACAAAGGATCAAGTCTCACGAATACTAAAGATGAAACATAAAATTTATGAGCATGAAAGCCAAAACAGAATTTCAAATTAATATTGTGGTAGTTATGGGAATTCAAGATGCAAGATAACAGACTTCCTTCCTATTCACTTGTGCATCCCACAGAAGTTTCATGAGGTCCAAAGCCTACAGTGACAAAAATGGCACTAGTACTTTACCTTTCAGCTTTTTTCGGCCAATCCAAGAGGGAACCATGGCCATTTCATTACTTAAAAAGGTAAAATATTATAAAGCAAAACAACTCTCAACAACTTAACTTTCTTAAAACAAAATTTTGATTTTGTCATTTGGAAAAGACTTATTATAAAAGGAATTGCTATAGTACATTGCAATTATTACAAGTATTATTATTCAAAAGATGAAACCTATTCATACGGAACAACCCCACAGGGGCCACTGACTTGAAATTCACGCTTCCAAAGAATATCAAGGTGTTCATTAGGGGGAAGATGAGGTAAAGGGAAATACAGAAAGAAAAGACCCTATTTATTAAAAAGGGGGAAAAATAAATAAATTAACAAATAGATAAAAGCATATTATAATGCAGAGTTGAATGACTTCCTCTGACAGGCTGTTCCACAGTCCAATGGTGTGCGGATTAAAGGACCTCTGGAACTGGGAAGTTCAACAGCAAGGCATATTTACTGCATTTTGGTGCTGCTGTTCAGCAAATCTGGTTGCTCTCGGCAGATAAAGGAGATCAGGGATCAATTGTGGATGTGAAAGATCTATTAAAAAGACAAACAAGAGACCATCTGTTTGATGGTCCAAGTCATAACTTTGTACTACTATTAGGAAACAGAAACCTACCACAAAGAACCCATTATCTAGAAGAGATAAATCTCTAACAGAAGTAGACATCCCCACCAGTGAACAGTATTCTAATAAAGGGAGTACAAATGCGAGACCGGACACTTTGCCGTAAACAAATTTGCCGTAGGACAATTGATTGTATGACATTTTGCCATAAAAAAATTGCCGTACGGATATTTTGCCGCAAGGACATTTCGCTGTAAAATGTATATGCTTTGGCATGAATAGATTAGAAAAAAAAAAGAATGAAGAGAGAGAGAGAAGAGAGAGAGAGAGAGAGATAGAGATACGACTGAGAAGAGCGAGCGAGAGAGAGAGAGAGAGAGAGAGAGAGAGAGAGCCTTACCTTACCTTACCTTACGACCTACATCTTGTTCGGGTTGCCCCAGGTGGCCCTCAGTGTGAGGCACCTCTAATGTCTACCAGAGAGTTGCTAGTACATCTTCCGGTATATTTTGCATCTTCCAATCTTGGATGGTCTGGGATGCAGTTTAGATATTTGTCGAGCTTATTCTTAAACACATCTACGCTCACTCCTGATATATTCCTCAGATGAGCTGGCAACGCATTGAATAGACGCTGCATTATCGATGCTGGTGCGTAGTGGATTAATGTCCTGTGTGCTTTCCTTATTTTTTTTTTTCCTGGTATAGTTTTGGGCACTATTAATCTACCTCTGCTTGCTCTTTCTGATATTTTTAGTTCCATGATATTTTCTGCTATTCCTTCTATCTGTTTCCATGCCTGAATTATCATGTAGCGTTCTTTCTCCTTTCCTTTCTAGACTATATAATTTTAAGAATTGTAGTCTTTCCCAGTAGTCTAGGTCCTTAACTTCTTCTATTCTAGCTGTAAAGGACCTTTGTACACTCTCTATTTGTGCAATATCCTTTTGATAGTGTGGGTACCATATCATATTGCAATATTCAAGTGGACTACGAACATATGTTTTATAAAGCATAATCATGTGTTCAGCTTTTCTTGTTTTGAAGTGCCGTAACAACATTCCCATTTTTGCTTTACATTTTGCCAACAGAGTTGCTATTTGATCATTGCATAACATGTTCCTATTCATCATCACACCAAGGTCTTTAACTGCTTCCTTATTTGTGATGGTCTCATTATTAGGTCCCTTATATGCATATAGCTTTCTTTCTCTGTCTCCATAATTTATTGATTCAAATTTATCAGAGTTAAATACCATCCTATTTACCTCTGCCCAATCATATACTTTGTTAAGGTCTCTTTGTAGAGCGTTCCTATCTTCATCACAAGTAATTTCTCTACTTATTCTTGTGTCATCTGCGAAACTACTCACTACCGAATCCTTCACATTATTGTCTATGTCTTCAATCATAATAACAAACAGTATTGCAGCTAACACCGTACCTTGCGGCACACCGGATATTACCTTGACTTCATCCGATTTCTCGTCGTTTGCAATAACTATCTGTTTTCTGTTGTGTAAAAATTCTTTTAACCATCTTCCTACTTTATCCACGATATTGTGTTTTCTAATTTTCTTCGCTAATATATTATGGTCTACTTTATCAAAAGCTTTTGCAAAGTCTAAATAAACCACATCTGTTTCATTTCCGCTTTTCATATTTTTGAATATGTTCTCACGGTGGACTAACAGTTGGGTTTGTGTACTTTTTCCGGGTACGAAACCATGTTGTCCTTTATTAAACAAATTAATTTTTATTAAATGTTTCATAATATTTTTCTTCATTACCCTTTCATACACTTTCATAATATGTGATGTTAGACTCACAGGCTATAATTACTTGCCTCTAGTCTTGATCCACTTTTGAAAGTAGGGGTAATATATGCTAATTTGTGCTCATCATAAATCTTGCCTGTATCTACACTTTGTCTTAATAATATTGCAAGTGGCTTTGCGATAGAATGAACTACTTTCTTTAACAAAATAGCAGGAATTCCATCAGGCCCTGCAGCAGCTCCATTTTTAATTTCATTAATAGCCTGCACAATATCAGCTTCATTAATATCTATGTCAGCTAAATATTCACTATTTTCATCCCTTACTTCTATATCATTATCTTCATTATCTATTCTAGGGGTGAATTCTCTCTTATATCGTTCTGCCAATATGTTGCAAATTTCCTTTTTTTCATTCGTTAACCTCCCTTCAATTCTTAGAGGGCCTATTTCTATTCTTCTTTTATTCATCTTCTTCGCATATGAGTATAATAGCTTAGGGTTTTGCTTGATATTTAATAGGGTTTTTTCTTCCAAGTCCCGTTTTTCATTTTCTTTTGATTGTATAATCTTTGTTCTGCATTTTCTATCTTACTTTTTAGTTCTATAACTTTCCATGCATTTTTTTCTTTTGCAAGACCTTTTTTCCACTTTCTGATTTTCTGGAACAAGATCCTTCTGTCTCTTGGTATGCATGAATGATGTTTACTTTTCTTCTTCGGTATATATTTTTCCACTATTTTCTCCAATATTTTATATAATATCTCCGTATTTACCCTTATGTCATCACTTACGAAAATGTTATCCCAATCTTTGTTTAATTCTTCATTAATTTCTGACCATTTTATATTTTTACTGTAGAAGTTGTATTTTCCATATCCTTCCCACTTTTTCATTTCTTGCTTATCTCTATTTTCACTTGCTTTGGAATGAACTGTTAATTCTATGACATTATGGTCTGAAATATTCGCATTATAAACTATTATTTCTTTAACATAATTCATCTCGTTCACAAATACTAGGTCTAAAGTATTTTCCTTTCCTTTCTTGTTGGCAGGTGATTTATTTGTTGAATGTTGTATTCTAGTAGCATATCTAATAGCTTTTCAAATTGCCTCTTATCTTCTGCACTACTATTACTCTCTTTTTTATATGTATAAGTACAACCACAATCTCCTATTCGTTCTTTCCATTCTACGAAAGGAAAGTTGAAGTCACCAGATAGGAGAATAGTCCAGTCCTTGTGATTTCTACATATATCATCCAATTTTTCAATTATTAAGTCAAACTCTTTAGTATTAGGAGGTCTATATATTACTATGTTCATCAATTTTTCAGATTCAAATTCTACCGCTATTAGTTCACATTCTGAGTTACTATATTTCTCATATATTTTTCCTTGTTTTTTGTCTTTCCCATATATTGCGGTTCCCCCTTGATTTCTATTTTTTCTATCTGATCTATAAGTTTGGAACCCTTTTATTGATCATCATTCCCAGTCTCTTGGGAATACCAGGTTTCACTATATTCATTATATCTATTTTCTTTTCATTTTGGGTTAGTTCTTCTAAGTACTCTATTTTTCTTTTTGAGTTACTCGTAACTAAACCCTGCGCATTCATCACTATGATGGTTTGCGTGTTTTCTCCTTCATTTAATACTGGTAGTAATAAGGATTTTACCATGTCTCTTTCCTGTTCTGGCATGTTGTTCTTTTTTTCATTTCCAGAAATTCTGACATTAAAAAATCCAACTTTTCCATAATATTTGATCTTCCTTCATCATAATTATTCATTTTGTGTCTGACTCTGCAATTTCTCCGTTTCTGCAATATCCTCTTGCATAATAAATACAGTTATTATCTCTTGAGTAGAATTTCGGAGCTGATGCTTTGAAATTTTTTGCTGACACCTCTGCATATCTCATTGGTGGTTTGCTTTTCTCTTTTACCTGATATTCTTGATTTCTCTCTTTATTTGTTTCTTTCTTATTTTGGATTTTATTACTTGGTTGGTTATTTATTTGATTATGATTCATGGCTACAGGGTGCATATATTTGCATTTTTTGTCGAACTTACATCCTTTTCCTTCTTTTAGGTTTTTACATATTTTTGGATGCAGATCTCTGCAATCATCCCCATATCCATCTAAGTATGCACATTTACCATATATTTCATAGTTTTGACATATCTTAGGATGTTTGTAGTAACATCTTTCTCCAAATCTGCAATTCCCTCTTTTCAAAAGGTTGCAGATTTTGTCTTTCTTGTCTATTTTTTTCCTCTTTCCCGTCATTGTTATAGATCTGGGTAGAGCCTCTTCGGGATTTGCTTTTCTGTTGTCATATCGTAATTTATTTCTTCGTAGTATGCTGCTTTATTGCCTCATATGTAGTATCAATGAGTATCTCTGCATCCATACTTTTATCTTGTTCTTTGTTTTCCTTATTTTTTTCTGTCATTTCATTTTTGTTTACTTCTCTTCCGTTTTCCTCTTCTTTTTCTTCTTCTTCTTCTTCCTCTTCCTCTTCTTCTTCATCCTCAACTATTTGTACATTCAATCTTGATTTAATAACATTGTCTATCCATGATAGACATGTTGAACAAAAAAATTCTTGTATCTTTTCTCAAATCTTGTATTACCTCAGCACACTGTGGATGGGTCGGAATGTTGCATGCAGCACATTTTCTGATTAGGTTTTGTGGATTGACTATGCTATACCAAACCTTACACAGTTTGCATGCTTTTGGCATTCTTTTCCTAATGCATCAATTAGGATATTCACAAGATTCACCTTATTCATTTTCTTTGTCGGAATATGTTGGTTTATGTATATTTTCTTTATGAGTCTCTTGACCACTTGGATTTTATTTGGAACTTCTTCAATTATTTTCAAGATGTTTTCATTAGATTTGTTCCAGTTTGAAGGATTATATCCTTCTAATATATCTATGAATGCTTTTGTATCTTTTTGGTTAGGACTGTTGCTGATTTCATAGATGAGAAATGCCAGTTCCCTTCCTGCTACCTCATCGTATTGCGAATCTGCTAGACACGCCAAATTACGCCACCTCTTCCCGCAGTTGGAACTTACTGCCATCTTGTTCTGATTTATAGTATTACACTTGATAAACTAACTTAGAAGACGCTTTATCCTACTATTTTCACACTAATCTTATCACCGATAGTTCACGAACACTTCTAGATATTTCTCAAATTCTAGTCGTATGTTAAACTTGTGATATCTGTTGATTAATCTGACTTCACGCGGGTACGACTCACCAAGCAAGATGGCTACTTACGAGAGAGAGAGAGAGAGAGAGAGAGAGAGAAGGGTCGTTATAAATTTTGACACCCGTCGTTAAATGTTTAAATGAGGTCATTACAAATTCGGTAGTTTACTATATTTTTTATCTTGTTTTTTTTATATCTTAAACCTTTGTATTATCTACTTTTATCAGTTGAAACTTAAAACCCCTACGATGCCGTACACTATCAAAAGCACCAGAGGTTGTGATAAGCTCGTAGATGATTCCAACTTCATTCACAGGCAAGAAAGGGAATATGGAGGCAAGGTTTATTGGAAGTGTGTTGAAAAAAACTGCAAAGTAAGAGTACATACAAGACGGAATATTGAAGATATTTCAATCTGTAAAACTGTAAGTGAGCATACCCATCCAGCGAACCCAAGTAAACATAAAATGCAAAAAACAATTGCACATATGGAAGAAAATGCACTGAAATCCCAGCTAGCTTCAAGATCATTGATTGGTGCTGCATGCGAGGAATTAGAAAATGCAGGACGCTCTCTTATGCCATCAACTTCAAATTTGTCAAGAAACATAAGAAGATGGAGACAAAAAGAAGAAAAGGCCCCTCCTATTCCAAGAACAAGAATCGGTTATGTAATTCCCGAAGAATTTGCGTGTTTACAGAACGGAGAAAGATTTTTACTTTATGATAGTGGAATGGAAGATGAAAACAGAATGTTGATCTTTGGTACGATTGCAGGGTTACACAATCTAGAAAGACATACAAATTGGGCATGCGATGGAACATTTAAGGTTTGTCCTGAAATCCTCTATCAGTTATATACTCTACATGTCAACATAGGACATGCATGCATCCCACGAGTTTACGGTCTCCTTCCGAATAAGACTAAGGAATCTTACAATACGTTTTTTCAAAAGGTTAAAGATTTACTCGAGTCCCTAGAACCTGAAAATCTAATGATTGATTTCGAACCAGCTAGTTTTTTAAGTTTTTCTGACATTTTCCCTTCTGAAAATGTAACAGGCTGTTATTTCCATTTCTGTAAGAATGTTTACAGAAAAGTGACAGATATTGGGCTTAAGGTTTGATATCAAAGTGATTGTGTTTTTTAATACAAAAGTAAAGTGTCTTATGGCACTTGCATTCATACCGCCTTCAGACATCATTGATGCATTTATAGAGTTGGTTGATGACGATGACTTACCACAAGAACTAGTTGCATATTTTGAAACTCATTACATTGGGGGAGAAAAGAGGGAGGGGACCTCGTCGTCGTAGAGTTTCTCCAACTTTTCCTATCAAACTTTGGAATGTTTATCAAAGAACCCTAGATCAGCTGGCTAATACCAACAATAAAGTAGAAGGGTTCCATAATGTGCTTCAAGCATCTGTGACCAATACGCATCCAAATTTATGGAAACTCATCAATGTATTGAAAAATGAAGAATATCTTTCTAAAAAGAAGATAATCGATGCAGAAAGAGGTGAAACAGCAGTCAAGAAACAATACAAAAATGTTTATAAGCGCATACTAAGTATTGTCAGAGGTTATGATCAAAATGCAAAACAACATTATTTGCGAGCAATTGCTATGAACTTACATGATTTTTAGTTTTGAATTTTTTTTAGAAAACTTTTTAAATAAAGTGTGTGGTCTTCATTTTTTTTATCCTTTTCTTGTAGTATATAATTATAATTAAATGAATACATGAAAATCAATGAAAAGTGATAAATATACTTGAAGATAACTATATGAATATAGTTACATTGATCTCTAAAAGAAATAAGATAAAAACTAAAATATACATTTTACGGCGAAATGTCCTTGCGGCAAAATATCCGTATGGCAAGTTTTCTTACGGCGAAAAGTCTTACAATCAATTGTCCTACGGCAAATTTGTTTACGGCGAATTGTCCTAGCTCCGTACAAATGACCTGAAACTGGTTGCATTGATTTTATTGCTGTTGTACTGACTTTATGACTGTTATAAATACAGGAGGCCTTACAAACGATATCTAACTTTTGTGCAGCATTTGCTGAAAATTTCATTTGATGTTTCTCAAAAGTTAGGTGCAAGTCAAAGGTGACACCAAGAATATTTAAAGCTTCATTCTTGTTCAGCAAAATCCCATCCACCTGAAGGGGAGGATGGGGTGGGAACTCTGTATGGGATCTGCAAATCAATAGTAGTTTCGTTTTGCTGGAGTTCAGCCTAATACCCCACCGACTACACCATTCCCAGATCAGGTCCATGTCCTAATTGAGGATGAGGGCAGCTTCATTTCTCATCAGTGGACCCACAAGTGTTGCATCATCAATATACTGAACAATCTTATTTTCCAGGCATCACTGACATGCTGAACGAATGGCAGAAAGTTTAATTCCTATCAAATAAAACAGCAAACACAAAAATCTAATATGTGATGTATGCTATTTAAAAAAATATTTTAAAAAATTCAATATAAAATACCATAAAATTATTATAATATATTAAATCTTGGTAAAAAAAATTTCTGAAAGAAATAGGAAAAATAAATTTGTCAGTGTTCTCTCACTGTCTTTATTCAAATTGCTTTTTAGATTTTTAAATTCTATTCATAAATAAGGGAGTTTTTTAAATTTGAATGTAGAAAATGTTTTGAGAAAAATGCAGTTAAAGTCTTGCTAACCATTTAATTTGCTGTTAAAAGCATATAAAGTTTCTTGGAAAAGCCTACATGGCACCTGTTCCTCTCTCTTGTATAAGAGATCTTATTCCCTCTAAAAAAAACCTTATCACTTAAAGAAAACCTGCTGCCAGGTTTTTCGGAAGCTAATGAGCCCCTCCTTCATATCCTCCTTTTGATGTTCTTTGCTTTCTTGAATGCATAGCAGACATTCGTTTCCTGGTCTTCTCTTTCATCTGAAGGACTTCCAGACTTTCTCCTGCCATTTTTCTCATAATAGGCAGCAATGAACTTGCTGCATAGCCGATATTATGTTCCGTTTCAGCAACGTGAAAAGCAAAGGTCACAGTATCCTTTCCATGAAGTCTGGACACTTTGCCCATGTTTTACTGTTGACGGTTCATTTAGGTTTTCAGTACGACCTTTCGCACATCTTTGCAGTAAATCATCAGAGGAAAGCTCTCAAATATTTGGTGAACTGGGATCTTTTGTTCCTCTGTAAGTTGGAGTTTTACTTTCATCTTCTTGTGATTCCTGGGAGATACATTCATTGTCAAATCACGATTATAAAAGCACCAGCTATTTTGGCCAACAGGACACTGAGAATGACCATGATTTTTATCATCACTAGTCAAATGTAAAAAGATTGCCATTATATATTTTTTCATGGTAACTATAGGGTCAGTGGGACCTTTAGCTGTTTCTAACTGTAAAGCCAAAATATTTTCCAATCTTTATCACCATGCTATCACTCATTTTATTGAGTCCTCCAAGCTCACTCCTAAACATAACTTTGTTTGTTGTTGTTACATATTTCAAAACATATTTCTTTCTCAAGGCCAAAGGACAAAAGACAATCCTCTTCTGAACATGGTTTATGCATTCTTCCTTGAGCACTGGATATGGAGTGCCATAAAGACCAGTGCCCTCATTCAAATTGCATACCCCTTTATATGCTGTTGAATCCCCATCACCAACAAATACTTTATATCATATATGAATTTCCTGTCTAGTGATCTTTGCCACAATGCGAGAGCACCAGTAGCTTCCATACTTCCAGAAGCTTGGTCAAAATTCTTTTTGCATTTTCCGGACTATATGTTTTTCATAAGCTGCATTATATTGTTCTTTTGTTATTTCATTTTTTTCAGTTTATTATTCAAAGTACTGCAGGAATTACATATCTTACTGAAAACTTCCCCATCAAGAACAAACCCAGTGTAAGCCTCGGTGACAACTCCTATGCCAAGAGGGGATTGATGTCCCCTATTCATCCAGGTGCCATTATATATTACCTCAATAGGTAAATTACCATGTTCATCTGGTTTGACCCCAATGCTTTCATAATAATCAAATATTGCTTTATCAACTTCTTTCATGGATTCCTTGAAGGTTTGGTCAGCAATCCGTTCAGTATACTCTTTATAACGTTGGTAAGTGCTGTTTGCTAAAGGTTTGGCACCTAAGGCAATTCGAGTGTTATTCAAGGCTGCCAAGCCTCCCCCATTTATTGTGTTTTGATATATAAATGAAGCTGTTGTTTCACTGATATGTTCTGTTTTCACAATATCACTAGCTTGCACTTTGGTATATTGAAAAACAGATAGCACCTCACACTGACACTTTAGTTTCAATTGTTTCAAGTCAACATCAAAACTGTTTTTATCAATTTCAAGTGTTATATTGCTGTCACACTGCCCGCTAAAAGCATCTTTTAGAACTCTCAAGGGTAATGAAACTATTTCTCCTTCATTGCTTACACTTAATAGATGATCTTTTTCAGTTTATAACTTCTCAATAAAAAACTCCTTAGGTTGGCTCCTGATAAAACACTGACATCACCTGCTATGTCACGGACACCAATTACATCTTGAAAATGCTCATTCTCTTCCTCCTCCCCCTCCTCATCATCAGATAGCTTCAAAACAAAGTTGTCGGTGCCATCATCATCATCATCATCTTGATATATTTGTGCAAGTGAATAATAGATTTCACTCGGAGCTTTGTAATAGGAAGTACTTGGCATCTCCTCAGCACATGTGGTTGGTGGCAACATGTGAGAAGCCATAACATTAGCTGTGTCTATACTTTTAGCTCCCCATAACATTAGCTGTGTCTATACTTTTAGCTCCAAGATAAGTTTTGATATTACGAGAGCTTGCTTCCCTTCGCTTACTAAAATTCTTTTTGGCATGTTGGTAATATATATAACACACAATTGATGTCCAGAGTCCGAGGAAGTGTTGCAATCGATTGAAAATAACAAATACACGATTACATAAAACAAATATAAGAATTCTCTCTCGGGATTACTGGCTCGCATTACTCAGTCATGGGAAGAGTTGCCATCTCTATCAGGAAAACATATTGTACAACATACAAAACAAAATTCAATGAAAAGAAATACGAATACTTGAAGAAGGAATGCAAAATGAAATAGTAAAACCACCACTAACCAGATCTTTTATTCTCTACTTGGGTGGGGCCTTTAAATTGGCCTTTAAACTGTTTAAAAGGCTTTTTATCGATATTATCTTAGGCGTGGCAATGGCCGGGACCCAGATCTGTGGAAATATGACAATATCTCATTTTCATGAATTTGAGCCAATATCACCAAAATTACAGCCTGCCGATACCCTTAACATCAAGACACAATATAGATATGTACATATTTTATAATCTATTTGCCCAGATGTCTGGCTATCAGATCAGGCTTTTGACTCCTTCCTGTGTACAGTGGTACCTCGAGATACGAAAGCTCAACTTACGAAAAAACTCGAGATACGAAAGCTAATACGAAAAATTTAACGACTACATGCGAAAAATTTTTAAGATACGAAAGGTTTCTGTAAAGTTCGAGATTCTCCCGAACCACCGATAACAATTTTGAAACTCGCGGCCCGCCAACTGAGTAGACTCGCCACCATCCTCCTGCTCTCCCATTGGTTCCTAATGCTAGTCATTGCCATGAGATCCTTCTCTCCTATTGGTCAGCATCCCTCCCATGATGCATCTATGTACGTAGCGGTGTGCCTCGGCCACTCGGTAGCAGCATCGTTATCGTACGCACGCAGTATTCTTTCGGTCTAACGATTTCGTTTAGTAACGTAAATTCGTTAGTGATTTCGTTGCAGTATACGTACTTTATCGTGTTGTGTGAAAACTTTATTCTACTTATACGTAAATTATGTACAGTATATACGTAGTCATGGGTCCCAAGAAAGTTGAAACTCACGGAAAGAAGCGAATGCTCTCTTTGGAGACAAAGATGGAGATTATCAAGAAGTATGAAGCTGGTATGCGAGTGAGTGTGATCGCCAAGGAATATGGCCAAAATCCGTCGACAATAGGCACCATCCTTAAGCAGAAGGATGTCATCAAAGCAACTACACCTTTCAAGGGCAACACTATTTTGTCCAGCAAGAGGACTCACGTGCACGACGAGATGGAACGGCTGCTTCTTGTCTGGATAAAAGACAAAGAAATTGCTGGCGATACGATAACGGAGACGGCAATCTCCCACAAGGCCAGCGCTATTTTCGGCGATTTGATTGGCTTCCATTCGCCCGTGCTATACCGACGCCCTATGAGGGTGAGCGAGCTAGGGGTAGTAACCCCAGCATTCCATATGGCTTTTTTCTCTGGTATATTTAGCATTTACTTATACCTAGAAATGAGTGCTATAAGGACATTTCACTGGGCGACACAGGTCAATCCCAGAAATATTCGAAGAAAATTATTCAGATTAAAATACAAAATTTTGGAGATCTGTAGAAATACAAATTTTCCTTGAAATTCATTTCATTACACATTAAAACAGAGGATTTAAGGAGCACAAATCTCTTATTTTACTTAAGCCTCAGCATTACATTGCAACTAAGTAGCCAGGAGACAGAGCTATTCTTGAAAAATGAAAAATGGCTCAAACTTCTAGAAACAAAAATTACTTTAAAATTTATATGTACAGTGGTACCTCAGGATACGAAATTAATCCGTTCCGAAGCGGCCTTCATAACCTGATTTTTTCGAATCTTGAACCACATTCTACATGTAAATAGCCTAATTTGTTCCAAGCCCTACAAAAACAGCCCAGTAAATTTTATAATAAAAGCTAAATTGACCAATAAACAATGAAATACAACAATTTGGACTATTCAATACCTAACATAACTGTGATTACTTGTAAATAAAGTTTATTAGTGTGCAGGGTACAAGAAATACTGTACGTACATATGTAGTAAAATGCGGAACCTTACCTTTCGAGTGAGGCGATCTCCGAAAGTGGCAACAGAGGAGGAGGACAAATGGCAGAAAACATGAACACTTAACTTTATGAAACACATAAAAAAATGACAGGAAACATTAACACTTAACTTTACAAAAAACTTAAAATTAAATTTCTTTTTTTTTCGTCTTTTGATTTTTACATTTTTTTTTTACTTTTTTATACTTTACGTTTTAACAAAATTTCAATTTCTTCACCATTTTCAACTTTCTGTTTTTTAGTATCATTTGGATCTTCCTGTTTGCTTACTCCTACTAAAGGCCTCTTTAAAAAATAACTATCCAAGGAAGATTGCTTCACCCTGCTTTTCACAATGTTCCAGAAACGACTCAGGCTTCTAAAGCATCCTTAATTTCTGCCGTTGTCATAGGGTCCTCCTCGTCCTCCTCCTCGCTGCTGCTAGAGAACTCTTCTTGAATGACGTTATGTTGCATGGCCTCCAACTCCTTCAGGTCATCCGTCGTAAGCTCCTCTTGGTGCTCCTCGAGAAGGTCATTGATGTCGTCCTCGTCGACGACCAGCCACATGGACTTGCAGAGTGCAACGATCTCGTCAAGATCTGGTTGCGAAACAGTTTCAGGATCGTCAACTGATTCTGAATCTGCATCAGCTTCGCCCACGTTGAATCCCTCGAAGTCTCGGGTGGATACGGCATCAGGCCAGAGTTTCCTCCACAAAGAATTCAAAGTTCGCCTTGAAACCTCCTGCCAAGCTTGTTCGATGAGTCGGATGCATATGACATCGAAAAGCTCCTTCCAAAATTCACGCAAGGTGAGGTTTGTGGTATCGGTGATGTCGAAACATCTCTTCAAAAGATGTTTTGTATACAGCTTCTTGAAGTTCAATACATATCACTTGTTGGTCCATGGGCTGGGGGAGAGGGGTGGTGTTAGGCAGAAGATAAAGAAACTTGATAAAAAAAATACTCCGCTAGGATATCTTCCTCGAGGCCAGGACGGTGAGCAGGGGCATTGTCCAACACCAGCAGACATTTCAGAGGGAGGCGCTTCTCTGCCAAGAATTTCTTCACTGTTGGGCCAAAACACAGATTTACCCACTCAGTGAACAAAAGTCTCGTTACCCAGGCTTTCGCATTAGCCCTCCACATCACTGGAAGCTTCTCCTTTAGCACTTTGTGGGCCTTGAAGGCTCGAAGAGTCTCTGAATGATACACAAGTAGGGGCTTCACCTTACAATCCCCACTGGCGTTGGAACAAAGTGCGAGGGTAAGCCTGTCTTTCATAGGCTTATGCCTGGTGAGCTTCTTCTCTTCCTCCGTGATGTATGTCTGACAAGGAATTTTTTTCAAAAAAGGCCAGTCTCATCACAGTTGAAGACTTGCTGAGAACTGTAGCCTTCGTTGATCGTCATCTCGGCGAACGTCTTAATAAAGGCTTCAGCCGCTTTCGTGTCCGAGCTGGCAGCCTCCCCACGCCTCACCGCTGAATGGATGCCAGTCCGTTTCCGGAATTTTTCAAACCCCCAACGAGAAGCCTTGAAGTCTGGGGTTGGCGTCGATGTCCCTTCTCCTCCGTCGTCTTCGGCCTGGGCAATCAAATCGCCGAAAATAGTGCTGGCCTTGTGGCAGATTGCCGTCTCGGTTATCATATTGCCAGCGATTTCTTTGTCTTTTATCCATACAAGAAGCAGCCTCTCCATCTCATCATGCACGTGGCTCCTCGTTGGACAAAATAGTCACGCCCTTGGAAGATGTAGCTGCTTTGATGGCTTCCCTCTGCTTAAGGATGGTGCCTATCGTCAACGGATTTCAGCCGTATTCCTTAGCAATCACACTCAACCGCATGCCAGCCTCACACTTCTTGATAATCTCCATCTTCGTCTCCATAGAAAGCATCCTCTTCTTTCCGTGAACTTCAGCAACTTTCTTGGGACCCATGACTATACGTAATTAAGTTATGTACTAATTAAGTTCTCACACAGCACGATAAAGTACAAAGCAAAATCACTAACAAGAATTTACGTTAACAAATGAAATCATACATGTGAATGAACGAATTCTGCGTGCATACGATAACGATGCTGCTACGGAGTGGCCGAAGGACACCTTAAGTAGATGCACAATGGGAGAGATGCTGACCAATAGGAGAGCAGGATCTTATGGCGGTGACTAGCATCAGGAACCAATGGGAGAGCGGGAAGATGGTGGTGAGTCTACTCAGTTGGCGGCGCGCGAGTTTTAAAATGGCTCTCGGTGGTTCAGGCGAATCTCGGGACTTTACAGTAACACTCTTTCGTAACCTGAATTATTCTTATATGTAGAGGCAAAAAATCTTCGTATTTGCTTTCGTAACTTGAATTTTTCGTAAGTTGGGACTTTCGTACGTCGAGGTTCCACTGTATCACTATATACGTACAGTGGACCCCCAGTATTTGCGTTCTCAAGATTCGCGGACTCACACATTCGCAGATTTCTCTCGGGAACATTTCCCTGCATTATTCGCGGAAAATTTGCTTATTTGCTGTATTTTTCTAAGAAATATCCACAAATTCCTGCTTTTTTTATCAATTTCATCATAAAATGTACTTTTTGTGTTAAAACTATTAAAAAAAACCGTTTTTTGTGGATTTTTCTTGAGTTTTAACTAACAAAATAGGATGTTTTAAGCATTTTTATAGGGGTTCCAACTATTCACGGGGGGGTCTGGTACGTATCCCCCGCGAATACGGTGGGACCACTGTAATGCACAATCCACTTCCAGTATTTCATTTAAGCCAGCATTAGGACCAAAATACGTTTAAAAATGTCATCACTGCAAAGGTTTGGTTAACTTTTCACAGGAGATTAAGCCTTTTTCTCCTACCACCTTCTCAATTAAGGAGCCTTCTGAGGTAAGTATAACTGAATACAGGTAGTCCCCGGGTTATGACGGGTTCGGCTTACGACGTTCCGAGGTTAAGGCGCTTTTCAATTATATTCATCAGAAATTATTTCCAGGGTTACGACTCCTACAACGCTTATCTGGCAGAAGAAATATGACACCAAAAATGCAAAATAATCGATATTTGAAGTTTTTTTTTTGCTGCAAAATGCAATAAGAATGCAGTTTACATAGTTTTGAATGCACCCAAAGCATTAAAAGTAAGGTTTTCTTAGGATTTTTGGTGATGTTCCGGCTTACGACAATTTTTGGGTTACAACACGTCTCAAGAATAGAACCCCCTTCATAACCCGGGGACTGCCTGTACTAATAGAAAACAAAAGCACTTCCTACCACCAAGGCAAACTAGAACTGCTCATCTTACTTTTTCACAATTATTTGAATAATTGTATACCAAATATATGTAAACTGGCACATATATGCCACATATTATGTAAATGAATGAATAGCCACTTTTATTGTCTTTAACAGAGCTTTATCTATGTATCTTTCAATATCTAGTTTTCTCAATTTTCAAACAAAAGCAAATCTCTTTTATAAGATCATAATAAAGCTTTCTGAATAATCGTCCACTGTGAAAAACTTTCACACAAAATACAACTTCCTACCATTCAGTTTTGAAATACTTTAACAACTCCCAAAATTTTTTATGCCCTTTTTGGAAAATATACCATATATTCTAAGAAAAACTTTATCTCCAAGATGACTGACTGAAATTCAAAGTTAAGGGGGCCGGCCGGCTAATGCCCTTTTTTAAGGACAGGACTTTGATATTCATACCACTTAATAAGGTGACTTGGGACATCTCCAAACCGCATATGATTTTCGCCTCTGACCTTCGGTTTTGTGACGCCAAGGCGATTTATCCCAAAAATAACCATTTTTCAAATTCTATCTCCTCCCTTGATATTTAATATTAAGACCTGGGATTACTACCATATATATAGACCTGATGTAGAACTCCAATCGAATGGATAGTTTTTTTTTCTAAAAGTCATTTTTTTGCTAGATATGAATTTTTCAATATGGTAAAAAAATAAACCCTATAAATCAGGAGAAAAAAATTTATAAAAAAAATACGAAACAAAAATAGGAAAAAAGGGCTCTATTTGATTGTTCTATAATGTTTTTCTGAGTTATATACCAAATTCCAATGTTATAGCTTTAAAACTAAGTGAGAAGATAGATTTTGAAGGTTAATAAGTATAGTTTTGAGATACGGGCGTTCAAAGTTTTCCTTCGTATTTCTATAAAGACAATGTTAATAAATAATGATTATTATGAATGTATATTTCTTTTTTGTGTATTAATAAACCAAAACAATTTTATTTATCATAATTTAATCATAAATGATGATCCCTTTGCTCATATATCGCAGCCTGGGGCACTGCTAGAGGCAAGATGGGGCACTCCTTCCTACGCAATTCTCTCTCTCCCCTTCACTAACTCGGCTTATTACAGCAAATTTTCTTCTTCTGTATCTTAGCGAGATGTTTTCCTTGTATTTTCCTCTTTGGCATGATGAAATTCTTGCCCGAAACAAAGATAAACAACGTAAATGCAAGAGAATGTCAAGAGGTGAAACTCGAAGGCGTACTCTTTTTTTACAAAGACAATTCAATAAATAATGATTATTATGAATTTCATATTCCATTTTGGGTATTAAAAAACCAAAACTTTGTTATTTATCACAAATGAAGATCTCTTTGCTCAAAGATCGTAGCCTTGGGCACAGTGTGAAGTGTTCTGTCAAGCAAGACGGGGGCGTTACTAAGCAACCCTTACTTCGCAACCCTCCCCTCTCTCTTCGCTAACTACGCATATATTATGATATTCTGTAATAATACTTGAGCGATTTTTCTTCGTCTGTATGTTAGCGAGATGTTTTCCTTGTCTTTTCCTCATTGGCATGATGAAATTCTTGCTAAAACATACATAAACATACGTAAAAGCAGGCGAATGTCAGATGTGAAATGGAACGTGTAGACTACTTGAAGTCTGTGATCGCACTAAATCAGGACTGGACTTGGACACTTGGTAGCTGAGCCTGAAGTCTCCTTCTCGACTCGGGGAATGTCTACAGATGCCATTTCTCCCAATTTCTTTGACAATAATTATCAAAATTTACGATAATAGAAGAAATATTGCATTTTCTTGTACAGATCAATGTTTTAGGCTTATTGAGTTACGTTAACTAATTACCCTGTAACTACGAAAGTAAGAGGAATTTTGACGAAATATTTCGTATACGTATTCTCAATTGCCATATGAAGCTCCATGAATTTTTCATGACTTTGCATTTTTCGCCCTATACCACCATATATAGGGGTTCCGGCCGGCCCCCTTAATGTCAGATTATGTAATTGATATATACTGGTTAAGTGAAGCCTCAAAATATTTTTTGCTTATTTTTTTAAAATTATTTATTTATTTTTTAATTACAAAACACAAATATTCCCTTTTTTAAATTAGATGGCCTTAAGAGGTTAATTTTTGTTGCTTCCTTAAGTATTAGTTGAAAATCATACAAAATTTTAAAGCAATTCCAAACCTACAAGCTCAAAACCCTATATAATATAATAATGGCTTTTATGCAGCATAACTTCATGATCTATATCACCAATAGACTGTTGACATCCCCCCAGAATTCTAAAAAAAATAATTTCTCATTACTAAATCTTTCTTGTCCTGGGATAACCAAGACCTTTTTATCACAAAATTCTCTTTAAATAAGACACTATTTGATCTCTAAGCTTGTACTATTCCTCTTTATGTAAGAGAATTTAACCCTGCATTAAGTTTTCTAGCAATGGATGATCAATGGAAACCCTGTATAACTACTGCATGGTTTGCTATTGCCACCTTGAGAAATACCCTCATAACATACTAAAAGATGAAGTGTTCTAAAGGACATTAAAAAAAGTAAAAGGAGTGTGTAGCATTGCATAAGCACCAAACGAATTGCATAAAATTCCTACAATACATCACTCTGAAAGGAAAAATATACTTCATATATGCTAAGAAGCCAAAGTCTACTTGAGCTAACAACTAGGAAAACACAATTTCACCTCCATCTTTTTGTATATTTGTAATTAGCAAAGAATGCCTAAAATTGTTTAAAACACTGTTCCTATGTCTTGAAGCTATCAAAAGCAACATTAAAAAGCATAAAGCCTATCCAGCTGGTCAATCATACAAATATAAAAAGGGAAATAAAAAAAGGAAGACAGTTGAACACTAACAACAAACATATGTATAAAATGTCCACATGTAAGGATAGGTACATGATGAAAAATGTTGGAAAACAACAGAAGGTTCCCCTGGCAGGCAGCTACTCCTCTTCCAAGAAGGACTACTAGTACTAAGCTACAGTAATAGGTAGATCTGTATATGCCGATGCCTAAGTAAAGTTAGAGGCCTTTACATTGTATGAACAAGTTTGTTACAATCTAATATTAAAACATATATGGATGTCCTTTAATCATACAACAGTAGCAAATCAACAAACCACACAGAAAAAGAAATCCAAATTCTTCCAAGCAAGTCATTAAAGACTTATGACACGACATTCACTACGAATGTAAGATAGTCACATCACAATACCTGTGGCAGGGATTTCCTGCGTTTCTTTGTGGAAGAGTTCTTAGACCTCTTTAGGCTCTTGAAAGAGCGGTAGAAGGACAAGTTGAAGAAATCCTACGTCAAGTGATAAAAGGTTAAACAGCAGTGACAGAAACATAACATGGAAGATTAAAACAGTTTGAAGCTATTGCTACTTTTTAGAAAGATCAAGAGCTAATAAAGTGCTTCACTAGCAAAAGACATCTTGTTCTGCAGCTAATACATGCCACTGTTCACACAATCTTAATACAACTGCTAAAAATTAAACACAGTACTACAGAAAAGCACATTACATGACAAGATCTACAGTTCTCTTTTAACCAGGACTATAATCTTTCAAATGGTATCTACACACATCTTAATATACTTTGTATTATAGTATGCTTC
Organism: Macrobrachium nipponense; assembly: GCF_015104395.2. Lineage (NCBI taxonomy): Eukaryota > Metazoa > Arthropoda > Malacostraca > Decapoda > Palaemonidae > Macrobrachium > Macrobrachium nipponense. The sequence goes on along the minus strand of NC_061110.1, from coordinate 57,987,912 downwards.
TGGATTGCATTCTCTCATTTGAAAAATTACTATTTAAATACCATAATCCAATTATTCTATTGTAACTAAAACCTGGTCACAAGGAACAAAAGAGCAAGATGCAAGCCATTGGCAGTCTGTTTACTAACACATTATTAGCACTCTGAGTAAGGAAAAAAATTGATAGTATACCTCATAATAGTAGCATGCCAGCTAAAAGAACAAAATTATACAAAAATTCAATGGTAAAATATTTTAAGCTATATATTCAATTGTAATCCCTGAAAATAAAATCAACATTATGATTTTCATAATCAATTAAAATAATTTATTAGAAATTCTCTACAAATAATAAGTAGTCACAAAATGAAAATTAACTCTAAATTTCATCTTTTCTAGCTGGAGGCAAGCCATAATAGCATCCAGCAACATTAATTCTTATTTTTGCTACCAGTATTCATATACTCTATTTAGCATACTTAAAAACATATCACGTGCACCTTTTCCTCCAGCAATGTTAAAGATACCACAGATTTCAAAGGAACTCTCTCTCTCTCTCTCTCTCTCTCTCTCTCTCAAACTTTTCATCATTACCTTTTCTCTTTATCTAGTAGGAAACTCAATAAAGTTGCCCCCCCCACAACCCCCGGCACCAAAAATATCAATGGCAATGAATAAAAATCTTTTGTAGATACTCAACAAAAATTCAACAACAATAACTACAGAGGAACTGAGCAACATTAATTCTTCCTGAATACTGAAAAATATATAGAAAAATGACAGAGCTTCATAAACCATACTCCCTATATGCATAAAATAATAATATAAAATGCTCTTAATTTAATATTCTGTAGACATAAAGAACACAATTATGAGGAAATGACTCATCATGTAGTACTATTCCTGACAATATAAGACACTGATGCTGCACTTCAACTATATACAAAGGCCCTTTAAAATACCAAGAGCTTCCAGCAGTTATACCCCAGATATAGCTTCATAAACATTTAAGTTTGTTCATATGAATTATGGAATCAAAATCTGTCTATCCCAACTTCTTTATATCTACATGCTTTCAATGAAATTTACTAGCCAACAGCAAATTCTCTCTCTCTCTCTCTCTCTCTCTCTCTCTCTCTCTCTCTCTCTCTCTCTCTCTCTCTCTCTCTCTCTCTCTCTCTCTCTCTCTCTCTCTCTCTCTCTCTCTCTCTCTCAAACACACTTTGAGTACATATGCCTCAAAGATCACGTGTAATTGCGCATGCTCTATACTATTCACAGTTGAATCACTATCTGTCGTGGCATTCTACAGAGAATTCCAAAATTTTATCAGTGTTAAATTACAAATAGTTCAAAGGCAATACAAATTACATAACTACACCGGGATATTTTGCATACACCTGTGTTATAATTCTAGTCTATGAAAATGATTTGTTTTATTATAAGGTGAAATTCCTTGGTAGACAGCATGCATACATACTGTACTACGTGCTAAAAGTTACCAATATTACTCTTCCCAACTTATAGTATAAAGAAGTTTATGGTGGAGAAATTATACAGAGCTATACCAACATACAATCAAGTGCCAATGATGGTGCAAGGAAATAGAGAGCAACTCTCATTTGTTGCTTCTGCAAATCATGACAAAGATTGAATCAGAACCTTATATAACAAGGATCAAATTTCTTGATTCTATAAATAAGAAAGCAAAAATTTAAATTGCTGTATAGAATATGACTTACTCTAGCATATGTACATCCCTTTGATGTTAAAATTTTGTGATATATGAAACTCGTGTACCTCAACATTCCTCCCTTCAAGACATCCCAATTTAAAACAGCTGTTTTACATAAAACTGTATAGTTAATTTGACATTAGTAACTGTTAGATTTAGGAACTTGAAAAAAAGGAAGTTATGAAATTTAAGATAATTATCAATAACAATAAAATAAACCTAAATAACACTTTAATAGAAACTATATCATATACCTTCAAATTAGGCCACATAAGTAACAACAGACTTCTTCATCTCCTTTGTTCAAAGCCATTTCCTTGCATTCAAAACCACTCTATTAATTTATCCCAAATAATGATCCAATTGCTGCTTCAAATTACATCTTTTTACATAAGAATTCATCTTTTCTAAGATTTAATATTGAGAAAATCCAAGTTTTAAACAAAATTTTAAAGAAACAAGTTTTCATACATTGACAATCACTGTCTACTACCTTATTTCTAGACACATGGAAATCCCAGATACACAAACTTTTAACAGTTTAGATTGCAGGGCCTCTCCTGTAAATGTACTTAGTTTTGTGCTATGAAATTGTAGTTTTTTTTTCATCACAACCTTAATTTAAGATGGATAAAGTGACTATGGCCTCTAAAGCAGCCATGATCACAGGAATGGTGGAGGAATAAAGATGAATAGGAACAAAGGCCACCCGCCAGATCCCGGACAAATACACTAAGGAGTGGCAAGGCAAAAAATGGAAGCACATGTAGCACAGTAATGCCTAACTCACAAATGACACACAAAGACCCACACTCTTTAAGTAATTCACTGGTATAAAGTTAAATGATGAATAAAAAGGAAAAAACAAAAGTGTCCAGTTCATAAATATAAGAAGAATTTCACAATATTACAATGTATTTCCAATTACTTTGCATAAAAAAAACCATCAAATTACAAGTTCCTATTAAAAATCCACCAAAACTGAAAGCCGAAGAACTGGTCAAACAAAAACTGTGAAAACTTAAGAACAAATAAAACAAACTAAGACAACAAGGATAAACTACAGTGCTGAATTGTAAAGGCACTAACAAAGCCACCTAGCCCAACTAATACAGCAGAATAATGAATAAATTAAGAAGTATAAAAGTTTAAGAAATAAAAAAATACTGAGAAAGCAAACACTATGAAGGCATGCTTAATATAAACCCAAGGGGAGGGTATGATACTCAATGCCTAATACAACACAATTACTAAGTAAAATTACACAAACCACACACAAACACTTAGGAATGAAAATAGATACGTACTGTAAAATAATGAATGAAGATAATGAATGCAACAACAAAACACTACAAAACTGAATTCCTGGGAAGCGCATCAGTTCTGACTTTGCAAGTCACACAAAAATTAACAGTGAGGTGGTCATTAAGCCACATTCAGGAATGAGCACATGCAGTAGTGGCCTCTCAATCTTGGTATAAGTTTGTGTCGTGGGATTTCCTTATCCACAGAAATACAGCAGTATATAATTAATGGGGTTGTGAGAAATAACTGGTGCTATTACTGTATTTCTCAACCATTTACGTACCACAATTTCACATCTCACTTGTGTATACAGTACACCTGTACCATACAGTTTTACCTTACTTCATTCTTGTCACTAATCTTTATAAAGCTTACCTATAACTAGTATAGCTGATTTCCTTTTAACACCTATAATATACAAATAATAATATTTAGTAAGGTACACGACTACATTTTACTCAAAAGCATCACCATTCAAACACTAATTCATAAACTAAAGCTTTCCAAACAGTTATCTCCACTTCAAAACAATTCTTCACACATTTTAAATCTAAGAATGAATAATTAAATATAAACAACTATCCATAAATCAACCAATACATAGTTAAAATATACTACATCATAAAATCTGTAAATGGCAACCTACTTTAACTAACATATTAGTATCTTCTTTACAGAGCAAAAAACACTTGCATGTAGGTATGCATGTAGGTATGTCTTCCTTTAACAAGGCTGCTGTTATCATCATTAAAATAAGTGTTTATTTAGACTTCATTTACATAGACCAAAATAAGCTAAACATGTATAACATATAAATTTGGGAATCAAACTTTTGTTTTGAGAAAAAAATTTCTTGCTATGGATAAAATAAAGCATAATAAAATAAATTTGATACATCAATTATGAACACCAATATTCAAGTATACTAAGCAACCAGGTAACAGAAAAACATAATTCACACTGAAGTAGAATACTGAGAGACAATGGTGTTAATGTAGTTAATCTGTAAATACGTACCGTAAACAGAACAGAAAAATAAAATTGTTTTAAACAGGTAAACATCCAATATTATTTATTTTGCAGAAAACGTTATACTATTACATTTCATTTAAAACCAACTTCAAAACTTAATGCTAGTCCCCAAATGTAAGAGAAACAATTTTTCCATGTGGCTTCATTCAACTAATACCCATTAAAATGATTCATAAAATATACGAACATAACATCACTAAAATAATAAAAGAGAACCAAACTAGAAGCCTGTTACAACCAAACAGAGAAGGAAACTTTAAAATAATCTAACGACGCCAGTATAATATGAGTAAAAGAACGACAAATTATTTCAGTTTACGAAATGCATGTGCAGAAAAAAAGGCAAGTCCTTTGAAGGCATGAATAAAAGTAATTTTTTACTCTCTAGGTCATGGTCATATTATTTAGTCTGTTCAAATGTAATGGCAGGCACAAATATTGACTTCAGTTAGCAAATAAATTTTGAGTGTGCCATTTTGTATTATTCCTGACTCCTCAACTACTGTGTTGTTAAAGTATTAAAACAAATAGAGAGGTTGTTCATGATTAAATGTTCTCACCCGATCCATACTTACAGTCAGTACCTGAGAACAATAAAATGACCCAAATAAGCAAATCTTATGTAGTTAAGTCAATCCATTTAATTTTACTTTCAATATCTAAGCCCACAACCCCTATACTATAATGTACTCAAACTAAAAAATCACTAGTTTACTACCTACACAGAAAGCAAATACTGTGTTCTAATGTGAAAAACTATTAAACTCCTAATTTTCTAATACCTTCAGTTTTTTTTCTACCCAGTATGTCATGAGTGTATGAGTACTAATTTCTACTCTAAAAATAAAAAAACTCATGATGTATTTTTCAAACTAAGGTAGTTAAAAATCAAAAATTAAAACAAACAACAGCTGAGATTAGGGGAAGATAACTCAATATCATAAAGCCATTCCAAACAAAATATTGCTTTTTGAAGCTCTTACAAAAGGGCATATCCACAGAAAGAACAAGATTTTTGCTCTGCTTGAGAAGACACTAAGTAGGGTAAGCATTAAGTTTTATATTTGATAAATACAAAATAAATAGGAAAAAAAATAGTAGAAAAAATCCTACCTTCTTGGACTGTGAGGCACCATCATCACTATCGATGTAGTCAATCTTGTCTTGATCATCATCATCATCTTCATCATCTTCTTCTATTTCTGAACCTAAACAATAGCAGTTGCAATATTTGTTATTAAACTTAACAAGTCAGTCATAAATACAGATATTGTACATAATCTAAAAGAAGAAGAATTTTACAGCATCACAGTAAAACTTAAAATACCAAAAAATAAATTAAAAAAAACTAATTTTCTACTATACTACTAGTATATATATTACAACAAAGTTAAGAACATATAAAAAATGTACTCAAACAAAAGACACAAAGAAATTCTGTGAGAGAGAGAGAGAGAGAGAGAGAGAGAGAGAGAGAGAGAGAGAGAGAGAGAGAGAGAGAGAGCACTTACCCTTGGGTTTTTTGCCACGTACAATAACTTTGTTTTTGAGAGACTCTGGAGAAGGAACTGCACCAATGTCTTCAGGAATTGGATCTGTGGCTAACATATCTGAAAAAAAGACAATATTGCCATGGAATTTCACTGCATATAAATCTCTTATCAAACATTACATCTTACTATTTATTAAAATCCTTTGAAATAATACACTAGTATGAAAGTTCTTAATCCTAAACAAACGGCAATGATTATCAAGACTTCTTGGACAAGAAATACAATGAATAATCCTATAAAACATAATCATGGGTGACCTTATCTGAAGGGAATTTTAATACAGTAGTACCTCAAACTTTGAACTTAATCCATTCCAGAAGGCTGTTTGAAATACAATTTGTTTGAAACATGAAACAAAAATCTCCATAAGAAATAAGGGAATCAGGATAATTCGTTCCAGCTAATCCAAAAAGTCCCCCTTTTCAGTTTTTTTCTATCATTAATGTGTTCAAAAGTTAAATTAAGTGTAAAGTATTAAAATAGTGTTATATCAAGTAAAATTTTTGACAAAATTTTGTTTCTGTGCCTGATTTACAAACTGTTTGGTGAAAATGGCGCACGGCCGGCTGGGGGATGGAGGAAGGAGAGATGGGAATCCTTTAGAAAACAGAAATGGTTGGAGTAGACAAAGGTTGATAACAAAATCAATTTTATTCACATTTTAAAAGGATAATGAAAGGAGTATGATTGGTGAAGTGTTTACAATTGGATCTAAAGTGCATGAAAGAGATTAATTATGCCACAATACATCAAATTACTGCTTGCAAATGGCAGAATTTGAAATACACATGAAGATTTTGCAAACAAATAAGTAATAAGAAAAAACACAAGAAAAGGAAAGAAATTAAATAGCTTTTCACAAGGAAGTCGTTTAAACAAACAACCAAAGGCACGCAGAGGCTAAATGCAGCTCCAGTGTGTTTACCATGGAGTCGAGTTACTTTTACAGCTGTGAAAAATCGTAAAAAGCTGGTAAGTCAGTACAAAGCAGACCCACCCCGTCTTCCCTCTCCTCTCCTGTTTATCGTTTCACTTGGCACAGCAAACACTGGCTCAAGTCCTAATACTTTTTTATTATTATTATCATTACTGTATTGCATTCAATTGTTTTAGTGTTTAATATGTTAAATTTATTGTGAAATAACATTTTAGTTTTTCATGTGAATTGATACTGCTTTTACATATATATTATAGTAAAGATTTTACAGTCTCTCCTCAACAATATCACGACACACGATAACTTAAAATCATTCATTCATTATTCCGCTCCCTCCCTCTATCTCAAGTTAGCTGTGCATCATTGCAATGACGAAATTTTTTTTATCGTTTATGTTAAATTTTATTGTGAAAAGCTTTGTTCTTTCATTTACTATTTTGTTGAATTTGGTTAAACTATACCGTCTCACTCAGCACTGAACACTAACTCAATTATGACTTTTTTTTATTGTTTCTGCTTTGCATTTGATTGTTTTCATATTTCATCATATTAAATTTACTGTGAAATTTCCTTTTTTATGTAATGTTATTGCTTTTTCATACATACAGTAATATTTAAACTCTCTCTTCTCTTTCTCTCCTCAACAATATCAAAACAATATCAACACTTCCTCGTTCAGTTTTAAGTCAGCTGCGAGTGATGTCACTGCAGTGACATAAGATTTTGAAGTACATCTTTTATGCTAAATTTTATGATGAAATGCTTTATTCTTTTGTACTAAATTTTATGCTGAAATGCTTTATTCTTTTATTTATTTTGTCGAATACATATGGTTATCATTAAGCTATATATATTGTAAATAAAAAAAAAATGCGATTATAGTTTTTCTTGTAGGACGCAGTATGCTGTCGAATATTTTAAGTATAAACTAGATAATCGGTCAGTTCGAAGTACGAGCATTTGTTTGACAAATGATACAAAATTTTCTCAAAAATTTCGTTAGAAAAATGGAATGTTCAACATAAACGTTTGACAAACGAGGTACCACCGTATACACAAACCTATTTGTTTCACCAAAAATCATTAACTATACAACCTATTTTGTATGCAATGAAAAATTTTGACACTTAAAACTTTTGCAACTGAAAGAAAACTATCAGCTGCAGCTAGTAGCTCAGCACCCAGGAACTGTCTTGCTTCTTGTGTCTGATAAGCTATTCCAAATTCAGAAAAATCCCCAAGAGTTTTTTACTATTCTCAAAAGAATTGCCTACATCTAATAATTTTTCATCCTAATCATTCCGACATCCAGCTTTCTAGCACTAATTTCATTCCCTTTATTTCCCCATGTCATTAAGATCCTGTATTTAATGGCATATAAGATCCTCCCACCCAACCACCACCATTTTTAAAAGGGAATATACTGTATTAAGAAAAATGTTTGGTGTTTACATGCTAACACTTGATGTAATCAAAAACAAGTTTTGACGTAGGACAAACCTATTTTTGGTAGTCGCAGTTGAGTCCTCATGGAGTACCCTTTACATGGTCTATCCAGAGCTCCATGGTGACCAGACTAATGTCAAAGAATTCTCTTGACCGGTGTGGTCTTATGGCCGTGCATGTGTCATAATGATAAACATTATAACACGTGATAGAGTACAAATGGACTCAGTTTTCCTATGTCAAAACCACAAGATGAAGAAGTGGTTATGCGCATACACAGTCATATTGTTTACATATGACCAAAATCTGATCAAGACACCATTCCTTTTTGTTGGTCAATGTAGGATGATGCCATACCCAAAACCCATGTCTTTACATCAGGGAAGTGGCAAGGTTTTTTGATAGTATAGTTACTGTCTCGTCCTCAAGGAGCTTCACCAAGTAACTGACAGGTGACGAAAAGCTATTGGAGTCTAATCACAACAAACCAAAAACATTTTTTATCCAGGTCAACCCACTAGTTTCAAGCCCACATTTTTTATTCCAAATACCTTTAGGTTTGGCAGCAAAGAACAAGAAACCAAGTGTGAACTTGTTTTTTAAGGTGAAGTTCTGTGGTGACTTACCTAAGCATGCTGGGTATGGTTGCAGAATTGTCAAACCCTCCCCAGCTATAATTACCATACTCACTTGTTGGGAAGACTCGTGATTTGCTGCTGTAGCGTCTATGGGTCAAGAATATCCATGCCACCTACCGCTACAAAGTGTAGTCGAATTTGTTCAAGCTTGGGGCAAGTGTTGCTAGAGTGTAGGAAAGAAAAAGAAAAATAACGGACCTTTTGGGATGCCTGCCATGACCTCTAGGTCAACCTTAAGTGCATGAACTGGGCATAATGTTATGTTTGCTAATTCTAGTTTACTTTGAATAGGAGATTTCCTTTTAAAAGGAGTCTCAGTCTTAGCCAGGAATGACAGGCCAGAGAAAAATAAAAATTGATTGTCAACTTTTTGCTTCATGTATTGTTCCTGTCTATGAGAGCCCAGTTTGCTAATACTAGCTCCTGATGCTAATTCAATCAAGAATATTGCATACTGTAGCTTGTGAGTTGTGGTTGTCCCCCTCTAAGAGAAAGACCAGCTGTTTGTATCAGGTCCACTGAATTGCGGGCTGATCGAAGTCTAAGAACCCTGTTCAGGGAAAAAGTAATTGGAACCCTTCTAGAACAATCTTTGTTGTGCAAAGGACTGCAGAAGGGAAGTGAAAACTCCTATACTAGTCAAATCACAAAATCATAAATCAATGATTCTGTTAATGCTGCCTTGTATTCCATGACTGCTGTAACTGCAAGGTGTTTGTCTTCAAAAGGGATAAGAAATTTTAAATTTTGTTTCCCTAGAATCTTTGACTGGGCTGTCTGTATGGATATAATGTAACCACAGTGTCCCCCTTGTAGTATTCCCATTCTCGAGATTCGAGGACTCGCCTATTAGAGAATTTTCTTTGCACAACATCTGCCCATTATTCGTGGAAAATTTGCCTATTTATGGGTTTTTCCATCAATAAATATTTACTAATTAGTGTATTTTGTTGTTATTTTCATGACTAAATACATTTTTATTATACAATAATGACTATTTTTCAAATATTAATATAAATTAATACTGTACTGGTAAGTTTAATAAGATTAAATGATATAGTATAATTAACTCTCTCTCTCTCACAAATTAATCAATTTGTATTTTTTATAGCTAACAAACCTCAGGTCTTAACAATACGATATTTTCCAAGCGCCAGCTGCTAACTGGTTAAAAACAATCAAAAGATTGTGAACAAGGAATCTGTGACATCTGGCAACTACTGTGTGTACAAGGTATTAGCTGATCTTTAGTCTTTTCCCAACCCAAGAACTATAACATAGAGAGGGGCGGCTAAAGGTGGACAGTAAATGTTAAGACCTCAGTTTGTTGGCTATGAAAAATACAAATTGATAAAAAAATTTGTGATTTGTTCATATACGGAACAAACCATCGGTCTTAAGAATAGGATAGACTTATACTTGGTGGGATGTACAAGTATCCTAAACTGGCTGGGAGTTAAGCCACCTGACCCCCTCACCCCTTTTGAAGAAAGAGTTCAAGAGAAGGTGGTCTCATGCCCGTGAGCATATAGAAAAACAGATATCTAACAACTCAGCCATCTGGGTTGACGTGCAATGATATATGAGCAGATTCATTGCAACCAGGGAACCAAAGAAAATTCTGACTGTTCAAGTAACAAACCATATACTCACAGGGTTTGTTACCACTCCTCACTCTGCCTTGCTGTAGAGAGAGGAGTATTTGCTACTGAATAGAGTTTGATATTTCCAAGATCATGAAACACACCTACTTTCAGTATGGCTACCTTACTCACCTGTATCAGACCAGTCAAGCGTATGACGTGTCTATTTCTCCTGCAGGGGAGAAAAAAAAGAAAAAAAGATAGAGAGAGAGAGACCTTACCTTACCTTACCTTACAGACCTTACATCTTGTTCGGGTTGCCCAGGTCCCTCAGTGTGAGGCACCTCTAATGTCTACCAGAGAGTTGCTAGTACATCTTCCGGTATATTTTGCATCTTCCAATCTTGGATGGTCTGGGATGCAGTTTAGATATTTGTCGAGCTTATTCTTAAACACATCTACGCTCACTCCTGATATATTCCTCAGATGAGCTGGCAACGCATTGAATAGACGCTGCATTATCGATGCTGGGTGCGTAGTGGATTAATGTCCTGTGTGCTTTCCTTATTTTTTTCCTGGTATAGTTTTGGGCACTATTAATCTACCTCTGCTTGCTCTTTCTGATATTTTTAGTTCCATGATATTTTCTGCTATTCCTTCTATCTGTTTCCATGCCTGAATTATCATGTAGCGTTCTCTTCTCCTTTCTAGACTATATAATTTTAAGAATTGTAGTCTTTCCCAGTAGTCTAGGTCCTTAACTTCTTCTATTCTAGCTGTAAAGGACCTTTGTACACTCTCTATTTGTGCAATATCCTTTTGATAGTGTGGGTACCATATCATATTGCAATATTCAAGTGGACTACGAACATATGTTTTATAAAGCATAATCATGTGTTTCAGCTTTTCTTGTTTTGAAGTGCCGTAACAACATTCCCATTTTTTGCTTTACATTTTGCCAACAGAGTTGCTATTTGATCATTGCATAACATGTTCCTATTCATCATCACACCAAGGTCTTTAACTGCTTCCTTATTTGTGATGGTCTCATTATTAGGTCCCTTATATGCATATAGCTTTCTTTCTCTGTCTCCATAATTTATTGATTCACATTTATCAGAGTTAAATACCATCCTATTTACCTCTGCCCAATCATATACTTTGTTAAGGTCTCTTTGTAGAGCGTTCCTATCTTCCATCACAAGTAATTTCTCTACTTATTCTTGTGTCATCTGCGAAACTACTCACTACCGAATCCTTCACATTATTGTCTATGTCTTCAATCATAATAACAAACAGTATTGCAGCTAACACCGTACCTTGCGGCACACCGGATATTACCTTGACTTCATCCGATTTCTCGTCGTTTGCAATAACTATCTGTTTTCTGTTGTGTAAAAATTCTTTTAACCATCTTCCTACTTATCCACGATATTGTGTTTTCTAATTTTCTTCGCTAATATATTATGGTCTACTTTATCAAAAGCTTTTGCAAAGTCTAAATAAACCACATCTGTTTCATTTCCGCTTTTCATATTTTTGAATATGTTCTCACGGTGGACTAACAGTTGGGTTTGTGTACTTTTTCCGGGTACGAAACCATGTTTGTCCTTTATTAAACAAATTATTTTTTATTAAATGTTTCATAATATTTTTCTTCATTACCCTTTCATACACTTTCATAATATGTGATGTTAGACTCACAGGCCTATAATTACTTGCCTCTAGTCTTGATCCACTTTTGAAAGTAGGGGTAATATATGCTAATTTGTGCTCATCATAAATCTTGCCTGTATCTACACTTTGTCTTAATAATATTGCAAGTGGCTTTGCGATAGAATGAACTACTTTCTTTAACAAAATAGCAGGAATTCCATCAGGCCCTGCAGCAGCTCCATTTTTAATTTCATTAATAGCCTGCACAATATCAGCTTTCATTAATATCTATGTCAGCTAAATATTCACTATTTTCATCCCTTACTTCTATATCATTATCTTCATTATCTATTCTAGGGGTGAATTCTCTCTTATATCGTTCTGCCAGTATGTTGCAAATTTCCTTTTTTTCATTCGTTAATCTCCCTTCTATTCTCAGAGGGCCTATTTCTATTCTTCTTTTATTCATCTTCTTCGCATATGAGTATAATAGCTTGGGGTTTTGCTTGATATTTAATAGGGTTTTTTTCTTCCAAGTCCCGTTTTTTCATTTTCTTTTGATTGTATAATCTTTTTGTTCTGCATTTTCTATCTTACTTTTAGTTCTATAACTTTCCATGCATTTTTTCTTTTGCAATACCTTTTTTTCCACTTTCTGATTTTCTGGAACAAGATCCTTCTGTCTCTTGTATGCATGAATGATGTTTACTTTTCTTCTTCGGTATATATTTTTCCACTATTTTCTCCAATATTTTTATATAATATCTCCGTATTTACCCTTATGTCATCACTTACGAAAATGTTATCCCAATCTTTGTTTAATTCTTCTTAATTTCTGACCATTTTATATTTTTACTGTAGAAGTTGTATTTTCCATATCCTTCCCACTTTTTCATTTCTTGCTTATCTCTATTTTTCACTTGCTTTGGAATGAACTGTTAATTCTATGACATTATGGTCTGAAATATTCGCATTATAAACTATTATTTCTTTAACATAATTCATCTCGTTCACAAATACTATGTCTAAAGTATTTTCCTTTCTTGTTGGCAGGTGATTTATTTGTTGAATGTTTGTATTCTAGTAGCATATCTAATAGCTTTTCAAATTGCCTCTTATCTTCTGCACTACTATTACTCTCTTTTTTATATGTATAAGTACAACCACAATCTCCTATTCGTTCTTTCCATTCTACGAAAGGAAAGTTGAAGTCACCAGATAGGAGAATAGTCCAGTCCTTGTGATTTCTACATATATCATCCAATTTTTCAATTATTAAGTCAAACTCTTTAGTATTAGGAGGTCTATATATTACTATGTTCATCATTTTTCAGATTCAAATTCTACCGCTATTAGTTCACATTCTGAGTTACTATATTTCTCATATATTTTTTCCTTGTTTTTTGTCTTTCCCATATAGAGAGAGAGAGAGAGAAAGAAAGAGACCAGCCAACTCCCAGCGTCCTCTCAGCCTAGGATGCCAGATGCGGTGGCTGTTCATCCCACAACTGTGACGTCTCCTTTCCCTATTATGACGTCATCGCCTGCTCTTGCTGAGCCGTCCGAGGCTTTAGTTCAAGAAGTCTACAAGACACTGGACTCTGTTTTGCAAGAGAGGATTTCTGCTGGGTCTACAAAGAAGAAGAGTCGGAAACGGACTAGTAAGAGATCACATAGAGAGAGGAGTTTCTCTCCTTCTACTATACCTATGCCATCCTCATCTCCCCGTCCTTAGTGGTGTCATCGTCTTCAAGTGAAAGGAGTGCATCGCCTTCTCCCCTACACGACCGTGTCTTTCTCACGTACATTCATGTCTTTGAGATTTAAGTTAGCTTTGACAGCCTGTATATGGTTGTACAGTATGTATTTTTGCAATAGCTATGTAAAATTTTAATTTTAATTGTAATACCATTTAGACTAATGTCCTATGTACTGCATAATTTGTTTAGTTAGCCAAAGACACTGTTTTTAAATGGTTTTAGATTATTAATTATGCCTAGGTTACTGTTTGTATCCCATCCGAGGCTATTTGGACTAAACTACCACTTAGTACACCAACAGTAGGATGTTTCCTAAATTGTTCTCTCTTAGCCTAGTATAGGGCATTGCCTAATCCAGATTATTCTAGATCAAATGTAAAAGCTATATAAAAACAGAAAGGTATTTACATGTAAATTCATAGTTATGCTAACAACTTTTGTCAATTCAAATTGTTTATATCTAGTCCTGGGTTATTTGGCCTACTATATAAAACAGTAACTTCTGAATACTTCCTCGTTGGACGAATGGTTTTTGCACTCGGCTACCAGTCTAGTGGTCCAAAATTCGATTCTCGGCTCGGCCAACGTGGAATCAGAGGAATTTACTTCTGGTGATAGAAATTAATTTCTTGAAATAATGTGGTTCGGATCCCACAATAAACTGTAGATCCCGTAGCTAGGTAACTAATTGGTTCCTAGACATGTAAAAATATCTGATCCTTCGGGCCAGCCCTAGGAGAGCTGATAATCAGCTCAGTGGTCTGGTAAAACTAATATATACTTTTTTTTCTAATATGAAACTAACTGATGTGAAATTTTAAAGCTAAGCTATCACCTAATAGTATAGGTTATTTTCTATTCTTAATTAATTTACCTTTAAAGGTATGGGATTAACCAGATGTAATTTGTAGCCTTCAAGATAGGCTACTACCTCATAGTCCATTTGGTCTATGTACTGCTTTTGGTCTATATAAAACAGTAAATTACTAATGTGAAACCTTATTATTAGGTTATCACCAAGTGTAGGCTATTGTATAATCCTGATCAACTGTTTTTGGTCTACTATAGCTAGGCTAGCCTATCGCCTAGCCCAGGTTATTGATCAAATCAATCTAGATTATTTAATTCCCTTTTAAGGGTATGCAAATGATAGCCTACAGTATTAAGACAATGCTTAAATATACAGGTTATATAGAATGGGAAAATTGTCTGTAACCTTTTACCTAACCGTAAGGTCTTTGGTGTAAACCTAGGCTACTGCCTAATATTAGGTTTTAGGCTACAGACAATATCTGCTACAGTCTAGCTAACATATTCTCACTGAATCGACATAGATTGTAGGCTACTGCCTGATAGACTACTGCTGACATCGTTATCTAAACTGATTATCTATTATTAATAATAATTGTGGAATATTTCTTTAGATAAAACTTCCAAATAGAATGATAAATTCTTCAAAACAACTTTCACTTCTACAAATAGCTATCGATCACAATTTGTAAGAAGCGCCGACGTGCACTAGTGAAAAAGCTGGTTTACAGCTTTTCACGTGCATTAAAATAATTGTTCTTTGGTCTAAACTAAAATATTTTTAGAGCGCACTTGAAATTTCAAGTTGGAAGTTTTCATGAACTTTGGTAAGTAATGAAATCAATAAGCGAAGATCGAAACTCTCTGTGCTAACGATTGTAAATCGCTAGCACCGATGAGGTATGTACTGGTGAAAAACGACGGTTTACAATTTTCCATGCAGACTAAAATCATTGTTCCACGTTACAAAGTAGCAAAATTTTTAAATGAAATTTAAAATTGTACATTTAGCTTTCAACTTATATGTTTCCATGAACCTCAGTACTAATGAAATTCATAGGTAAGTGAAGAACGAAATTCTCGGACCTAGCCTAACAATCAAAAAACATAATAAGCCGATTACGGTTTCTCATTCACAATAAAATGTTGCTCTACAGTCCAAATAAAAATTCTTTAACTGTAACTTACAACTATGCACTTAGCTGAGTCGATAAGCGAAGAACGAACTTCTCTGAGCTCTGGTTTCTTGCACGACCCAAGAAAGGAATGGCGTCTTGGTCAGATTTTTGTTGTATGTAAACAATATGACTGCATATGGGCATAGCCACTTCTTCATTTTCTTGCGGTTTTGACGTAGTAGGAAAACTAGGTACAGGCAGTCCCCGGCTTACGACGGTTCCGGCTTACGACGTTCCGAGGTTACGACGCTTTTTCTTAATATTCAATGGAAATTCCGTCCTGGGTTACGACGCTTGTTCCGAGGTTACGACGCTGACGCTTCCGACGCCCGAGTTAACGACCGCTTTTAAAAAACGCATGCTATGATAAAAATCCTTTATAGTTTAGCACAGTACTATAATAAAAATATGTTTTGGTTACATTACAACAAAAATTTTGAGGTTATGATGATTTTTGACACTTTTTTTTTTTTTGTATTTTTATTTTTTGAATTTTTTTTTAGTGACGCCGCAATATGCGGAACTAGTTTGCGGGCGTGAATACACTAGCTTGGGATGCGCAGTTTAAAACAGTCCAAAAGCGCAAATATAATGAAAAATCATTGCTTGTTTCCAGTACATAATTAAAAAAACTAAGTTTCTGGTTAGATTACAACACAAATTCCAAGGTTACGACGTTTTGTTATGCTTTTTAACGATACCTCATATGCAGAACTAGTTTTTGAGCGGAGGTGCATAAATTAATTAACGCTATTAAACTGTATGGTAAATTGACCGAACAACGACCTCGGACGGTCGAGGACGCCAAGCGTAACAATACGAAAGGACGCCACTTCAATCGCGTGCCTGCCTGCATTTCACTAGGTTGTGTGCTGAGACGTTGCTGAAATTCCTTGCCATTTTCGCAAATTTACAATGGCTCCTAAACGCCAAAGTACTTCCTCCGATGATAGTTCATCCAAGAAGAGGAAGGTCATCACGATGGAGGTCAAATATGACGTGATTAAAGCGTTCGGAGAAGGGAGAAACTAACACTGAAATAGGCCGTTCTTTAGGCTTGAGCAGGACCACGGTGGTAACCATTGTGAAGGATAAGGAACGTATTCTGAAGCATGTTAAGGATGCTGCACCGATGAAGTAAACGGTGATAAACGAGAAGCAACGTAGCCAGAGCATTGTTGAAATGGAGAAATTGCTCATGATCTGGCTGGAGGTGACCATAACCAGCGTCGTGTTCCGGTGAGCTTAAGTGTGATCCAGGAGAAGGCTAGAGCGCTGCATGAGGCAGTAGTGAAAAGTTTGGCGAAGGCAGTGCTGGTGGTGAATTTTCCGCGAGTAGAGGTTGGTTTAACCGTTTTAAGGCTCGTGCAAATTTGCATAATGTGAAGCTGCAAGGTGAAGCTGCTAGTGCTGATAGCGAAGCAGCAGAAAGTTTTCCAGGTGGTTTGGCTGAGATAATTAAGGATGGTGGTTACACGGCTGACCAAGTCTTTAATGTGGATTGAGACTGGATTATTTTGGAAAAGAATGCCAAACATCGAACGTACCTTTCCAAGGAGGAGAAGTCAGCACCTGGCCATAAAGCTGGAAAGGAGCGACTGACTTTGCTGTTTGGGGCCAATGCAAGTGGTGATTTGAAACTGAAGCCCTTGCTGGTGTATTTGGCCGAGAATCCCAGGGCTTTCAAGGGCATTTTCAAGAGTCAACTCCCTGTGATTTGGAAATCTAACAAGAAGGCGTGGGTTACCTTAATGGTCTTCGAAGATTGGTTCAATGACCATTTCGTGCCAGCAGTGGAGCGGTATTTGACTTCGAAGGGTCTGCCTTTTAAGGCCCTCTTAGTCCTGGACAATGCCCCTGGTCACCCTTCAAATTTGAGCGACATGCATCCTAATGTGAAGGTGGTGTACCTCCCACCCAATACCACATCGCTGATACAGCCAATGGACCAGGGAGTAATAGCTAATTTCAAGGCTTACTACCTTTAGAAGGACCATAACGTTTTGCTTTGAGGGCCAGTAGAAGAAGCTAACAAGGAGTTGACACTGAAGCAATTATGGAAGGGCTACAACATTGCAGATGCATTGAAGAAACATTGCAAGTGCTTGGGACGAGGTGAAGACGACCACTTTAAATGGGGCCTGGAGGAAACTGTGTCCACAGTTTGTGCACAGTTTTGAAGGCTTTGACCAGGCAGAAGACGTCGAGACTGTGACGAGGAAGATCGTAGGGCTAAGTAAGAGGCTGAAACTCGATCTTGGAACCTGATGATGTAACAGAGCTGCTGGCTTCCCATGGAGAGGAATTGTCTGCAGAGGACTTACTAGAACTTGAACAACAAATGATTGAGGAAGAGGAGGCGGCACCAGAGCCAAAACCCAGGTCATTACCTGTGAAAGGCTTGTCAGAGGGTTTTACTCATCTGGAGAGAGCCTTGGCTTCTTTTGAGGCAGAAGACCCTAACGTTTCTAGGTTTGACAAAATCAAGAGAGGAATCATGGATTTGGTGACTTTCTACAAGGAGACCCTGAAGGAGAAGCAGACGAAGAGAAGTGTGCAGTCCAGGCTTGACACTTTCTTTCACAAGTCTCCAGTACCACCACCTCCCACTCCTAGTCCTGGTAAGGAATTCTGAACTGTTTTACTAATTTATGTTTTTTACATAGTGTACATATTAAAATGTGTTAATTTTTTAATGTAACAACTAAATGTAAGAGTAAATTGTAACTTCATTAATTTTTGCATCATTTGTAATTTTATTGCAGAAGTGGTGACAGTTCCAGATCCCCCTGTACTACCTACCTGTGACAGTTCCAGATCTCCCTGTACTACCTGTGACAGTTCCAGATCTCCCTGTACTACCTGTGACAGTTCCAGATCCCCCTGTACCTGGACCCTCTGTATCAGCCCGCCCACCTGTACGTTGTACAATCAGGTAAGCAATTTCATTTTTCTCATTTTCATGTTGGAAATTGTTTACACCCTACATACATACGTACACTAACTTACATAGTGGTACAATGTGTTTGATGTTGCATAACCTTATTATTTTTTTTTTTTTTTTTCATTTCAGACCCCTTTGATAGTGACAGTGACCCAGATGACCCTGAGCCTTTCCATGGTTTTGATGCCTCGCCCTATACATCAGGTAAAGGAATCCTTAACAAATTTGTATTAAAATGTTTATAAATTGCTAATAGAAATTTTATTAAAAGTGTACATATGCTACAATTACATCCACCTTATAATAATATTTGTTAGTACCCATATCATTCTTTCCAGATGTGATGTTCCCTATCAGTTGATACCCTCATCAGTTGATACGAGTATCACCTCTCCGAGCCCAAATCAGTTGATACGAGTAGTATCACCTCTCCCATTCTTCAGGTAAAGAATTCTTCATTTTTTATATTGAAACATACGTATTACACACTACATATGTCCAAACAGTAATAACATGTGCAGTAGTTACAGTAGTAGTAACTATCATTTTATATATTTTTTATCATTCCAGACTCCCAAGCACCTGCCCATCCCACTCCATAGCCCAGCCACCCACTCTCATGTACCATATGGCCATCCCAGTAAGCAAAGCCAACCACTAGAATTTGGTAAGGACATTTTTTTTTTATTAATGTTTTATTATTACATATGTATCACCATGTTATGTATGTAACATACATACTATATAATCATATGTACTATTACATTATCATTCCAGACTGGCATGCACCTGTGACTTACATAAACCAGACCTCTACATAGCCTACATGTCTTCATTTTGCTGAAGGTAAGGAATTCTCAGTTGTGTTTAATGTTTGCATACGTACAATAAATTTTGTACACCTAAGTGGTTACATACTGTCCTTTAATATTAATTCTTCATTCCAGACTGCCCATCATCCTAGCCTGTATCTGTGATAAAGCACACTGAAGTTAGGTTTGGAATGCATCCTTATCATGAATGCTCTACACCTCCACCTCCATCTCCCACAACCTAGGTAACAGCTTTGAGACTCACTAAAAGTTGGTAAGTTATGTAAGGAATTTCTAAATTAAGTTTATACTACATGTTATATGTGATATTAAACCACTGTATGGTGCATATTACTGTATGTAACTTACTATGCATAGAGTACTTACTGACAAAATTATTTTTTGTACATTCCAGAACCCCCTGAATGATGTAGGCTATGGGGCCACATAAGACTTTGTCCATCCAGGGTTACATTGAACGACAACTTTAAACTAAAAGTAAGGAATTAATTAACATACATTAACTCTTTTAGTACTCTTGATATATCTACAGTAATTAACATATTGCATTCACAACTTTCTGTAGTGTATATTTTGTACACTAATTTTGTTACTTTTTCCTTCCAGAACCAACATTTTTCACACAACTCCAGGTTGTTACTAACAAATTACTACTACAAGTGTCATCAACGGGATAACTACAAGTAGAAGCACCATTTTGGATGGAAAAAACCCTTCAGGAAAGTATACGTATCACAGGTAACATGTAGTGTAACAAAGTATGAACAGTAAGGTTTTTACATACAGTAGTACATATGTATTACATACGTACATAACTTTTTTTTACAGGAATTTCCAACCAAGTTTGATTATGTACATACATGTTATAAACCACTGTACGTATGGTTACTGTATGTAACTTACTAAACATACATAACATGACTTAACTTTGATACTTTTTTGGTACATTCCAGAAAACCAGGACCCCCTCCATGATGCAGGCTATGGGGCCACATAAAACTTTGTCCAGGTTACTACATAACATAAAGGTAAGGAATTATACATAGTGTAGTAAACATACATTAAGTAAGTTTATACGTACATACTAAAAAAAAGTGACCAAGATCTCTCACATGGGATAAGTGATCAAGGTCCCTCATGGAATTACGTACATACTGTACACTCCCTGCTGAACAGGGCGGTTGTAGACCAATCATTTATACTATGCATACCAGTTGATATTAAACCACTGTATGGTGCATATTACTGTAGTAACTTACTATGCATAGAGTACTTACTGACAAAATTATTTTTTGTACATTCCAGAACCCCCTGAATGATGTAGGCTATGGGGCCACATAAGACTTTGTCCATCCAGGGTTACATTGGAACGACAAACTTTAAACTAAAGGTAAGGAATAAAATTAACATACATTAACTAAGTTTTATACATGTTATATATGTGATATTAAACCACTGTATGGTGCATATTACTGTATGTAACTTACTATGCATAGAGTACTTACTGACATACTAATTATTTTTTGTACATTCCAGAACCCCCTGAATGATGTAGGCTATGGGGCCACATAAGACTTTGTGCATCCAGGGTTACATAGCAGGACAACTTTAAACTAAAAGTAAGGAATTAATTCACATACATTAACTTTTTTACTCTTGATATAACTCAAAGTAAGGAATTATAAACTAAAAGTAAGGAATTAATTAACATACATTAACTCTTTTACTCTTGATATCTATAATTTACATATTGCATTCAGGACTTTGTGTAGTATTTTGTACTAATTGTGTTATACTTTTACCTTCCAGAGCTACCAGACTGGGATTTTAGTGTACTCCAGGATCTACCAAATACTACTACGAAGTGTACAGTGCATAATATAGTGTTTAGTGTATAATCTAACCTAAGGATTAAGTGTAGTACATTGTGCTTTATAGTGTCACAAGAGTTTAATAAAGAATTATACCTTCAAGAACCATCCTTTGCCATTGAAATAACCACACTACACATCATGCAATATACTTGCATGTCACACAGGTAAGGTCTCTAACTTTTTCTTAGTTTAAGGCATATTTCCAAGTGTCGTTCCGGCTTACGACGATTTTCGGCTTACGACGCGCCTCAAGAACGGAACCCCCGTCGTAACCCGGGGACTGCCTGTATTAGCGTTCACTGAGGATAACAGAGACTGCCCTCTCATCCTGAGTCCATTTATACTCTATATCATGTGTTATAATGTTTATCATTACAACATACCAGTTAAGAGAATTCTTTGACATCAGTCTGGTCACCATGGAGCTCTGGATAGACCATGGAAAGGGTACTCCTTGAGGACGAGACAGCAACCATGCTATCAAAAATATATTGTTACAGTACATATGGCAAAATAAAACTTGGACAAAGCATACACCTAGGACAGCAGGAAAAATATTTTGGGTAGTTTACATATCCACAGACAGCCTACAGCTCCTAAACTATGATCCCAAATAAAAAAAATGCATAGAATCAAAGTTGTCCAGCATTCCAAAATCTACTCGAAAAGTCACTTATCTGACCAATTTACACCAATTCCCATCAGCCAATATTTCCCATGAAACATGATATTGTTATGATACAATAAAGTTTCATACATACTTACCTGGCAGATATATACTTAGCTAAGACTCCGTCGTCCCCGACAGAAATTCAAATTTCGCGCCACTCGCTACAGGTAGGTCAGGTGATCTACCGGCCTACCCTGGGCGGCAGGACTAGGAACCATTCCCGTTTTCTATCATATTTTCTCTCTTCCACCTGTCTCCTGCGGGGAGGCTGGGTGGGCCATAATCATATATATCTGCCAGGTAAGTATGTATGAAACTTTATTGTATCATAACAATATCATTTTCATACAATCAACTTACCTGTCAGATATATACTTAGCTGATTGGCACCCTTTGGTGGAGGGTAAGAGACAGCTACTTCTGGAATAGACAGGTAAACAACATATGTGGTAGGTATAAATAAACCTTGGTTCCTACCTGATAGGTGGTAGAAAATGTGGGTGCTGCCCAGTAGTCTGCATCACCTCAAGAAACTTTAGCGAGATATATGATCTATGGCCAAGAGTTCTTGTGGGTCTGCCGATGGGGTCTTATCCGCTTACTCGGCAGAGGCTGAAAGGACTTTGTCAATGGGTGCTGATCCACTTATATGACAATACACCTTATGAAGGAGCATACAACCAATCCCGACCACCTGATCCTAACCACATGTTAGTAATAAAGATTGTTCCGAGTTATCCCCCAAACTCTTCACAACAACCATAACTCAAAAACACAATACGCACACATACATAAATTTTCAAAAAAAAAAAAAAAATAATACTCATCTAATAAGATATCACAAGAGTTCCTTACTGAACAACAGTGACTGGCCGCCAGTGTGACACCTAGCCCTTTTTGTTAGAAGAAAGTCTAGAACATATCTAAAAAGAAGGTATGTATACACTTAAGGATTGGTGTTGGCTCCTATACCCAGGATCGTATCCGCAGACACGAAGGGACCTAGAGAAAAACATTTCTCGTAAGTCACACGAACATCTCTCAAGTAATGAGATGCAAATACTGAGTTGCATCTCCAAAATGTCGTATCCAAGATGTTTTTTAGTGACATATTCTTTTGAAACGAGAGAGACGTCGCTACTGCTCTCACTTCATGAGCTTTCACTCTCAACAGTTGAAACTCTTCGTCAGGACAGATCTTATGCGCCTCTGTAATGACGTTTCTCACAAAGAATGCTAGAGCATTCTTGGACATCAGTCTTGTGGGGTCTTTTACCGCGCACCAAAGACCTTGTCTAGAGCCCCCCATCTGGTGTTTTCTCTGAAGGTAGAACTTTAGAGCTCTTACAGGACAGAGAGATCTCTCTGCTTCTCTACCTACGAGACTCGATAAGCCTTTAACCTCGAAGTCTAGGCCAGGGATTCGTGGGATTCTCGTTTTTAGCTAAAAACAAAGCTTTAAACGAGCAAATGGCTGAGTCCCCCTTGAATCCTACTCTATCCTCCAGAGCATGCAGTTCACTAACTCTTTTTGCTGTAGCTAAAGATAATTGGAATAAGCATTTTCTAGTTATGTCTCAAAAAGATGCCAGATGAGGAGGTTCGAACCTTTCGGATGACAGGAATTTGAGCACTACATCTAGGTTCCAGCTAGGAGGAACCGGTTCCTTAGACTTCGTAGTCTCAAAAGATCTTATGAAATCGTGGAGATCCTTATTATCTGCCAGATCTAATCCTCTATTCCTGAAGACTGCCGAAAGCATGCTTCTGTATCCCTTTATTGTGGATACAGATAGATGAGATTCTTCCCTTAGGAACAGCAGGAAATCAGCAATCTCCGTTACAGAGGTAGTGGAGGAGGACAACTTCTTAGATTTGCACCACCTTCTAAAAACCTCCAACTTGGACTGATATACTCGTCTAGTGGAGGCTCTGCGGGCTCTCGCGATCGCGCTTGCAACTTTACGAGAAAACCCTCTCGCTCTGACGAGTCTTTCGATAGTCGAAAGGCAGTCAGAGCGAGAGCGGGGAGGTTTTGATGATACCTCTGGAAGTGTGGTTGTTTGAGAAGATCCATCCTTCTTGGGAGGGATCTGGGAAAATCTACCATCCACTCCACCACCTCCGTGAACCAATCTTGTGCCGGCCAAAAGGGAGCTATCAGGGTCACCCTTGTCCCCTTTGAAGCCACAAATTTTTTCAAGAACTAATCCCAGGATCTTGAAAGGAGGAAAAGCGTAGACGTCTACGTGAGACCAGTCTAGTAGGAAGGCGTCAACTATCAGAGCTCTGGGGTCTTCTACCACCGAGCAAAAGACTTCCAGCCTTTTGGAGAGGAACGTGGCGAAGAGATCCACATGAGGGGTCCCCCAAAGAGACCAGAGATCTTGACACACTTCTGAGTGGAGGGTCCACTCTGTGTGAAGGACCTGGTTCCTCCTGCTGAGTCTGTCCGCCCTTACGTTCCTTTCTCCCTGAATGAATCTCGTAAGCAGGGTTTGAGATGTTCCTCTGGGACGTCCAAAGCAGAAGGTCTCTTGCAAGTTCGTAAAGGCACAAGGAGTGGAGTCCCTCCTTGTTTCCGAATGTAGGCAAGTGCTGTGGTGTTGTCCACATTTACTTGAACTACTTTTGTTCGACCAAAAGAGGTTCTAGACTCTTCAGAGCCAGGTGTACGGCAAAGAGTTCTTTGCAGTTTATGTGCCAGGACACCTGCGCTGCTTCCCAGGTGCCCAACCTCCTTCGAGCCTAATGTTGCTCCCCAACCTTTCTCCGACGGGTCGGAGTACAACACTAGGCTTGGGTTCTGGATCTTCAGGGAGACTCCCTTGTTCTCCTTCAAAGGGGCAACCACCATTCTAAGTGAGGTCTCATCTCCACTGGAATGGGAAAGGCGTCTGAAAGATGTCCGGTCTTCCAACTCCAAGACTTCTTGAGGAAGAATTGAAGTGGACGTAAATGAAGTCTTCCTAGCGGGAAGAACTGTTCGAGCGAGGAAAGGGTCCCTAGAAGGCTCAACCATTCCCTCGCCGACGTCTGTTCCTTCCCTAAGAAGAGAGAGACTTTCTCCAAGCCTTTTGCGAGTCTCTCTTGCGAAGGAAGTACTCGAAAACCCCGAGAATCCATCTGAATCCCCAGATAGACTAAGTTCTGTCTGGGGGTCAGCTGCGACTTCTCGAGGTTTACGAGTAATCCCAACGATCTGATCAGGTTTTAGGGTCAACATAAGGTCCTCCAAACACTGTCTCTCTGATCTGGCCCTGATGAGCCAGTCGTCCAGATACAGAGAGATATTTACACCTTTGAGGTGAAGAAACCTCACCACATTCTTCATCAGGCTTGTGAAGACCTGAGGAGCTGTGGACAGGCCGAAACACAAGGCCCTGAACTGAAAGATCCTTCCCCCCGTCATGAAACGGAGGTACTTCTTCGATGAAGGGTGAATCGGGACGTGAAAATAGGCGTCCTGGAGATCCAGAGACACCATCCAATCTCCTTGGCGCATAGCCGCAAGGACTGAGGCCGAAGTCTCCATAGAGAACTTCTCCTTCTGAACAAATTTGTTCAGAGCGCTGACGTCTAGTATTGGCCTCCAGCCCCCCGAGGCCTTCGCAACCAGAAAAAGGCGATTGTAAAACCCCAGGGAGTTTGATCCAGTACTAGTTCTATCGCTCTCTTGTCCCACATCTGATCCACCATCAGTCGAAGAGCATCCCTCAGCACAGGATCCCTGTATCTGGCTGACAGTTCCCGCGGAGTTGAAGTCAGGGGAGGACTGTCCAGGAAAGGGATAAGGTATCCCTTCCTTATCACCGACATTGATGAGGCGTCCGTGTTGATACGTGCCCAGGACTCCACAAATCCCAGGAGCCTGGCACCTACTGGTGTTTGGAGGAGAGAAGCATCACTTTCCCTTCTTAAAGGGACGGAAGGCAGATCTACCTCTCCTCTCAGGAGCCTTCCTTTTAGAGGGCGCTCTGGAGGGAGGGCCTCCTCGAAAGGGCTGAAGAGACATACTCGGCCCTTTCTTCTCAACTACTGCTGCAGGTCTCCTCTTCTTCCTAGATGACTTAAGAAGCAGGTCTTGAGTCGCCTTCTCAGTTAGTGATCGGGAAATGTCCTTCACCAACTGAGAAGGAAACAAAAAGTCAGATAAAGGAGAGTACAACAGAGCTGCTCTCTGAGTGTGTGAGACTGCTTTGGTCAAGAAAGCACTGAAGACCGTCCTCTTCTTGATCAGTCCTGCTCCAAATAAAGAGGAGACTTCTAAGGATCCATCTTGTACTGCCTTGTCGATGCACGACAGTATACAAAGGAGTACTTCCGGGTCGAGACCCTCAGCGTCATGAGCCTTCTTGGACATCACCCCAAGGGACCAATCTAAGAAATTAAAGACTTCCAAAACGTGGAAGAGTCCCTTGAGGAGATGATCCAATTCCGAAATGCCCCAAGTCACACGGGCAGAGTTCAGTCCGTGTCTTCTAGACGCATCCACTAAGGTAGAAAAGTCTGCTTCGGCAGAGGACGGGAGAGAAAGACCCATATTCTCTCCCGTTTCGTACCAAATGGCTCTTCTGCCAGCGAGTCTCGCTGGGGGCATGCAGAAGACCATCCTGACTAGTTCCTTCTTAGTATCCATCCAAGTATTTAGTGACTGAAGAGCCCTCTTCATAGAGATAGTAAGTCTCATTTTAAGGAAAGACGAGGATTTAGGCACCTTTGCGCTTGAAAACAGAGAGCGCGGAGAGGGAGGAGCGGCGGGAGTTAACGCATCCCCATATTCCTCAAGAAGAAGGGCTGTTAAGACTTTGTAGCTGGAAAGTCCTTCCCTACCGCGAGCCTCGTCTTCAGAATTCTCGTCCATCTCAGGGTCCAAAGGAGAATCCCCAGCAAAAACAGGAAGTCTTCTATCCGAGGGAGACAAACTCCTTATTCCTTATAGGAGAGGGACTAAGAGAGTGTACAGAGTCCCTCTTGACAACAGTAGACGTCTCACGTCTGGTTGGTGCATCAAGTCTGATAGACGGATGACGCTTGTAAGACGCCTCGCGTTTGGTTGGCGCCTCTTGCCTAGCTGGCTCCTCGTATCTGGATGACGCCTCGCGCCTGGAAGACGCCTCGCGCTCGGATGGCGTCCTGGCTGGCGCCTCGCGCCTGGCTGACTCCTCCCGTCTGGAGGACGCCTCGCGCTCGGCTGGCGTCCTGGCTGGCGCCTCGCGCCTGGGTGACTCCTCATGTCTGGAGGACGTCTCGCGCTCGGCTGGCGTCCTGGCTGGCACCAAGCGCCTGTCTGAAGCTTCGCGTTTGGATGACGCTTCACGTCCTGTTGACGTCCTGGCTGGCATCTCGTGCCTGATAGGCTGCACGTATCTGGAAGACGTTTCGCGCCTAGAAGACGTCTCGCGTACGGCTGGCGTCCTGGCCGGAGCCTCGCGTCTGTCATGAGTTTCTCTTGCACTTGTTCTGAAATGCAAGTCCTCTTCTACATGCTTGGAAGAGGAAGCTTCATGTCTGGAAGGCGCCTCGCGCCTGGCAGGTGAAAGAGGACGAGACTTCTTGATAGGAAGCGCAACGTCCTTCTTGCGCGTTGAATCTCTAGTCAGAACTCCTACCAAGGAGGCTAGTTGTTCCTGAACAGCAAGTAGGATCCTCTTAGAAGCTTCCCCGGCGTCCTCCTCAATGGGAGGAGAGGGAGACCTCGAAGGAGAACGATCCGATACATCCATATAGGGAGACGTAGGCACAAACTTCGCCTTCTTGATCGAGGAGGGAGCTTCATCAGAAAAGCGCTCTGGGCTCGAGTTCAAAGAAGGTTCTTTCCAATGCCTTTTCAGGGGCCTGGAAAGATCCGAATCCTTCCTCCCTCGTTTAGGTGAAGGAGAGGGAGAAGAAGAGAAGCACTCTCGCAGGACGCTTCTTCTAAAGCGGTCCTGAGCAGTCTGATGCGAAACAGAACCTGCTGAAGGGACGTCTGACCGTTGGGGATTCTCCACGACCTCCTTAAGGCTTTCGACTTTCCTTCTCCTCTGGGCATGGGAGCTTGGAAGCGGTCTAGGCCTGGGAGCGTCGCAGAGACGATCAAACGCCCCCTCCACAACACTGGGAGCACTCACTTCACTGTACATGTCACTGTCACTATCCTTACCTTTTAGGGCCGCCATTTTGGACCTCATCTTGTGGATAGTAGCCATCAGGTCGGCGATTTCAGAGGCCGATTCTGAATGCAAAGCCTGTGAAAGTCCCGATATAGAGGGAGAATCAAAAACATTAAGATTAGGAGAGATAGACTCAATAAAAGGCTCAATAGGCCTTGAACACACACCCTTTGATGCACGTCTCACTCTATCCCTTTCTAACTTCCTCAAGTAAGAAGTTAGAGTCTTCCATTCTTCAGCATTCAACCCCTCACATTCATGACAGGTATTAGATGAAGAACATTCAAACCCCCTACATTTACGACATACAGTGTGAGGATCAACCGAAGCCTTCGGTATCCTCACCTTTCAGCCTACATTCACACACATTCTCACACTAACACTTGAATCAGACATACTGAGAAAAAATCCAAAAGCAAATCCAAATTCAGTCCACAGTAGCGAATGCCAAAAACACGATCCAGGTACGTCACCAAAAAGTCCGATGAAACGATGATCAAATGCTTTGAAATAAGATTTCAGGTCAGGAGGTAGTAACAACAATGTTGATACCACCGGCGACAGAGAAAATATGATAGAAAACGGGAATGGTTCCTAGTCCTGCCGCCCAGGGCAGGCCGGTAGATCACCTGACCTACCTATAGCGAGTGGCGCGAAATTTGAATTTCTGTCGGGGACGACGGAGTCTTAGCTAAGTATATATCTGACAGGTAAGTTGATTGTATGAAAATAACTTTTCTAAGTACCCAGTTGATGTGAACGGTGACATGGAGGTCGGAGCTCCCGTAGTTCTTGAGATCACTGCAGTGAGGCGTTGTAGATCGCCTGGACCTCAGAGCGGGAATTTTAAATCAAACCAATCCTGTATCAGGTTGACCCAGCTAATTCCCAAGGAACATGGATTAATTTACTACCAACCAATAAAAAACGTGTCTGATGGATATGATTCATACACCTATACCTTCTCTTGAAGAATTCATTCTTTCTGTAGTTCACCACCATCAAGGATAGAAAACATAAAGTATTGTTCCCGAAAAATGTCTCTGCAGATGAGTTCGACACTTATACGTACTCATTTGTATATTAGCATTGTGATAGAGTTTCTAAGCAACACCGACGAATTTGTGAAATGGCTTTATAGAGAAGGTTTACTTGGTGATTATTCAGGTTTATGTACAATGTGCAACACAGGAAACCAACGATTCATTAAAGATGGGACCAGCAAGGCCACAAGCCAGCCCATACACATGTGGCGCTGTGCAAATAGCAAGTGCAGAAAGAAGGTATCAGTTCGGTACAGGTAATTTTTTGAAAAGTCGCAGCTGTCTCTCAAAACAATAATTATATTGATAATTTGTTTCACTAAGAAAACCCCACAGTGTGTTGTGAGGGATTTTGTTATGCCTCTAGCACCTAACACCATGGTGGATTGGTATAATTTTTGTAGGTATAATTTTTGTAGAGATATATGTTGCCAAATCCTGTTCTGATAATAGGAAAATCGGTGATCCTAGTCATATTGCCGAGATCAACGAATCTAAATTTGGGAAGCGGAAGTACAACCATGGCCGTAAGGTGGATGGATCTTGGGTGTTTGGGTGGCATTGACTGACACTTGGGACCTTTTTGTAAGGTGGTTCCTGACCTTTCTGCCAAACTCTGCTACCGGTGTTGCTTGATAACATGCTTCCAGAACCCGCAATCGTATCTGATTCCTGGAAGGCATACAGCAAAGTCCGGGATCATTATTTCACACAGAATGTCGTGAACAACAGTGTTAACTCTGTTAACCCAGACGACCCGAATGTACACACGAACACTATAGAATTGCAGTGACGTGTTCTTAAACGGAACGCACTACCGAGACATGGTATGCAGAAAGAACTTTATGAAAGCTATTTTTCTATGTACTGTATCCAGAAAGGGTATCTACAAGATGTTCCGTGTCCATTTCGGGCATTTCTGAATCTGATCAAGCATGTCTATCCGCCAAAAAGCCGTCTGACATCCCCCATCTCAGATTTAATTTCCCGGTCTGAAACAATAAGACCAGGACCATCTACCAGCGAGGCACGTGATCCCCCGCTGAGACTGATGCCTTCATGGTCGTTGGACAGCAACGACTTTGAATACGGTAAGTTGTATAATAATTTTTGTTAGCCTAAATTAGTTTCGGTTAGTTTGAAGCCAGTACTGAAGCACGTGTTCAAACAGATCTATCGGCCCTAAATGAGCATGTAGGTACATGCATAGTGCCACCATTTGTATGTAAAGTGGTAGGTCAGTCTGTGGTAACGAGCAAGGTGTTTAGTGTTACAGTTATGAGGGGAATTATAGCCTAGGCTAGCTGTGACCTTTTGTAAGTAGAAGGGCTCATTCTCTGTAACCTCTGAGGCTAGTGCGCGCAGTGAAACAATACCTCTTGCTAGAACTAACAAGCTTGCCAAGAATATTTAAATATGCTAATAAGGAAAAGCGCCATTCCGCCACGTTCTTACTGACAGTACATATAAACAATCACCGTTAACATCTAATTTATCAGTAATGTCGGTTAGTGGTAGCCTAGGCTAGTCTCTCGTTTTACATGTAGAGTTGTGGTTCAAAGTTCTGTATGCAAAGTAAGGAGTCCTGGGCTAGCCTAGGTCAAATTTGTATGCAAAGTAACGGGTCAAACATTATTGTATGTAGCGTAAGCGGGTCAAAGGTTTGTATGCAAAAATCATGGGTCAAACTTTTGTATGTAGAGCAAAGGGTCAACTGTTACAAAACCGTAAATATGTACATTAATGTGTCTCTACACCAGGAATTGAGAGTTTTGGACACCGTAAACAGCACCCAAAAACCCCGGTTTTCCACAAGGGTCCCCCTTTACCATTTGATATTTTTCCTATGCTTTCTTTTCACTAGGTCAACTACAAAATCGTTGTTCATAACAATTATAATGTTTCCCATCTCAATTCCAAAACTGCAGTATACATGTATAGATAATTTCATATTTTTCCCCATGAAAATAGATCATCTGCAGATATGAGACCCCTCTAATATTTTTAATAACAACTCAATTGTAATTAATAAAAAAACAGTACTGTACCTAATACTGCAATGTAGTGCGTCATACATACATTTTTCAGTCTGCGCATGTGCATCTATAAGTATTTCCATCACAACAGGGTAAACTACAAACTTGACAAAATTACAATTATAACTGACATACAATCATAAAAGATAAGAGCTAAAACCAGAAACAATCCCTGGGTATATATTTACAAATAAATAAAAAGATGCCATGGAAGTTAGAGAAACACAACATACCATCTTGAAGTCAATATCACAACTCATCTCATGAGCTGCCTACTTTGTCAATCTGAGCCAGTCTATGGGGCTCAGAAAATGAATGAGATCTCAATGACTGAGATTGATTGGACATGTGATACAGATAGATACATTTGGCCAAGTAAAGTCAATAATACTGAAATAACATGGAGAAAACAAATAGGAAGGCTCACAAAATCATGGAAAAGGGGAAAAATGAAGACTTAAACATGATGGGAGTTCAGGAAGAGAGAGAGAGAGAGAGAGCACATGACAGAAGAATGGAAAGATCTCATTCCGTGTAAAATCCTTTAAAAGGAAAAGCCACTGACATAATATACAATGTTCTACTTCTTAAAACAATAATTCAAAATGAAGTTACAAAATAAACTGGAAATTACTCATGACTCAATGAAAGTAAATTAGGCTAGGAGTCTAATAATAAAGAATTTGACTACTATTAAGGTTTTGCTACTTCAAGAGTTTATACTGTGTAACATGATTATGTACAGAGCAAAATTTTGAAAAACTACTAATAACCTTACCTCCTAGAATATCCTGCATGAGTTTAACCATAACCCTCTGTTGCTCTAGGCTGAGATGATTCTCTATTGAAAGAATAACAGGGTAGGGAGATGCTTCAAATGCATAAGCTTTAATACCATCTTTCAGGACATCAGCAAGAGTTATTTTAGTAGTCAATGTGTGTCCATGATATATGATTGGCTCTCCATCATCACCATCCCACAGATCCACTGTAAAGTATAATGGAAAACATCAACATGTGCAAGAAAATACTTTACTTTCTAAAGTATGTTTTCATTCATGCAATAATAACTGGTCAACAAATAAACCATGATAAAGACTGATATTAAGCGTTCACCAAAATGTGCAAAAATAAAATAATTCCAAGCTCCTTACACAGAAACTTATCTACCGTATATACTTGCATAACATGCGATCTCGCATATCATGCGACCCACAAATTTTCACCCTCAAAAAATCATTTAATCACCTATCTCACATATCATGCGAGTTAAATTTACGAGACCAAAATTTAACAGTAGGCAAACATCTTTTCCTCCTCTTTATCTATTCCATTTTTTAGTTAGGCTAACTTCCTTTTCCTCCATCTCTTAATCTATTCCATCTTCTAGTTAAGTTTACAAAAGTAAAAGAGAAGACAAAAAGTATCGGTAGTAATGATATACTTGTTTGGAAAACGCATACAGCCAGAAACAGCTGATTTGCTGTGAACAACCAATCCGATATAAACAGCCTTTTTGCTTGCATTTCAACCATAGTATGATAGTAAAAAATTACCATAGTTACGTTACAAATGACATTAATGAGAATAGGACCGATATATTTTTGCATTACAGGTAGTAGTTGACTTACTATCGAAATTGGTTACGAACAACCAGGCATAAATCGATTTGGACGTAACTCAGCCCATGTTAATTTACCGTAAGAATGTTATACTAGCGTAGCCTACACTAGGGTAATCAGTACCATCTTTACATAAAGGGTAACCTAGCCTACACAACATAGTATACTTTATACATATATGGCATACTAATTATTAATTTCAGCTAATTCTCTAGGTTCAATGCACATTGGCTTATGATGATTCAGTACAAAGAGAAATTGAATAACATTTAACAATTTAGCCTCGCCTATACAATGATGATATAGTGGTACATATATCGTATATATAAGAATACAGTAGCCTAGCCTTCAGTATACTGTATATGCTACATATACGATATAATCTAGTAATTTATTAATAAAAGTCAATTTTGGAGTTTCAATGTATTAAGACTATGACATATCGGCAGGACATGAAACGGGAATCAGATTCGGACCGACATTGGCATACCTAATTGAGCAATGTCAGGATGCTGATAGCTACGTATATTTACGAAATAAATACACAATGAATATGCATCTTTTCTGATTCTTTTAAAAAGTTATACAGTACAGTATCCAATAATATTGTATGTATTCTCATATTATTGTATCATAAAATACTAACAATGTGGTCAGTGTTTTGTTTGGAATTCAGCTGATGGTGAATATGAGTTTATTTCTCCGTATTTAACTCATTTCGGAGCGAATTGCCTTTCTTCTAGTTAGCGTAAAATATCTAAATACTACTCTACTTATATGAGACAAGGTAATTTGTCATTACACACATGTTTTTAAGTCGAAATATGAATTTAATACGTCTAGTTAACTAAAGTATTTTTTTCGTTAACAGATTGCGTTGTGGGCATGTTTACTGTGAAAAAATATTACGTGATTCCATTCGCTATTTTCACTTCATTTCATTGTAGCGCGAACTTTACCGTTACGTTACTTATCTTTTATCGGCATGAAAACAAACAGTAAAATCTGTTCTTTCAAGACCTGAAATTTTGATTAAAATCATTTTCTCTCAATTTTATCTACGGTTGTGTTTGATGGCATAAGTTTACTGGAGTCATATCCTTGTTGCCAATGCACGAGAATAGTCTAACGTATTGCCTTACTCCCTATGGATAAAAGATAGGCAAGGGCATATACTGCTAAATTTAATATGTAAATTTTAGCTGAAGTTGAGGAAAGAATGCTGATACGCTAACAACTATTATAGTGCAATGGCAACGTGGATGAAACTCTAGCAAACTTCGGGATAGTACCATCAAAACGTGTTTTAATGAAAACTACTGGGCATGAAAAGAACACATTTTACTGTTTTCACTCCAATAAAAGATAAATACGTAAAGCTCACAGTATTCTGATGAGATAAAGTGAAAATATTGAACGGAATGTTGATTTTTGTTAACGCAATAAACATGCCCTTAGCACCATCTACTGAGAAAAAAAAAACAACTCAATTTCGTTAAAAAACGATACGTTTTCAAGTGATATGTCCACTTGAAAACACTTTGTATAACTTAAAAATAACCTTGTCTCATATAAATAGAGTATCTTGAGATTCATTTCGCTAACTAGAGGCAAGATAGTCACTCTGATTTGAGTTCAACACAGCAAAAGAAACTTACATCGCAATTGCCCTCAGCTGATTTCCAAAACAAATCATTGATTGCTATGTTTGTATTTTATAATACAAACAAATATTAATATGAAAATACATATATTATTGGATGCAGTGAAGTAAAACAAAACTTTTAAAAATATCCATGGAAAAGATGCATATCTATTATGTTTGTATTTTATCATATGATACTAATATATGATTATTACATACTCGAATTTTATGTCTCATGTAAGATGCGACCCTCTTAAAATTAGCTCCAAAATTAGGGCTTCAAAAGTCGCATGATACGCGAGTCTACACGGTAAATCATCTACTGTCTGGAACTAAATGGCAAAAGTCAAGAGACAAGTTATCTAGAGGTATTTGGTTCACAGTTTTCTTCTTTGATGAATAATCCTCCCTAGTTGGTGCCTCCTACACCCACTCTTACATACTAGTTTCAGGAAAGAGGTCATTTGGAGAGACTGAGAGGCAATCCATTACAATAAGATTCTATTTAGGTAACAATATCCTGGTTCACTAAGAGGCAGGCTACCTACAGCTTTCAGAATTCTTGTCAAAATAGTAATAAGAAAATGAGACCCAGTACCTTGAAAGTTCTTTCAGCAAATTCTTAACATTTGACACAGGTACACAAAGTCTTATTAAGGGACCCCGTGACTCATGACCCTATACTGTATATTTTTTATATAATTCTAATTAAATAATTTCCCTTTGTTGATTATACACATTGAAATTCCTTAAAAATAGTTAATTAGCTGATATTATAAAAATCTTAATTTAACAAACAATAAAAATAAAAAAAATTAGGAAAATTATATATTTCTTGAACTACTAAGGATATTTTGTTTTGATATTTCCTTTTTGTAAGTATAATACTGAAAACTGTACACATTCAAGTTTATAAAATGGATTAAAATATTCAATTACATTATTCAAATACTCTTATATTCTATGCTGTTGGTACTAATTGATTAGGCAGACTAATATAAACATAGAAAAAAATTGAAAATCAAATAATACTGAAAATTAATTTAAAATGACAAATTTTTAATCAATTTGTATTTTTAATAGCTAACAAACCTGAGGTTCCAACAATAGAATAAATCTTCTGGAGCCAGCTGGAAACCAGTTAAAAACAATCAAACAGTGTATATACAAGGAATCTGTGGCATCAGTTTTGGCAGTATTTGGGGACACTTCTGGTTAATTATCCAGCTCTGGCATCATGTCCAGGATGTTTTACTAGTTTCTCTTTTTTCAGTGTGAGTATTTCACTAGAAATACTCACACTGTCTGCCATGAAAAGACTATTTTTTAAAAGAATTTCCACTGGATGATCTTAGTTTAGTTTCAGTTTCAAGCTTTTCGTTGTTGGCCTGGCCTCCTATATATACGCCACTTTACGGTTAAGGGAGTCCCCAGTTAACGACGGAATCGGGTAATGATGTTCTGGTTTCATGGCTCTTGGCTAACAACAACATTAACCAGATTTTCGGCGGCGATAAACTACTTAACAGAGCTGTTAACTGGTCAAGGTGCCGTTAATCCGTTAACCAGTTAGTGGCACCATAAACCTTAACCTTTTCTTTACTGAGAAGCTTAACAAAACATAAACGTTGCGTTTGCTACCGAACCGATTTTTCCAGTATTGAAATAAATAAATATAAAGGTAAATGGTCATCCTTTATGTGGCTAGTATACTCATTCCTCTTCACATATAAACTTTTACTAAAGTATGTATCTCCAGAGAAAGAAGATAGAAGAGATGCACAGAAAAACATAATTACAAATGGTTTTATACTTGTGTAGAAGATTTTTTACATTTTCATGCTTGTAGTATGTCTAAAAAAAACTGTGCATGGTTTCTTGGTTACATTTTTTTTTACTTATCATTGTAACAAACAACAGCATCAGAGTCTACAACACATTCAATGATTACTGCCCAGAAGCACAAGGTGAAGTGACATACCCAAACTTCCCTTCCACTCGAGTCGCCACACACTTGATATTATGAGCGAGTTGCCATGTAACTCTTTTCATCTATTTCAGAGAGAGATTACACTTGTTTCCAAATACTAAAGCTTTGTCATCTATATATATGAATGCATGTATGTGTTCATGTATGTATACACATTATATGTACAAATGCCTGGTAGTGTGCACAACCTTCCTGAGCACTCCAATACTATTTGTTTTGCTCCAAACCCTTCAAACCAAAATTACTGAATCATAAGAGGTCTATAATTAAGAAGAGGAAGGTTGGTAGTATATGTGCGTACCACCTTCATGTACCGGAACTATGGAATAGTCTTGAATGGTGGTACTCGAGTGTAACCCCAAAACAAACTGTCGGTGGTAAAGAAGGGGTTAACAGCACCGTTAGGCAGACCATAAGCATTTTCTGCGTTATAAATGCCATTTATTTGGTTACTGGCAATTTCAGTTACCACCACTCAGCTTATAACCAAGCCCCCACCATTAGACTGGGACTGCCTGTATTTTTTGATCTCTGTATGTTCACAATGTTGTATTTAATTACATATGTTACATATAATTAGGTATATCTTAGTTTTACCAAACCACTGAGCTGATTAACAGCTCTCCTACGGCTGGCCAGAAGGATTAGATATTCTTACATGGCTAGGAACCAATTGGTCACCTAGCAACAAGACCTACAGCTTATTGTGGGATCCGAACCACATTATATTGAAAAATTAATTTCTGTCACCAGTAATAAATTCTTCTGATTCTGAGTTGGTCAAGCCAGGAATTGCACTTCAGACCACCGGATTGGTAACCAAGCGTGAAAACCACTCGTCCAACAAGGAACTATATCATATATAATATTCTCAGCAACAATTGCATGGCAAATCAAGAAATACTAACTATTTTTTATGGGACAAGTTCCATCCAGCCACATGTAAATAAAATACATCACTAAATATAGATGAATTACTGATCATAGAAAATGGGTATAAAACATTTCAAGGACAAATGCTCTGCAGCAGGGTTAGCCTCTTGAACAAAAGTATTGAACAGAATAAAAAATATAAAGAAAAACAAAGCGCTTGTAATTCAATCAGTTTGTTTCATCCCAGTGTGTCTGACAGATAAACCTGTCAGGAATGTGTTGCATACTTTACACATGAGTGGAACCGTCCATATTCATCTTAATGCCTGCTAGGGCTGTGTTTATGGCCAGTAAGACTGCAGTGGAACAAGCGAGTTTCAAGTCATGCTTAATAGCATCCTGTAGAAAAGAAAATTAGTGTGAGTCAGATAAATCTTTGATAGCATCATGGATATAGAGATGCTGTATCAAAGGCTTGCTGATAGGAGTGAGTTGCATACTTTGCACGTGTGGAACCATCCATATTCATCTTGATGCCATTTTGCTTGGTGAGACATACCTGTGCACGGTCTGAATAATCAACCGATATCACATGTATAACATACAACTAGAAAATGAATTATAGTAAGTTAGTTTTTCAAGTGAATTATTAAAAATTCGAACAGGATGGCAGTGAGTGGCTGCAGCAGTGGAAATTAATGGAAAAATCTTGCTTGCTTGCAGACATGCAATATGACAACTTAGCAGGAAGGGAACTGGCATTTCTTATCAATGAGATCAATAAAAACCCTAACCATAAAGATACAAAAATATTCATAGACATGTTGGAAGAATATGATCCTTCAACTGGAGCAAGTCTGCAGAAAATATTTTGAAAATAATTGAAGGAGTACCAAATAAAATTCAAGTGATCAAAAGACTTATAAAGAAAATTTACATCAATCAACATATTCCAACAAAGAAAATGAATAAGGTGAATATAGTGAATATACTGATCGATGCAATAGGAAAATGAATGCCAAAAACATGTAATTTATGTAAGGTGTGGTATAGCATTGTAAATCCTATAAACCTGATCAGAAAATGCTATGTTTGCCACGTACATACGCATCCTCAATGTGCAGAAGTTCAGCAAAATACAAGTAAGGACACAAGAATATTTTGCTCAACATGTCAATCATGGATAGATGACGTTATTAAATCAACACTTAATGTGCAAATAGAAGAACAGGACAAGAGTATGGATGCAAAGATACTCACAGATACCACATATGAGGGAATACAGCAGCATACATACAATGAAATAAATTACTACATGACAACACAAAAGAAAATCCCGAAGAGGCTGTACCCAGATATTCATACTGATGGGAAAGAGCAAGAAAAAAAAAAAAGAAAGACAGTCTGCACCCTTTTGAAAAGAGGGAATTGCAAATTCGGTGAAGGATGTTACTACAAGCATTACAAGGTATATCACAATTTTGAGATTTATGTCAAATGTACATACCTAGATGGCTATGAGGATGAATGCAGCGATCTACATCCAAAAATATGCAAAAACTTAAAAGAAGGAAAAAGATGCAAGTTTAACAAAAAATGTAGATATACGCACCCTGTAGCCATGAATCAGAATCAAATAAATAATAAAAATAAAAATGAAAATGAAACAAAGAAAGGAACAAAGAACATGAACTGAAGGAAAAAAACAAGCCATCACTGCATTATGAAATGTCAGCATTGAGAATCCAAACATCAGCAACCAGATACAGTGCAAGGAACAAACACTGTATATACGATGCCAGGGGATGGTGCAGATATGGAGATAAATGCAGATTCATACACAAAATGAATAAATATGAAGATGGAAGATCAAAGGTATTGGAAAAGTTGGACTTTTTAATGTCAGAATTTCTGGAAATGAAAAGAACAACATACCAGAACAGGAAAGAGACATGGGAAAATCCTTATTATTACCCATATTAAATGATGGGGATAACACGCAAACCATCATAGTGATGAATGCGCAGGGTTTAGTTACGAGTAACTCAAAAAGAAAAAAAGTTCTGAAAAAATAGATATAATGAATATAAGTGAAACCTGGTATTCCCAAGAGACTGGTAATCATGATCAGATAAAGGGGTTCCAAACTTATAGATCAAATAGAAAAAATAGGAAATAGAAAAAATAGGAATTAAGGGGAACTGCGATATATGGGAGAGACATAAATCAAGGAAAAATATATGAGAAATATAGTAACTCAGAATGTGAATTAATAGCGATAGAATTTGAATCTGAAAAATTGGTGAACATTGTAATATAAAGACCCCCCTAATACTAAAGTTTGACACAGTAATAGAAAAATTGGATGACCTATGAAGAAATCACAAAGACTGGAATATACTCCTATCCGGAGACTTTAACTTTCCATTCGTAGATTGGAAAGAACGAACAGGAGATTGTGGTTGCATTTATACATATAAAAAAGAGAGTAATAGTAGTGCACAAGATAAGAGGCAATTCGAAAAGCTATTAGGTATGATACTAGAACACAACATTAAAAAAATAAATCACCTGCCAACAAGAAAGGATAATACGTACTTTAGACCTAGTACTACATATTTGTGAACGAGGTGAATTATGTTAAAGAAATAATAGTGTATAATACGAGTATTTCAGACCATAATGTCACAGAAGTAACAGTCCGTTCAAAAGCAAGTGAAAGCAGAGGTAAGCAAGAGATGAAAAAGTGGGAAGGATATGGAAAATACAATTTCTATAGTAAGAATATAAAATGGTCAGAAATAAAAGAATTAAACAAAGATTGGGAAAACATATTTGTAAGTGATGATATACAGGTAAATACGGGTATATTATATAAAATATTAGAGAAAATAGTGGATAAGTATATACCAAAGAAGAAAAGTAAACATCAGTCATGCATACATGAGACAGAAGGATCTTGTTCCAGAAAATCAGAAAGTGGAAAAATGGTCTTGCAAAAGAAAAGAATGCATGGACAATGGTGGAACTAAAAAGTATGATAGAAAATGCAGAACAAAAGATTATACGATCTAAAGAAAATGAAAAACAGGACTTAGAAGAAAAGAACTTAGAAAATATCAAGCAAAACCCCAAACAGTAAGACTGCAGTAGAACAAGTGCGTTTCTTTATCTGACTCACACTGATTTTCTTTTCTACAGGATGCTATTAATTAAGCATGACCTGAAATGTGCTTATTCCACTGTAATCTCACTGGCCATAAACACAGCCCTTGCAGGCATCAAGATGAATATGGATGGTTCCACATGTGCAAAGTATGCAACACACCCCCGGCAGCAAGCCTTTGATACAGCATCTCTATATCCATGATGCTATCAAAGATTCCCATCAGGAATTGAAAACAGCCTCGAATACTGAATTGGAAGTTGTTTCTGAGATATTTTCAGCCCTCAGAAGAATGACTGAAAATCCCTCCAAGGCCAACTGAGAGCATGCTAACAAAAAGCCCAAGATTAAGGAGTCAGTCTCTTTCATCCTCATTAAAATCAGACCTTGATTCACTAAAGGACACCCCTTCTCCTCCTGTAGTACTGAATAGTTTTAACCCTTCAACCACAGACTCTATCACCCCACCCCCAGACTGGGAGGATCAGGGGAATCTAACCCCCCCCCCCCTGATACCAATAAGGGCAACCTTTACTGTGACACCTCAATATGTCTCCTCTAGATGGATGTAAAATACGTTATCAATGAATGGATGGAAAATACTTCATCAATGAACAAAAGAGAATGACTATGGTGGAATAAGTAGAATTTCTGGACAGACAGGCCTTTCCAAATATGGAATGAAGTTTGGTCACTCCTCCACTAGGAATACAGAAACCTCTAAAGAATATCAACCTCAGCTGGCATGGTAACTAAAGTGACTGAAGTCACATTTTTCCCTTTCAACAGAAATTATGGCACTTGCAAAATACTGGAAAATCAGTACCTGCTCCTGGTTGCCTCACCCCTCTACAATTTCATCTTCAACACACTCAAACATGTGAAGGTAAAATTTCTATTTCATACTTACTGAGGAGAGTAAGTCAATGGCACAAAGAAAACCAGCGTCCGACAACTCTACAATCAGCTGGGCAACACTTATCCTTCCATCTTACCAAAAGAAGCTCCAGCCGGGCATGACTATCCGGCAGTCCCACACCCCCACGGATAAAACCTCACACGTGGATGGTCGCTAACATATTCCATAAAAGAATCCGCCTCCTCTCCACTTTAGCCTCTACCACTATCCAGAAAGTGACTAAGAGGGATTTCTAACAACCAGACTCCTCCTCGGAGATGCACGTAGAAAAGACTCTCATAAAAGAGCCATGGGGAAATACACGTTCATGCATCACAAGCATGTCTCTTTAGCTTCCACAAAATGTGCTCCTAACAACAGAGTGATCCTTGATATATCACAACTGAACAAAAACATTAAATGCCACAAGCTCTGAATGAGCTCAAGTGCATCCAGATTCTTCATGGGACCTGGACCGTCTCTATCAATCTGAGAG
The DNA here is from genome assembly GCF_015104395.2 of Macrobrachium nipponense. NCBI lineage: Eukaryota > Metazoa > Arthropoda > Malacostraca > Decapoda > Palaemonidae > Macrobrachium > Macrobrachium nipponense. The sequence continues at coordinate 57,946,055 of NC_061110.1, read as the reverse complement.
ACACATACTGGCCCACCTCTATCACTGTTCCCATCCAGCCCTTCCTAGGGTTACAGATAAGGAGACATACATATTCCATATTACATATGCCCTTTTGCTTAAAAAAACATGACCCTGGGAATCTTCACAAAATTGGCAACAATAGTTGTCCAAGGACCTCAGACATGAAGGAGTTCAGCTGATGGATTAAGAGATGATTGGCACGTCTGGGGTGCCATCGGAAAGGAGTGCTTACAAAACCTTCAAGTAGCAGTCGACTGACTCCATTCAAATGGTTTCCTGATCAACTGGGACAAGCCCTATCTCACATCCAACACACATTTCAGGTGGCTGGAAATTCACTGGGATATGCTTTGCAGCTGGTTGTTTCTTCCCAGCCAGACTCGGACCAGAATAGGGATAAATCTGTAAAGGTTCTTGGCCCCGTCCAGGGTTGTCTGATAACAGTTGGAACAGATCCTGGGGCTGTTACAGTTTGCATGTGGTAAATAAAATCTTGAAACTCTGACTCAAGGACATAAACAGTGTGTGGCTCTTGCATAACCAAAAAATGTTTAATCACCTCCACCAATGAAAGCGAGTGATTGTGAAGATACCACATCTGTGGAATTGGAAAGGTGCTCTTGCTAAAATGGAAAATTTGACTCGTCTGACCGTGCAGGCAGTTGCACACATAGGAGGCCTCCTTGACTGGCTCGGAAAGATATCAGGATCATCAGGTAGCTTGTTTTAGGGCGGTGCTACATTAATTTCCTGCAACTGATGACTACCTTCCTGTCTCTCAGAAAACTGACCCCTCCAAAGAGAACCCACATCTTGTTGGTCCTTGACAACATGACAGCAATGATATGCATCAGGAGGTTCAGTTCCTATTCAGCCCTTCTTAATGTAGTCAAGCTGTCTATCTTACCAATGGCTTATGCAAGGAAGTGGATGCTGTCAGCAATCTACCTCACATGATCACTAAATGTGTCTACAGACTCCCTGTTGAGGGATAAAGTGACTTCAATAAAATGGATGTTGAACAAACCCTCCTTCCAAATGACTGCCAACCTGCTCTAACATCCAGAAGTGGGCCTGTTTACCATAAAGAAGAACCATCAACTTCCAGTGTATGTTTCCAAACCTTGACACACAGGCAATGGCAAAATTTGCATTCTTACAGGGCTGGAACAAATGGAGGACAACCTACTTCTTTCCTCCACTTTCCCAGATTCTATAGGTTCTGGACTATTAACATTTAATGGAACCATCTACCTAGTGGCCGCAAATTGGTAAAACAATCATGGGTTCATTCTCTTGCAGCACCGCTTAAGGAAATCAATCCCACTGTCATTTGTTGTTCTATCCCAGACAGTTGGAGGGAAAGTCATTTATGCACCCTCCTCTCTCAGCCATGACTTCCATGTGTGGGATTTCAAAATTTGGTTTGCCATGAAGATTATTCATCTAACATGGCTAGGTACCTACTGCAGAAACTGAGACCTTCATCTATCCAGCAATACATTCAATAAGGAAAGTATGGATGAATTACCTCCGCACAAGAGTCATTGAAATTACAACTGAAACCACACTTAATTTCTTGATTCACATGTTTGATGACAAGCACCTTGCCACTATCACAACTATGATGTAATGATGTACAAGGCAGTGCAGTGCTGTCAGAACCCATGTCTATGGGTATGGCATAAACTCTAGTACAGAAGTCTTAGCTTTCTTATCCAATCCTTAGCAAAGGAAAAACCTGCTCTTGGAAGGGCTTCTGTTACCCAGTTCTTGAATAAGAGTCTTTGACTCCTGTACTCTCCTCAATTCAGTAGTTTCAATGTGACAAAAACCCATATGCTTCAAAATGTGATTTCCTTGACCACCTCAGCATCAGGAGCCCAGATCAGTGAACTCAGCTCTCTCAGATAGGGACAACACTTAATTACTTGTACACCTGGCCATCACTTTTGTTGCCTGGCCTGTCATTCCTGGTCAAGAATGAAGACACCATGAAAGGAAATCCCCTATTCTTCTACAGGAGCTCCATACTGCAGATATGACATTATGCCCAGTCAATTCACTCTAGGTTTACCTGGATAACATAGCTACCATCCCAAATGGTCCTATTTCCTAACACCCTACCACTAATCAAAAGAGGTAGACTCCAACTCCTTCCTAAGCAGCACTGCACCTCGGTGAATTTTTTTTTGGAAATGTTTCCCTTGAAGGGGCTTCCAAGTTTATGGGTTGGCCATCGGAGCCAGTATTCCTTAAGCTTTACTGCCATGAAATCCAGGAAGTTCAGCTGCACCATGTCAGTAGGTGGTACATTAAGTCCCAAGCCCCATACTTTCCCTAGCTGAAAGCAAGGGGTCCCCTTAATGCAGTGGTACTTCTGAGATCTTGCCAGGACAGTGCAATATTCCTGCATTCCATCCTGACATAATTAGGAAAGTTGTCTGAGTATGTACATGCAATGCATATGTAGGTTCTTAATACCTCACATGACTTGATCACAGACCATTTTCAGTCTTGGTTGCTGAGATTCCGTACTCAGGAGCTAAGCCATTTCACCATCTGTCAATTTCTTTTAGATGCTCCTCAAGATGGGCAGCAGCTACACTATAAAAAAAAAAAAAGTTTCAACCAAAGAAAAAGCCTATTTTTGGTAGCTGCTGTAAGTCCTCAAACTCACTCACTTTCCCTAAAGAAAAGACATGGGAATCTTTGTTGGATGTTTCCTTTCACAGACCTGGCAAGTAGTGGTGAGGACTGGTTGACCAGTGCCACTGTTGCCACATCTACAGAAAGAGGGTGAATCATAATCCTCCAGGAATTCACCATATACAGGATAAAGAACATTCATGCCTAGAATCCATTTATACTATACCAATGGCATGGTTGAAAAGAATGGAACTACAAAATTCATTGAATTTTAAATCTAAAATGAAACATTTTACTAGATTAAGCACAACACTAAGTGAAATTCATTAAAAATTGAAAACATTCTCAATGCCATTTACAGTCATGAAACAGATGACAGAATAAGATATGCAATTTATATCAACCAATGGTTCACAGGTGCACAAATGCAGAGAGGAAATCAGAATGGGAATGTTTGGGGGCACTGCAACCACGACTTGCCCTCAATATGACTGACGGGCATCCAATGTAGATAGATAATTTGATGCAGCAAAAATTAAGAAATTAGTGTGAAACAACGGGGAAAAATTTAGCTGTATAAGTACTATTAGAAAATAATATTCTTATTAATAAGATTTGTGAAGATCACAATTAGACATGTATATGATAGGTTTGTCATCAAATAGAAATAGCTTGCAGATGGTGTGGCAACACAGGGATCTTATTCACAACATCAACTAAGTTTCACAAATCATCCATCACAGAGATAATGGTGAATTCTTTAATCATTTTCTAGGTTTAGCTAAAAAACTAGTTCAGTGGACACCAAAGCTTTAATTGCTTTGCTACAAAAGAAATTTAACAAACATCTCACTCAACATAGAATTTTAATGGACTTATAGTAGGATTAAAGTTTGGTTATATAATTAATTTAAGTAACTAATCAACTGAACACATTAACAATACTGTAGTCCCAGTGCTGAGTTACACTGTCACTATGTTGCATTCCATCCCATGTCAAACTTGAAACCACAACATTTGCATATGCACCGGTCCTAATTGGGATCTCACCTCACTACTCTTACAACTATGTGCTAATATGGAACAACAATGATTAAACCTGTCACTGAAGTACTGTTAAATAATCGAAGTCTACGACTACAAGTCGTATGTGAATAATTCCTACTAAATCCATTTACTTACTGAGTTACTTACATTCCAAAAGTCTACATCCTCGTTTCAGCGCACTAATATATCCCTCAACACTACTCTCTCCAGCAAGCTGATGCCCTGTTAGGTATCTGGAACAAAATATTGAGAGGTTTACTGTTACTATTTAGCCTTTTAAATAACCAACAAAGTGACATACAAGTTTTAAGACAATTCCTTTTTCTTTTACTTCCTTACAAAGTGACTAAGAATGACAATTCTTCCACTGGTTTAGTTTTCACTCAATGTGCAAGGAAGTCAGTTCTCAAAAAACTGAATAATTTTGTTACTTATCAACATTTAAAGCTTAACTTCACATAAGATGAAGATACCATAAAACTCTTAAAATTCTATGGTAGGGAATGAGGACATTGTAAGGCAAAGAGATGCGCACACTCAAATATTTATACACAATTCAAAATAATCCTATTGTTCCATAAACACTAGGTGAACCACCAGAATTAATTGATTTTGGACTAACAGATTTAATCATTCTTGGAATTTTCATCAATAATTACCATGTATAATCGTGTAGCACGCGATCTCGCGTATCGTGCTACCCTGAAATTTTCACCCTTAAAAAATTATTCTATCATGTATCTCATGTATCATGCAAAATAATTTTTTGAGACCAAATTACAAAAGGCTGCGCTTTTCATCCATCTCTTTATCCTTCTCATCTTCTAGTTAAGTAAGTTAACAAAGTAAAAGAAAATGCTAAAGGTACCATTAGTAATGTTATACTCGTGTAAATGCATACAGCCATAAACAACTGAACAAGAAACAGGTGTTTTGCTATGAACAACCAAATCACATAACAACAGTGGTTTTGTTTGCATTTAAACCATCGTACAATAGTAAAAAATTACTGTAGTGTTACAAAATGACGTTAAGTAAAATATGAATGATATATTTTTACATTACTATACCATTATTCGCTTTGGAGAAAAGATCGGCAAGGAAATATACTGCTAAATTTAAGCTGCAAGTTGTAGCTGAAGCAGAGAAAACAATGTTCATCTGCTAACAACTATTAACATGCATCGGCAACATGGATGAAACTCCCATAAACTTCAGTATAGTACAATCAAACTCAACCATAAATAAAATTTGAAAAAAAAAAAAAAAAAAAAAAAAAAAAATTTAGGTAATATATTTTTCATAGCTAACAAACCTGAGGTCTAAGCATTAGAATAAACTTTCTGGTACCAACTGGAAACTGGTTAAAAAACATTAAAGATTGCAAATGGAAGGAATCTGTAGCATCTGGCATCTGATGAGTAGTTGAGGTGGAAGTAAGCCCAGAGAATGTGTTTCAATCCAGTGACGCATCAGTCTTTCTTCCAATCCTGGATGAAACATAAGAGGGGTGACTAGAGGTGGGCAGTCAATGTTAAAACCTCAGGTTTGTTATCTATGAAAAATACAAATTTAAAAAAATTTGGCATTTTTTCATACGCAGAACAAACCATCGGTCTTGAAAATAAGATACTCATGATTGGAGGAAGATATGAGAATCCTGAACTGACTGAGAATTTTGGCACACCCAATCATTCTTCTTAAAAATGAGAATTTTGAAGAAGAGGACCTAAGCCTTTGAGATGTTGGATATGTGGATATCTAACTCTCAGTCCACTGGGTTCAAATACAATGAAACATGTCCAGATTCACTGCATTCATGAAGTCCAAAAGAACTATCTGTTCAAGCAACAAACTATGTCAGCCACAAGAAACAGGTTTGTCACCATTCCTCACTCCCCTTGCAGGAGAGAGGAGTTTAAGCTACTGAGATGCAGATTTGCTTGTTGCATGGAACATGAAAACTTCTGTAGCAGTATGGTTGCAACAATCACCTGCATCAAGCCAGTTCCAGTGTATGATGTGTCTATTTTTCAAACTGCCCATAGGTATAAAGAAAGGAGAAAAGGAAAAGAAAAGAGACCAATCATCTCACTCATTCCCTACTCCACAAGATACAAACTGTCCCACCAGCAGCAATGGATGAGTCACACTTGTTGAACAGCCACCACTGGACCCACGGGAAAAAAGTGTCCAAGGATCTGAGGGCATTGTTCTTCAGGCAGAAGAAAGTGAAAGTGGTTTGATGCAGTTATGAACCAGTATTCAAAATCCAATGAACAGATAATACTTTTAAATACCAAGGAGGAACCAAATCCTCTGGTGTCATGCACTTCTGCATGCACCCAACTGGTGGAAGAACTTTGTGATGAGGAGTTGGCTTGTCTAATCACCTTGTTTAGGAAAACAAAAGGGTGTCCTAAAACACCTCTTTCTTGACTTGGCTTGTGTTAATGACACCAACCTCTAGGTGACAAGAAGTTCAGATAACGACAAAGTGCTTTCATGGGACCCTGAAGCTTTCCAACTCTTTCAAGGAAGCCTAAGTCAGAAGGAAAACTGTTTCCAAAGTCAGTTTCCTGGAAGATGGTTGACATGTCGGCTTGCAGGGGGTTGAGAGAGACTACTCAGTACCAGAGTAAGGTCCCAAGTAAGAGGTCTGAGTTTCCTAAGTGAACAAGACTGATCTAAGCTCTTAAACCGCACAGAGAATACTCAGGGCAAACTGATGTCCACATCCTTCAGACAACCTAATCACAAGTAAGCCCTGTAGCTCCTTGCCAGTATCAGCAGAAGGAACCTCTGTTCTGAAAAATATTCAGAAGATCTTGTCTACTGAACAGGAACTCTGAGTGGAGAGAAACCCTTCTGATGACACCAATCACAGTTGCAGACGGCTCATCTTGTATACGGCTGACGAAGATCATCTGAAGTACTAGCCTTACAACTGAATTGCTGTTCCACAGGAAAGATCTCTCAAAAGAGCTACTGGACCAACTCCAGACATGAAGAGATAAAGATCCTAGTGATTGGTGGCAACTCTCCACAAGAGGCTAGCAAAGAAGGTTGTGCTAAGGTGAAATTTCTCTCAACCACTCAGATTGGGGTTACAAGGAGCTCCTATGGTTAACCCAAGATGTTGGAGCCTAACAAAGAGAGTTTCTCTTAATTCATCACCTCTGAATTTGCTCCTGTACTCAGAAGCCTCCTCCGGAGGTTGGAGTGCTAATCTTGAAAAGCTCCTGGCCTTGGGGGCATGGCACATACAAGACAAACAAGTCCACACCAACGTGTTGTAGTTGAATGCAACTTTCCTAGGACTTTAGGAGATTCAAGGAGGGGAGGTAGGGCATTCCATTGTTCAACCTCCCAGAGAGTTCCCAGTAGGCAGAAGGGAGTCCTCTGCTCCAACGAACAAATCTGGGACCACGAACAGAAGACCTCTAGCTTCCTGTCGAACCGTGAAGTGAAGAGGTCTAACATGGGTCTTTTCCAAGTAGACAGAGGAGACAATAGGATAACCCAAGGGGATGTTCTATGACAATATACTCAATGCAGATGTGTTCTAAGTATCATACTATCAACCTGCGCATTGCCACAAAATTACACTGTAGACAGGGGAGAAATCCTTGTGCTGCCAAGGAAACGATCAGTTAACTGCTCATCAGAGGAGACATCCTATGGTGACAGGGTGCTTTAATCATAACAATTGGGCTCAAAAGAACACATTTTACTGCTTTTACTCCGAT
>NC_061110.1:57873607-57933607 GCF_015104395.2 Macrobrachium nipponense | reverse complement strand
AAGTCCCAGGCACAATAAACCAATTACGTAACACTTAGATCTTGCTTGCTGTTCATTCAGTCGTAACCATTTAAAAACTATGTAGTACATACCTGTAAACCTCTCTCTCTCTCTCTAACTAGATTTAAATCTCATGTAAATCATCTGTTTTTATGACGATTAAAACTGCAGTTTTGCATATCTCCCTCTCTCTCTTTCTCTTTTATGAGTACAGTTACCATCCGAGTTACGACCTGCGCGAGTTACGTCCACCCGTACTTACGACAGTGTCTGACAGGGGTCTATTTTTTTATATTTGGCGGCGTTTACTGTTTGGCAGCGCGGTAGCGTAGTGCGTGCGGCGCGGTATGACAGTTACGACGGCGCCGGCAGCACAGCATCCCAGAAGAACTGTTAGCAATAGAAGAAGAAAGGAAAGCTGAAGAAGAAAGAAGAGAGGAAGAAAAGGAAGTTGTAGAAGAGGAGGAGCACGAACGAAAGTTTACTGTAAAGGGAGTATCGGAAGCCATACAAATGCTTAATACAATGCTGCATAAATTGGAAGGAATGGATCCGAATGTTGGACGGTTTGCCCAGATAGAGAGATCTATGCAAGAAGTAATGAGGCCATACAAAGAAATCTACGATGAAAAGAAAAAGCAGAAGATCCAAACGACACTTAGCATGTTTGTCAAACGAACACAAAAGCCCGCCTCATCCAGCATCGAAGCCACCCCCTCCCCTACATCGGCCAGCGCAGTAACCACCCCTTCCCCATCCCCTGCCTCGCCTGACTTAACAGCTGATCTTTCTTTCGACCGTGCGTATGAAGAAAGTGTTGATGACGTCGAACCAAGCACCAGTGAACATTAATTTTGAGTGTTGTTTTGCTTATTTTTTTACATGCATATGTATTTTCTATTTTGTACTACAGCTGTATGTTCTATTTTTGAACTGTAACTTTTCTATTTTCGTATTTTGATCTTCATTTGTATTTTTGTATAATAAATTCAACTGCAGTAATAAATATTTTATTTCTAAAACCATATTATATTAAGATGTATGTACGTAGTATATCAACTAAGCAACTGAAAAAAAAAAAGCTAAATACATTGCACCTACAGTATAATATTAAAAATATCTCTATGATAAAATGATAAAAGTGAAACTAAAAGGCATAAAAATGATAAATACATAAACAGCTTGTACGTATAGTACAACAGTAATATTATTCAAAAGAAAAAGCAGAAGATCCAAACGACACTTAGCATGTTTGTCAAACGAACACAAAAGCCCGCCTCATCCAGCATCGAAGCCACCCCCTCCCCTACATCGGCCAGCGCAGTAACCACCCCTTCCCCATCCCCTGCCTCGCCTGACTTAACAGCTGATCTTTCTTTCGACCGTGCGTATGATAAAAGTGAAACTAAAAGGCATAAAAATGATAAATACATAAACAGCTTGTACGTATAGTACAACAGTAATATTATTCAACAGAAAAAGTATGATAAAAGTGAAACTAAAAGTCATAAAAATTATAAATAAACAGCTTGTATATACATATGTACAGTAATATTATTCAACAGAAAAGTATGATAAAATTATAAAAGTGAAACTAAAAGGCATAAAAATGATAAATAAACAGCTTGTATATACACAATAATATTATTCAACAGAAAAAGTTACTTAAAAATGCAACACATTCATATCATATGTCCTCGAGTACAGTATAATCTTCCACTTTAACCGAGTACTTATAATCCACGTGTCGGCCATTTTGGCTGGTATTTTCGACTAACGACCATTCTGACATACGACCTGTTGGTCGGAACGGATCTAGGTCGTAACTCGGATGGTAGCTGTAGTCATACCCCCTACATATAAAAGTCCCTACATATGAAAAATCCAGGTTACGAAGGTAAAAACATAGATTTTTTGCTTCTGTGTACGAAAATAATTCAGGTCGCGAAAGGGTGTGCTGTAAAGTCCAAGATTCGCCCGGGCCGCCAAGAACAAATTTAATACTCGCTCGCCTCCAACTCAGTAGACTCACCACCATCCTCCCACTCTCCCATTGGTTCCTGATGCTAATTACCACCGTAAGATCCTGCTCTCCTATTGGTCAGCATCTATCCTATCATGCATCTACGTTCATGTGTCTACATAAGGGAGTTCCTCGACCATTTTGTTTCGGAAGCATTCTCGTACACACGTGGAATTCATTCGCTCACGTAGATTTTGTTCGTTAATGTAAATTTGTGTTAGTGATTTCACTTTCATTGTACTGTAACTTACTTTATCGTGTAGTGTGTGAACTTAATTACTTACGTTATTAGCCATGGGTCCCAAGAATGTTGCTGAAGTTCACGGAAAGAAGAGGATGCTTTCTACGGAGACAAAGATGGAGATAATCAAGAAGTATGAGGCTGGCATGCGGTTGAGTGTGATCGCTAAGGAATACGGTCTAAATCCATCGCGATAGGCACTATCCTTAAACAGAAGGAAGCCATCAAAGCAGCTACACCTTCCAAGGGCGTGACTATTTTTCCAACAAGAGGAGCCACGTGCAAGATGAGATGGAGAGGCTGCTTCTCGTATGGATTAAGGACATGGAAATCGCTGGCGATACGATAACGTAAAGTAAAAAAGTAAAAAAATAATTTAAGAAAGAGAAAAAAAAAAGAAATTTAATTTTAAGTTTTTCGTAAAGTTAAGTGTTAATGTTTTTTGCCATTTGTTAATGTGTTTAGCAAAGTTTAGTGTTAATGTTTTCCGCCATCTTTTAATGTTTCGTAAAGTTAGGTGTTCATGTTTTCTGCCATTTGTCCTCCTCCTCTGTTGCCACTTTCAGACATCGCCTCACTTATAAGGTAAGGTTCCACATTTTACTACATAAGTACATACCGTATTTCTTGTACCCAGTGCACTAATACACTTTATTTACAGGTAGAGTAAAATTTAGGTTAAGAATTGAATGATCCAAATTGTTGTATTTCATTGTTTATTGGTCAATTTACCTTTATTATAAGATTGACTGTGACGTTTTTATAGGGCTTGGAACAAATTAGGCAATTTACATGTAAAACGTAGTTCTGGATACGAAAAAATCAGGTTACGAAGGTCGCTTCAGAACGGATTAATTTCGTAACCTGGGTATACTGTACTAATGGGTTACTTTTCATACCTTACTGACTTTGGTATGTGTCACTTTGTTTTTATAAGTTGCTTATATTTAAAGTATGAAATTGATATACAGTGCATGATAAAGCTAAAATCCCTTAATTGAATGCAATAAATACAATTATCTTAACCCTTTAACGCCTATTAGACGCATTTTACGTCGAGATAAATTGTCTTTTGGGTGCCGACCGGACGTAATTTACATCGACATAGAAAAGTTTTTTAAAAATTCGCGGAAAAATACTTATAGGCCTACCAGCCGAAAACTTTTGAATCACGCGCCGTGGGGGATACTGGGAGTTCATGGATCAAGGTGTAGTTTTATTTACGATCGTTACACAGGCACGCAAGCGCGAATTTCTTTCTTATCACACTAAAAAGTATCAGTGACACATCTCGGAAATTATTTTGTCACTTTGACAATTTTTGCACAGTTTTAAATTAGCCGTTACATGGAGTATTACATATGAAAATGTGCACATTTTTATGTAGAATACAACAATAAAATACTCATGATTGTAGCTTTTATTAGTTTTGAAATATTTTCATATAAATAACGATAAGTACAAAATTTTCAACCTTCTGTCAACTTTGACTATACCGAAATGGTCGAAAAACGCAATTGTATGCTAAAACTCTTATATTTTAGTAATATTCAATGATTTACCTTCATTTTACAACAAATTGGAAGTCTCTAGCATAATATTTTGGTTTATGGTGAATTTATGAAACAAAAACTTTTTCCTTACGTCCGCGCGGTAACTTCCGAAAAAATCATGCGTGCGATTGTCGTAATGTTTGCACCATTTTAAATTAGCCGTTACATAAAGTTTTATATATGGAAATGTGCGCAATTTCATGCACAATACAACTAAAAATAACCCATGGTTGTAGCTTTTATCAGTTTTGAAATATTTTCATATAAATAACGATAAGTACAAAAATTTCAACCTTCCGTCAACTTTGACTCTACCGAAATGGTCGAAAAACGCAATTGTAAGCTAAAACTCGTATATTCTAGTAATATTCAAACACTTACCTTCATTTTGCAACAAATTGGAAGTCTCTAGCACAATATTTTGATTTATGATGAATTTATGAAAAAAAAATTTCCTTACGTCCGCGTGGTAACTTCCGAAAAAATCATACGTGCGATTGTCGTAATGTTTGCACCATTTTAAATTAGCCGTTACATAAAGTTTTATGTATGAAAATGTGCCCAATTTCAAGTAGAATACAACAAAAAATAATTGAAGGTTGTAGCTTCTCTCATTTTCGAAATATTTGCATATAAATCACGATAAATAGAAAAAAAAACCACGTTTGGTCAAATTTGACTCTACCGAAATGGTCGAAAAACGCAATTGTAAGCCAAAACTCGTACAGTCTACTAATATTCAGTCAATTATCTTCATTTTGAAACAAATTTGAAGTCTCTAGCACAATATTTAGATTTATGGTAAATTTAAAAAAAAAACTTTCCTTCCCTCCGCGCGCGGATTCTCCACCGCAAATCTCCGAAATGCGTACGTCGCATTCTCGGAATATTTGCTCCATGTCATATTAGGCGTTTCATAGAGTTTTATATATGAAAATGTGCACAATTTCATGTAGAATACAACAAAAAATAATTTAATGTTGTAGCATTTCTCATTTTTTAAATATTTGCATATAAAAAATATATTTTAAAAATTCGGCATTCGGTCAATTTTAACTCGTCCGAAATGGTCAAAAACTACAATTGTAAGCTAAAACTCTTACAGTATAGTAATATTCAATCATTTATCTTCATTTTGAAACAAATTGGAAGTCTCTAGAACAATATTTAGATTTATGGTGAATTTTTGAAAAAAACATTTTTTTACATCCGCACATTACGAATTCATGCATCATTTTGTGATAATATTTTCTCTGTGTTGCTTTGATCGTTTTACAATGTGTTATATACCAAAATGATTGCAATTTAGTGTACAATACAACGGAAAAAAAATAACTCGTTAGCTTTAACCGTTTTGCTCACAGCGCGATTTGAATACAATTATATATGAAATTTTGTTTTCCCTCTATCATATACGTATCGCATTATTTTTATATGATAATGATATTTTTTTTCATTTCTGATGGTTGCATACTAAACTTCAGGCAATGACAAAAAAAGGAGCCACAAATGAACTCTTAATCTCAAAAACTAAGCGCTCTGTGATTTTTTGAAAAAAATATTTTTTCCGCTTCGGTGCTCACTCCGAGACCCCCTAGGCATACGGGAGACGATTTTTATTATACCCCTTAGGCGTTAAAGGGTTAAAATATTTGAAGGCCTTAAAACCACAAGGTCTCAAGCACCACAGCCACCAAAACGGTGTTATACATATTGGCAGAATCGCCAATTCTCTCTCTTTCTGGCTATGACGTTTGCAACACTGATATCCGCTGTCTTTATGGTCAAAATTACTGGACAAGCATAGGAAATGATGAACTTACATGTCTAGAATTGTTGTAACTCGAGGCAAGTGGTGCGGTGCTTATAAACCACAGAGGCTTATGTGCTAGCTGAGGGAGTGTGCAGTGCTTGCCAAGTAGGCATCTCTCCCCCAAGTAGAAAATTTCCCATAAGAAGTATGCCTCAGCGACCAATCATCGCGCTCCATACAAACCTCCTGTAAGAGTTCCAGCCAGTCTTTCCAAAACTACATATATGTCTGGTCGTAACTGTTGTATTAATAAGTGGGCAGGATTCTCACTAGTAACAGTATTTCTACTATTTTTTACAATACACTGTGCCTCTTCCCCTTCTCTTTTATCTATTTTCATTATTAATATTATTATTACAAGCAGTCCCCGGTTATCGGCAGGGGTTCCGTTCTTGGCGGGGTGCTGATAAGCGAAAATCATCATTAACCGAAACTCAGTGATTTATGGCGTTTATGGCACCAAGTTTCCGTTAATGGCACCTCTGTTAGATATGTTATGACGCCATAACTCTATTATTGGCACCTTATGGCACCGATAGCCGAAACTTGGCCCATTTGCAAGCCCCATAAAACCGGATCGCCATTAACCAGGGACTGCCTGTATTATTATTAATATAGTATTACTATTATTATTATCCTGGAAGACCTTCATTAATACAGGTTTTATTGAAAATAATGGATATTTCAGCCACATTTAATTTGCAAAGAAGTTTCTCTATTTTTCTTATTACTGACTTTTCCTCTCTGCTCAAATTGGCTATTAAAACACCAAATGGGGGATTCATGTTAAAAATTTTGTATTTGTCAAAATGCAGTCCAAATTGGATCTTAACCCTAGTTGACAAAAGATACTAAATGACTCATTCTGGATTCCTCTTGTTCAAGGGGCATCTGCTCCTCTCTCTCTCTCTCTCTCTCTCTCTCTCTCTCTCTCTCTCTCTCTCTCTCTCTCTCTCTCTCTCTCTCTCTCTCTCTCTCTCTCTCTTCTTCTTGCAACATTTCGTCCTTAAACCCAGAAGGACATCATCAGGCAGGTGTTGTGGGAATTCTTGCAGGAGTTCTACAGCATATTATAAGTAAGTGTTGCACAGCATGGGGTCCTTGGCGACAAATTCTGATTGGCTAACTGGCTCAGCTGCTGATCCCCTGTTGGAGTATGCCTCAAGATCAAAGGCGAGTTCTATGCAGATGCTGCAGAAGTCGCTCAGGCTGTCATAAGGGAAGGGCGCCTCTCCGTGCAGGATTTTGACTGGTTGGAGGAGGAGGTTGAACAGCGTCATTACTTGCCGAATTGTCACTGGCTAGTTGCTATTGTGGGACGTTATACCTGGTGGGTGCAGTCTGGTGTTTCTTGTTCGATGGTTGTATCTAGTGTGGTAGGGTGGTATGCCCTACATGAGGAAGTTGCAAGGGACTCATTTCAAGTGATAATTGAAGGTTAGCCCATATACCAGATAACCTTCCAAACATTACCAATAAGCTACCGAAGAAGACTTATAAAGAGAAGAGAGAAAGAGAATAAAAGAAACCCGTAAGTACTCAAACACAACAACGAAGAAATACAAGACATAACAGTATCTAGTTTGGTAGGGTGGTATGCCCTACGTGAGGCAGTTGCAAGGACAGCTCGAACATGGGAGGAAATTCGCTGAAACCAGCCACCCCCTTCCCGTAACAATGGCAGTAGCCAGGCAGACAGGGACCCTGTGGCAGTCCCCCCCTGGTGCCCTTCAGAACAGTAGTTAAGACCACCTTCCTAAAATAGAATTAAACCCCACCAGAGATAACAACCTCGCATATGACAGCCAGGGAAACGACGATGAACACAACCAGGACCAGCCCACCCTCCCAAGGGCATACTCAAAGGAAGATATCGAGTCACAATTAGATGTCCTCCAAGAGGGTGACTTCAAGTGCCACATGAAGGGCATCAAGCAGAAGCTTATTGCTCTCAACGGAGGTAAACTCCGAGTCATGCAACGCATACAAAGCTATATAAACTTCACGGACTTCATGCCCTTCCCTGACCAGATGCTCTTCTTTGATTAGGACTTAATTGCCACTTCACATCTAAGCTGAGACCACACGAGAAGTGCCTCAAGATAGAGCTCCTACTACATTTCATCCAGCAGTTAGAGAGCCACAGCACCATCAGGACCTTTGATGCCCTCCAGCCCCTATTGCTTGCCGAGGCCCTCAGTGAGTGGGGCACATACAGGAGTGGTATACACACCCGTGAAATGAAGAAGGTAGTCAAGGAGTTGAAGGAGAGAGAGAGGGCATCACCATCCGTCGGGCAGACAAGACCACTGCCTGTCTTCGTAGAGACTGACGAGTATAACAAGAAACTTGATGATATCCAGTCAGACTCCTCCAAATTTGAATGGCTTTCCCGCAACTCAATGGATGATATCAAGCAGGATGCCAACAACATTAGCACTGTCAACGCTGCCACAAATGTTGTGCATCTTCCCCCCCATACAAGGAGACTTCAGATTAAGTTACCTATACATATTGAACCCCCCCCCAAGCTATAGTCTTCGATCATCCGCTGAGTTCCTAGAGAAGATTAAGGATTCCTCTTTCACTGGCACTATAGCTTCCCTCGATGTGGAATCTCTTTTTACAGATGTCCCTGTCGACGAAACTATAGACCTTTTCTTTGACCAAGTCTTCAGAGATGAATTGAACCCCTCACCTCAACATTCCATTCATCACTGCGAACCCTTTTGGGCGACTTTATGAAGAGGGCCCCCTTCTCCACCAACCAAGGACATATGTACTGACATAAAGGCAGCATAGCGATGAGATCCCCATTAGGAGTCCCATTCCCCAATTTCTACGTGGGCACCGTCGAGGAAAGAGTCTTAACCCAGATCCAGCACTCCTAGAGATATACCCGCTATATCAATGACATCTTTGTTTAAGAGGACACCAAGGATGAGGTTGAAGCCCGTTGTCACACGTCCCAGCAATGCAGTGTGCTGAATTATACAATAGAATTCAGCACCGATGACAGGCTCCCCTTTCTTGATGCACTAGTCTCGAAGACAGAAGACAGCCTCAGGACTTCTGTCTTCATGAAGAAAACTATTTTAGGAATGTGCCTTAATGGCAAAAGCGAGTGCCCTGCAAGATTCAAGAGGACCACAGTCAGGGCTTATGTATAACAAGCCCTGTCCCACTGCTCCACCTGGCAGGACACTCATCAAGAATTAGACAACCTCTCAAGTACTCGTAAACAACGGTACTCTAATAAGCTCATTTACCATGAGATCAAGAAAGCTTTTGAGAAATGGTATAAAAATTAAGACATACCTGAAGAAGAAAAAGACACCATCACCTTATACAACAAGGCCTTTATGCACTCGAAGTACTGGGAGGAGGAGAACGCCATTAAGAAGATCGTGATGGAAAATGTCACTCCCACAGAGGGAAGAAAAAGCATAGAGCTGGTAGTATATTACAAGAATAAAAGAACTCAGGACTTCATGATGCAGAGCAACCCCTCACCCCCAGCAGGAGAACTTCTGAAGTATTCCAGTGTAGTATACCAATATCAATGCCCTATCTGTGGATGTCCCAGAATATGACTACTAAGCAGCTCGCAACGAGGATTTCATGTCATGTACAAAAGGGCACCATCAAGAACCATGCCCTACCCTGTTACAATTACACTCCATCCCATGACAGCATTATCAAGACACCACCATCATCGGCAATGGACCCAAGAAGACTGCGCTTGCTGGAAGCCAACCTCATTCTTCACAAGAAGCCGTCTTTGAATACTACTCAAAAGAGGCCCTCCTAATCCCTACTAGCATATTGTGAATTCTGCCTAAACTAAAACAACATGGTATTTACTAAATAAGTGGTGGTCATGCTGAGATATTTCCAGGGAAGGTGCAATATATCCACAGCCAGACCCAACATAAATAGATAAGTCCTCATAGAACTCCAAAGGATAATTCATATACATATAGGTTCATAAATTGTTTCCTCTACTTTACTGTTAAACACTAATAGGAATCTGGAAAAAAAAATGGTTGATAATCTGTGACTGTGCTTCAAAGCAAAAATTTATCCGGGTTTTTGGGATTTACTTATTAGGAGCAAAGCCATTTTTGTCACCTGTCCATTTCTCTTGTGAGCCCCTTTGAGGACGAACACTGGCTACACTATCAAAAAAGTTTTGATGTAGGAAAAAACCACTTTTAGTAGCTGCTGCAAGTCCTCAAATCCACCCATTTCCCCTGAAAAAAAGGCATGGGACTGGGGTGAATATTTTATCTTGTACAAATTAAGCATGTAATGATGAAAATAGCAGACTTACATCTTTGCGAGTAGGATGCAAGGAAAACTGAGGTAGTTGCAGTGGACAGGAGAGAGCCCTCTTGTCCTGAGTCCTTTATATTCTATCGCTGTGCCAACAAGCAATACCCTAGCCAAGACCAACTACATATAAGAGAATTCTTTGAGGTTGGCTGGTCTGTCTTATCAACCCTTGGGGGAACTCCTTCCAGGATGAACAGCGGCTACCAAAAATAGTTTTTCCCTCGTGGATGAACAGCTGCTACCAAAAATATTTGGTTTCATTTTACATACAGTACACTGTAAAATTTGCTTTTTTATTTTGTGTAGATATTTCGGTGTATTGTGTGTTGTTTATAAGCAGACTAGATAGTCGTTTATTATTTATAAGCTTATTAATGTAGTATATGTGGTCGTATACAGTTGAGCGGTACTGACAACGTAGGGGAAATAGGGACGAAGCTGCTATTTTACTTGAGTGAATACTTATCTCATCATATCTGGAAACTTCCATTATCTGACAGGACCCTGGATGTATCAATACAAATGCAGGAGATTATTGAATGTACCATGTACCATTGCTTTGGGAATCTCTGCAACCCAAACATCCCACCTAAATTTTCTTACACTCCCTTCAATTATACAGTGAATTCTATCCTCAAACAACAATAGTCTTAAAGTCATCTTTCCAGGCTACACAAGGTCAAGTGGCACATGCCACATAACATTATCATTCTTTTGGCCACCATGCAGCATGATGAAAAAAAGATTGTTAAGTTAGGGACATTCAAAGACCATGAATGTGGGCATGTATATGATTAGTTGGGTTGTAAGGAGAACCTAGTTTTGTCTTAGAAAAACTCAGTAAAAGCAGTCCCCAGTTATCAGCGAGGCTTCCATTCCTGATGGCATAACGATAACCAAAAATGGGTTTATGCCAATCCCCAGATATTGGTACTGATAACTGAGGATCTGCGCACATCGGCATAGAAAATTCAATTATCATTGTCGCTAGAGAAGCACCATAAAACAGGATTGCTGATAACTGGGGACTGCCATTTTTCTAATAAATAAATAAATTTTACCGAATCTGCCAGTCACTAACCATCTTGTGTCATATATCCCTGGTCTTTGAGATTACTTGCTTCATATTTCAAAATTATATTTCCTGCTTTGGCTTCATCCATGTCAGCTATTCCCTGGTATTTCTGAAGGAAGGTGCATAGTTGGGCAGCACTCATAAGCTGAGTTTTTTCACTAGCATTTCTGGGTAAGATAGAAAATATAGTAAAAATTCACATAAATCCTGCCTATTCAATTTAAAATGGTACAAGATTTTATTTTTATTTTTGGACGTTAGTAACACGTACAGCAATATGTCTCAAAATATTTTCATAAAAGTCTGAGGAGACAGGTCATTACTTCAAGACATTATTTGTTACATTCCTAGATGTGACACTGATCAATAATCAGTAAGAAAATATTTTTAGTAACATTCCTATCGTGAATACAAACAAAAGGAAAAGTTTACTTCTATATGCGGGAATAACTTGCATTTCTTTGAAAAAATATTTAACGGTGAAACAAGTACGGTAATTTAAAAGATTTGGAAAAAAGTCAATGGGAAGTTCTAAAATCATTAAAAAATGTGAAAATACAAGAAATTTCAACATGAAGGTACTCTGTACTCACTCTTTATAAACTCTCTCAACTTCTGGCATTTTCAGCAAAGCATGGTAAAAAGCAACAAATTCACCAACTTCTAAAACTTGGTCCCCATCTCGTTTTTGCTTATTAGTGTTTGCTTGCTGGAAATAAGCAAATATTAAATTACTTTATATAAAAACTATATGAATTACAAAACATGTAGATGTTCTAACATATCAGTCTTATGTAGAATCTGGCAATCACACACACCTCAAAATTCCAAAATGGCTCAGAGTAGCGTGTAACCAAGTGAGAGCCTCAATGGGTGAAGTCCTTTCTCTCTAACCATCATTGGACACAAATCTAAATAATATTGATCATATATAAATTTCAAATACTTGTTGTAAGCAACAGTCAAAATCAGTAGGCAAAACCAAGAGACAAGACTAAGAGGCTAAACATGCCAAACCAAAAGGCTAACAAAGCCAACTGCAAAAGACTGATCATACAGTCAAAATGGGCTACAAGCCAAAAGCAAGGGGTGTTACGAATAGCCAAAAACCTTAGGGTAGCCTAGGCAAATTCCACAAATAAATGTGCAACTGACAATAAAGGTCAAATAAGGTTAGGCTCAAAACTCACTTAGCCCACCCTAAATAAACTGTAATACACAAACTAAATACTTTAACTTTAAAATAAATGTTAGCATAAATTCCAAATTGGTTAGTAATACCCAAAGTCTCAAAATTTGTCTGATAAATACAACCCAGAAAACAAATAAATACACATTATTGTAATAAATGTAAAAAATTTCTTTATAATTTGTGTAAATATAATGAGCAAGCTATATCAAATTATTTGGTCTCAAAAATGGAGACAAAAATCCAAGGTAAAATTGGGCTAACTTCCAAGTTAAACTGAAAAGTTATGTTAGGTAAACACAAGTTATGATTGAATCCAAATAATAACGACATCTTAGCCTAGCCTATTCAAATGTAAATAAGGTTAGGCACTGCCGTAACGATACCCGACTGGTTTATGCAAACGAGAACCAAGAACCAGGAGAAGTTATGCTATGACGATCATGGATCCGGTTCAAAGGACCAGAAGAAAAATGATTACTTTGGTGAAATTATAATCTCCGATAGCTCAAAATGGTCCACAGCTCATAATTTTCTCTAAGAAGGCAACAAAGGTAGGGATTTTAGGCACTGGAATTAAATTACAAAATAAGAAATCAATTTGTTTACCTTGAATCTCGCTGGTATTTGCCTAACGCTAAGGGACAAGAACTAACCTAGCGTTCCTATATAACTCCCCCATACACATTTGGGGAAACATGCAAATTAACTTATATAAGATAGTACTTAGATAGTTTGATGTCTTCATGAAGATAGGCACAGGAAGTGATTACATAATATATAATGAATAAGGAATGGCACTGCTCGCCATTATCGGGCCTCATGAACGTCCCCTCAAAATGTCATGCGTGCTGAGAAGAAGGGACATCACAAATGTTAAGGCGGGAATCAAGAAGAGGGAAAATCTTGTCCCATATGCAAAAAATGGGCAAAAAAATATTAGTTACAGCTAAAAATAATAATTAGTAATATTGAATTAGTAACTCACAATAAATCTACAGAAAAATTAATGCTAAAGAAATTAACACTTTTCTTTTAATGGAAATATAAATTAACTGTCATATTTTATGACATTTATATAGTACAGTCCATAAAAAAAATCTGCAAATAGGCGAGTCCACAAATCGTGAGTCTGCAAATTGCAGGGGTCAACTGTATATCTCATCTCCCATTTTTTATTCACTGTCCATATTCTGCACTAGGTATTTTCTCAATGGGGATTTTCCACAAGGGCAATTTTCTGCCCAGGAATCATCCAACTGGAAATTTTTTGCACATGGGGGCTAATAACTCAAGGGGAACAAATGAATAAATGAAGAACCCCACAGCATACTACATGAACCCCAAAGCATACTACATTTAGAAGTACTATATCTCCATTACAATCTGACTTAACTGAACTACCATAATGAACTTTCATAGCTTGATAAAAACTTCAGGTACAGTAGAGCCCCGGACCTTGATGTTAATTCGTTCCAGAAGCAACAAGATACAATTTTGTATAGACCTGAACGAATTTTTCCCATAAGAAATATCTGAAAATGGATTAATCCATTCTTGACCACCAGTTATTACCCTAACTTTGCCTTTTTATGCAAAACATTATCCATAAGTTACAATTAAATAAGTTCAGTGTTAAATAACATACCATTCAACGCACTTTTTTCATTTTTAATATATAATGTAGTAAAATAACGGCCTTACGTATGCCCAATTCTGCCATAATACGAAGGTTGACTGAGCGCCATAGGCTAGGCTAGTTACGTAGTATGTACTGTAAGGGGTATGCGTAATTATTGTAGCTAATAATTAATCATTGACAATCAAGTCTAATTCTTACAGGAAATTAATAAAATATTAAAAATACGCCAAATTATGTCTGTTATCATAAAATGCAGAAAAATTCCCTAAGTTAAGTCACTAGCTAGTGGCCGTGAGCAGCCGTAAACAGACGCAAACAAACCATCATACAGTCTACTGGAATACTGTATACAAAATAACTTTAAAATATCTTTCAGTACGTGTTATATTCATTTTTTCCAATATTAAGGATTAACTGGGGAGCTTTCGATATCGCAAAATCCTTTACGTAATTTGATCATAAAATACTACCAAGAAAATATTGCCCCTTAGTAAACAAGGCTCGAAGTCCAGAACGACTGGGAACTACGAATTATGAGCATTGTAACTTTCGTAAGTCAAGTATGTCTGGGAATTACGAATAATGAGCAGACTGCAAAATGTTTTGGCACGCAAAAGCAGTCAGAAACTGACGAAAAAATACATGATGACTTTTTTTTTTTAATGTACTACGTTTATTATTAAAGTAGCTGCGATTCTTAAACCCAGCTTTCTTTCGTAAATTAAGTTCCATTCGGCATCTAGACTGTGATAATGTCGGTAACATGAAATCAGTGATAATTTAAGAACATAAACAAAACCAGAATGCAAATGGCAGATCACTCTGTTCGTATTATAATTTGATAATATGGTAATAATACATACAATATGATTAGATACAGTAAAACAAGGGTTTTTATTAAAATGAACATTATTCTCAAAACACAAATATTAACGACTTTGACTAACAGATATGTGTCAGTGTAATAACCTAACCCAGACAACAAAGAGTCTCTCTCTCTCTCTCTTTCATTTCCTGTTTTTTAAATTACAGACGAAGCGATTGTAAACCTGTAGTACAGACATAAGCAACAAAATCGAGAAACAACGTCACTTTGCCATCACAATAAAAAGAAATAAAAAAGCGCAGGCAAAATTGATGTTCAAAACTAGCAAAATCACACTTAACGCTTCCACAATCAAGTGTTGAGCCACTTTTAAACCCAACTTTGTTAATTTAGAAGAAAGTATTGAAATTACATATCTTCTACCCGCCAAGTGTATGGCAATGAAGACATCAATAGCTCAATCAGCCGAGATTTTGAGAATGTAAACAATATCGAATGCAAATGGCACACGATGAACAACGCTTATATGTATTCTGTAAAATATGTTTAACTTTTTAAAATTATCATTTTCTCCAGAAAATATTCATGTTAGGCTTAAAGACCTTTTCGGTTTTTAGAATTACGGATATAGATCCTACTCTTGTAACAAAGTGAGAAGTCGCTCATCCTAACGTCTAATTATGGTAATCATCCACGGTAATTGCTGTAATTAGTTGTTTTGTTTACAGTATCAAAAGTTGTATCACTAGTGATTCACTTGAATAACCTAGGAATTTTACCATTATTAGGTTGCAAATGTTTTGTTTACAGCGTTGATAGTTTGTCAATAGTTGTGACTGTGGCTAAGATTGATACAACTATCGACACATCAAGGGTTAGCCTATCATTAAAAATCCCACAGCATTCTAAGGTTGTCACAAAATGTCTCTTACATTATAATTTTCAATAATCTTAAGTTCAATTGTGGTTCTTACAAATTTCCTCACCAAATGAGCATGGGAACAACGCCTATTAGTGGCGATTGACCAAACCACTTTTGTTTACATAAATCATATGATTCCCTG
Source organism: Macrobrachium nipponense (assembly GCF_015104395.2). Taxonomy (NCBI): domain Eukaryota; kingdom Metazoa; phylum Arthropoda; class Malacostraca; order Decapoda; family Palaemonidae; genus Macrobrachium; species Macrobrachium nipponense. The sequence continues at coordinate 57,917,846 of NC_061110.1, read as the reverse complement.
GGTTGTTTTCCGATTTTGGTTGAGCTCCGATGCAACATTTACTCAACAATTTCCGTTGAAATCCGATTATTTCGAGTTCTAATACGTTCGAGGGCCGGGTCTCTTCTGTAATTAATTACCCATCACACTAACTGACTTGGTACATTTCCCAGTTTAAAGAAAATTCCAGTCAATCTCCGGAAGGCAAGTGGCCAATGCATGTAATTTCAAACTAGTTCCCCCTAAATAACTACCATAATTTGTCTTGCAATAATGTACAAAAAATATAATTTCTGGGCTCAGCTCGTGTCGCTGCGCGAAATATCCTTTAATCTATTATTTCTAGGGTAAATGTACCTAACACATACCAGAGAATAAATAAAATAAAGAAAAAGGTCAGTATAACTGACTCGCTCACCCTCCAAGAGGGTGTCGGTATGAACACTAGGCGAGTGAGACCACTACCACGAGCCAAATACCAATAGAAATCTCCCACAACAAAAACCCTCCATGAGGAGAGCCGACCCACAGAGTGAGCAGCTCGTACTACTACTACTCCATCCCATGCTGCCGACTGCTGCGCCTCTGTGGGCATCCTTTTAAGTTAGCGCACACGAGTCACTTGTGCTATTTTTCTCTCTGTGTTTTTTGTGCCCTTTTCGTTGGATTTTTACTATAATGGAGCGTGCAGCTATCGCAGCAGCTAAGTTAAGTACTCAGTATTTACGGTTAGTTGGTTTTTTCCGTCCCTGAGACAGTATTTGCCGTTTTTTAGGTATAAATACGTTCTCGGGGTGGGGGGTCGGAAGCATGGCAGCATGGTTCTGCCGCGTGATGGGTTCGTTCTTGGTCTCCCATACCTAGAACATCCCTTATTTATGTACGCTCTATTTGATTATCCGCTTTGTTTAGATTAAGGTCTACTCAGGTTGTCATGCATGCATGTATTTCACCTTATGTAGGCTTTTTTCTATCCAGACCCTAGTCCAGGTTCTTAGTAGTATCGGCCTCTGACTAGCTTTGAGTGGTAGACTTGCTTCGGGTTAGTCGTACACTCCTGGATTTTTTCTCCTGCTATATTACTTTCTCTCTTTCATTTTATTTTATTTATTATATGTATTTTGTCATCGTTAGGTTGAGTTAGGCGTCTGGCGTAGCCTAGGTCCTGGCTCATAGAGCCTATACTACCGCTGATCAGTTCCGGTTGCTTCCCTATAGCATCTCTATGATCAGTTGGTTTTAGCCCTGTGGGCCGGTATGCTACCGCTTTTCAGTTCCAAGTTGCTTTTCAGATAGGCTTCTCTCTGATCAGTTGGTTGGCCTAGGTTTGGTTATCGTATCTCAGTTTACCGCCTCGTGGTCACTTCGTGATCACGGGGACAGCCAGAAACGCCTGCCCAGTCCCCACCTTCCCCCCCTCCCGCTCTTCCATAAGAGTCGGGGGGCGGGGGTGGGTCGGTCTGCCCCCATGCTCGCTCCGCATACCCGAGCTGCTCCCTCTCTCCCCTCAGGCGGAGGGGCTAGGGAGTCGGGACAGACCCAGACTGGTCTCGACCTCTCCGGCTTCTCGGTCCGGCCGGGTGGTACGTTGTGGGGGGCCCTGGCCTTCCCCCCCTCTGTTACTACCTTGTCGCTCCGGGCTAGCTCGAGCATGTATGTCTCTCGCCCTTTCCCTCCTTACTAGAGCTCCTCCCTGATCGGAGTCCTGGTATCCAGCGGAAGGGGCTAGTCCACCCCAGCAGAGTGGACCGGAACATACAGTAGGTCACTACTAACCTTACCAAGTATTGCTGAGTTACTACACTCCGCTTTCACACTGGACCTAGTCCGGTTTCGCTGTGTTAGGTTTAAGTTATCTATAAGTTTATCTTAAGTACCTTAAACCATCCCCCCTCCCTTTCATATCTTACCGGATCTCTCCGGGATTATAGCCTATTCAGGCAATGCAGGGAGGGGTTATGCCCAAATTTTTTTCCGAGCTCCGGCATGTAACGGAGTTCTTTTGTCCTTTAGTCTGTAAGTGATGCCTTTTAAGATACTCATGTGTCTTCCCACTTACAGGCCACCAACTGTGAGCATCCGGGATGTTCCGCTACACTTCAGGACCCCCATGTGGACACGAAGTTGCCGGTCCCATGATCCATTGCGCGACTCCGCACGGGGACATCCAGGTCTGGTACCATGAGACGTGTACCATATGTACGATCTGGTGAGCCAGCGTTTGGAAGGGGTAAGTATTCCATCTCCAGTAGCTGCTCCGCTTCTTTTTTTAGTGCTTAAGTTTTCATCATTTACTTTAACTTAAGGCATCTAGTTTAAGTTATACTCTAAGTTTTAGTTTTAAGTGATTCTTAAATCTAAAATACGCCCTCTCTTACAGGCTCCGGCAGTAAGGGATACCGCACTGGCTACCCTGCGGGCCTGGGTCGGAGGTTTTGGCAAGAACGCCGCCAAGGGTCAGCCCTACTCCTCGAGAAGCGGTTAGCACTATTAATCTTCCCTGGAGGCAAGGCGACAGGTTACGTCGACCCAGTAGAGGCGGACCCGACTATCGCCTTCATCCAACAACAGCTGGCGGCCTCCTTAACTGAACAAGACCAGGATATCTCCACGGATGTCGCAACCCTGGATATTAATGTTGAACCGATGGTAGGTATAGACGACCTGTTGGTCGAGGTAAGTAAGGTGGGCACCCAAGGGTCGCCCTTGGGTGTGACTGTTTCTTCTACCCCTGCAACCTCTCCATCCTCCAAGGCTTTACGGGTGATGAATTATATACTCCTCCTGAGGCTTCGGTTAGACCTAAGGTCAAGGCTAAAGTGATGACCTTGACTAAGACGTCATCGTCGTCTAAGAAGACGTCCTCGTCTTCTTCCTCACGTAAGTCTCCGGCTCACAATCCCGGCCCAGACAGGTCTAAAGCTTCTAGCTCCGGCTCTAAGTCCTCAAAAAGTAAATCCAAGGAGAGATCTCGCACTCCGGCAGAATCACCAGTTCCGCTACCATTGGTTCCAATTCAGAGCCTCCCCTCCACCTCCGCAGCAGCTCCGGCTTTGGACTCCAATGCTGGCCTGTTGCAACAGGTGGGCGACCTAGTTGGGTCCCTAAAGAGTAGTATGGAACAATGACCTCTCGCCTGTCGGATAGGATCACTTCCCAAGATACTATTATAGCCGGGCTAAGAGAAGCTCCTCTAGCCTCTCCCTCACTTTCCAACACAAGTGGAACTCAGCTTCCTCCGTATGACTCACTTCCTGCTTTCTCTATGAACAACCCATGGAGAGTAGCGTCATACGCCCCCTTCCAGGACGGTCTCATCTCCATACCGGAGTTTGGAACTCGAAGAATAGAGGACTTCGAGTTCTACCCGGAAGGCCTACAGCCTCCTTCATAGGCTACGCAAGGCTCACGCCTTCGGCTATGGTTCGGGACGATAGGGTACCAAAGGAGACAGTCCTCTATTCACGAGACCAGGCTCAGAGAGAATGGCTCAGATGTTTAGAGGACATGGATTGTTCTAACACCAAGATACAACCACCTTTAAAAGTCCCTTTACCATTTTCACAATGGATGAGAGTACCCCGCTCCCGTCCTAACCAAGATAGCAAGGTCGACCATCTCAGCGGCCCAGAAGGGGGAAACCATGCCTCAGTTGAAAGAAGCAGATCCCACATCTCCGTTACTCCCTTCAATTGGAGAATTGTGGGAAGACTTGCCGAATACATTCTCAGCTGGCAAACTCAAACCGGACTGTGCTATGGAGCAGTTTGGTGAAAAGCTACCCCAGCTCCCAGATAGTCTTATTCAGGCTGAATTTGACGCAAAATCACGACTAGCCAGATCAATCAACTCTATGGCTATGTCTGAGGTAGCAACCATGGCCTATGGATCAGAACCAATTTTTAAGCTTATGACCAAAGCCCTGACTCAAACGGTGCAGTCAGATATGTTCGAGTTTGCCACTGCTAGAACGAATTGTAGAAGCCCTGTCATGCTAGAGGCAACCATTCGACATGAGCCGAATAGGTTACTCTCCTCTAACATCTGGGGCGCAGATCTCTTCCCAGAGGCTATGGTTAAGGAAGTCCAGGCAGAGGCTACGAGGTTGAACCAGAGCCTTAAGGACCGTTGGGGCCTTACGGCTAGGAGGAGGCAGACCTGACACCTAAAGGTAAGGGACAGAGGAAACCCAGGCGTTTCCAACCTTACCAGAAGAAGCAACCACGCTTTCCTCAACAAGTTCCAGCAGTGCCGTTAGTGCAGACAGCCCAACCTTCCACTTCTAAGGGTCAATCACAGCCAATTATGTGATATCCCTCAGCCTCAACCCTCTACCTCATACGCCATCTCTCCAGCTTACAATCAATCCTTCGAGAGTCAAGCTTCTCAGAAGTATGACCGCTCGGGTAAGGGAGGCAGAAGGTAAGCGGTCCCTTTCGTGGGGCAGAGGATCGGGAGACCCCTTTAATAGGGGAAAGCACGCTTCAGAGGAGGCCGAGGCGGTTACCAGAACCAATGAAGAACTTCAGGTAGGAGGGAGGCTGTTTCCCTTTCGCCACCGGTGGAACTTCAGCCAGTGGGCTCAGAGCATAGTGTCAAAAGGCTGGGTTGGAGCTGGTTGACGAACCACCTCCAGCCAGACCTTTCCGTCAACTTCCTTCCAAAGAATTGACAGAGTACGCAGAGGACCTCCTTCAGAAAGGACTATAGCGAGAGTCAAGAGATTAAAATTTCAAGGTCGCTTGTTCAGCGTGCCAAAGAAAGGCTCACAAAAAAGAAGGGTAATCTTAGACTTGTCCCGACTTAAACTTAGCCATCCGCTGCGACAAGTTCAAGATGCTCACGATCTCACAGGTGCGGACCTTACTTCCCCGTGGGGCCGTCACCACCTCTATCGATCTTACAGACGCCTACTATCATATCCCTATTGCAAGACACTTCCGTCCGTATCTGGGATTCAAGATAGGAGACCAGACATTCTCCTTCAAGGTAGTTCCATTCGGACTCAACGTGGCACCAGGGTGTTCACGAAGCTAGCGGAAGTGGTAGTGCAACAACTCAGATCGCAAGGGATTATGGTAGTGGCGTATCTCGACGATTGGTTGATCTAGGCCCCATCAGTCGAGGAATGCAACAAGGCTACACTGAAAGTGATCCAGTTTCCTAGAATCTCTAGGATTGCAAGAAAATAAATAAGTCCAAGTCAAGACTCACTCCAGAGTCAAACTTTCAGTGGCTAGGCATTCAATGGAATCTATCCTCCCACACTCTGTCGATTCCATCTACCAAAAGGAAAGAAATAGCGAAGTCAGTCAAGCAATTTCTAAGTCACAAACTAGCATCAAGGAGAGCTCAGGAAAGGATCCTCGGCTCTCTCCAGTTTGCATCAGTAACGAACGTCTTAATGAAAGCCAAACTGAAAGACCTAACCAGGATCTGGCGCTCGCGAGCAAATGTCAGGTCCAGGGACAAGCTATCCTCAGTGCCTCTGATTCTAAAGAATCGGCTTCGGCCGTGGGCAAAAGTCAAGAATCTATCAGTGTCAGTACCCCTTCAGTTCCCTCCACCAGGGATCACCATCCACACAGACGCGTCCTTAAGCGGCTGGGGAGGGTATTCCCAGGTCAAAAAGGTTCAAGGGATTTGGTCACTCCAGTTCCGTCAGTTCCATATAAACGTACTGGAGGCAATGGCAGTGTTCTTGACTCTAAAAAGGTTACACCCACCAAAGTACTCCCACATAAAGCTAGTCCTGGACAGCGCAGTGGTAGTACATTGTATAAACAGAGGAGGCTCCAAGTCACGTCATCTAAATCACGTCATGGTAGCCATCTTCTCCCTGGCAGACAAGTTCAGTTGGCATCTTTCCTCCACTCACATAGCTGGAGTGAGAAACGTCATAGCAGACGCCCTATCCCGATCAGTACCCCTAGAGCGGAATGGTCACTATTTACAACCACGTTCGTTCCAATGGATCCTTCAAAGAGTCCCCAGGGCTACAGGTGGATCTCTTCGCATCCCAAGCGAACCACAAACTACCGTGTTATGTAGCCCCCAACCTGGACCCTCTGGCTTACGCCACGGACGCCCTGGCTCTGGACTGGAACAACTGGGAGAAGATTTACGTCTTCCCTCCAGTGAATCTCCTTATGAAAGTATTGAACAAACTCAGGACATTCAAGGGTCAAGTGGCTCAGTAGCCCCAGACTGGCCGAAGAGCAATTGGTATCCCCTAATTCTGGAACTGGGCCTTCGTCCTCTTCGGATCCCCAGTCCCAAGCTCTCCCAGTCAGTACAAACGAAGACTGTGTTCGCTTCCTCAGGATTCTCAAAACCCTAACTTTATGGATTTCATGAAGTTTGCGGCAAAAAAAAAAGAGATGCGAATATGACCCTCAGAATATTCTCTTCTTGGAATCCGATAAAAGGGATTCAACTTTGAGGCAGTATGATGCTGCTGTCAAAAAGTTAGCAACCTTCCTGAGAGAGTCAGATATCAGAATCATGACAGTTAATTCAGCTATATCCTTCTTCAGATCCTTATTTGAAAAAGGTTTAGCAGCTAGCACGATTACGACAAACAAGTCAGCCTTGAAAAAGATATTTCAATTTGGATTTAACATAGACTTGACGGATACCTACTTCTCGTCTATTCCTAAGGCATGTGCTAGACTTAGGCCTTCTGTGAGGCCTACGTCAGTTTCATGGTTCTTAAACGATGTTCTAAAACTGGCTTCCGAAACCGATAATGACACATGCTCGTTTATGATGCTCCTAAGGAAAACCCTATTTTTATTAAGCCTGGCTTCAGGAGCAAGAATTTCAGAACTGTCGGCTTTGATCCAGAGATCCGGATCATATTCAATTCCTTCCCACAGGGGAAGTCCTACTTTCTCCGGAACGTAGCTTTTTGGCAAAGAATGAAGATCCTTTGATGAGGTGGGAACCTTGGAAAGTACTACCTCTTCCACAAGATGTATCCCTTTGTCCAGTTTCAACCTTACGAGCCTTTCTATCCAGGACCTCCTCATCCTCATCGGGGCCCCTCTTTAAGAGGGAAAAAGGTGGAACTTTATCCATTAAAGGCATCAGGCAACAAATCCTGTACTTTATTAAACAAGCCAATCCTGACTCTTTCCCAAAAGCACATGATGTCAGAGCAGTAGCCACCTCAATTAATTATTTCCAACACATGAACTTCGATGAGTTGAAAAAGTATACCGGATGGAAATCGCCGACAGTGTTCAAACGTCATTACCTTAAGTCCTTGGAAGCTCTGAAATTTTCAGCAGTAGCAGCGGGAAACATAGTTTCCCCTGACTCTAGTTAATTTGTAGTAGAAGATTCAGTCCTCCTTTCTACCTGCTTCACCCAACAGTTCGTCTATTCCTACCGTGTTCATTTACATTCACCTTGTGCCTTAGCTGCTTATGATGATGTAGTGGGTGCCCTATTTTTTTTGCTAGGGACACTCACAGATGATTATGGATATTGATCTCATGGATGTTACCCCCTTATTTTTATGCTAGGGGATACATCTCATTTATAATGGTTACGGGTTTTGTATACTTAAGTCTATACATTCCTTATATATTATCATTGTTGATTAATTTGTTCATTTGATTGTTTTAATTGCTATTATATTTTTGATACATGCCTTTACACAGATACCATTTTGTTACATGTAAGCCAATTTACCTCTGTACATATGTAAATTACCTTATGTTAAGAAACAGTTTAGAATTAAGGGTAATTTAAGCATATTTTTATTTTGTAATCACTGTGTATTTGTATCTTTTTAGCAATTATATTCTTTTTATATTTACTTTATTTTTTATTGAGACCTATTCTGATTTATTTTATTACTTTTGTTTACAATCTTGTGCTATTTCTCTGGTACGATTTCGCGCAGCGACACGAGCTGAGCCCGAAAAGATTTTGGGATTTTGACGTAAGGAAAAATCTATTCTGGGCGATTGGGCTCGTGTCGCCAGCGAAATCCCACCCTACCCATCCCTTCGCCCAAGATTGTCTGCTAACTTCAGGTGGCCACCAGAGGCGCAGCAGTCGGCAGCATGGGATGGAGTAGTAGTAGTACGAGCTGCTCACTCTGTGGGTCGGCTCTCCTCATGGAGGGTTTTTGTTGTGGGAGATTTCTATTGGTATTTGGCTCGTGGTTAGTGGTCTCACTCGCCTAGTGTTCATACCGACACCCATTCCCTTGGTTGGGGGTGGCGCGAGTCAGTTTATTACTGACCTTTTTTCTTTATTTTATTTATTCTCTGGTATGTGTTAGTACATTTACCCTAGAAATAATAGATTAAAGGATATTTATTTTCGCTGGGAACGACGACGAGCCAATCACCCAGAAATAGATTTTTCCTTACGTCAAAATCCCTTTTTCTTAACCCTTAAGAGCCAGGCTAAAAAAAAACATATACAGCACCCCAGGCCGAGGAAACTTTGAGATCGCCTAATTTAAGAAAAAAGGCAATGGAAAGAGGAAGATATGCAAATGCACATGGTGCGAGAAAAAAAATTCTAAATCTTCCTACCTTCCATGAAAAGTTGAAAATGACTATATTTACAACACCTTGTGGGACCTCTTTTACAAGATAATCGTAAATTTTACCAAGTTATGCATGCTTTTTCTAATAAATTGTTTTATTTTGTAAAATTATAATTACAGTTCACACAATATCATAATAGATAAGAACTAAAATCAGTAACAAACTTGTAGTATAATATTTACGTAAATTTACTGAGATTGAAGTTGCAGCAACTTTTCTGGATTATATATGTTTTCTAATATATTTCTTTGTACTTTTCTTTGCAAAATTACAATTATGTCTGACATACTATCATTAAAGATAAGAACTCAAACCAATAGCAACCCCTGGGGATATTTATGAGCAAATAAATAAAACAACATCATGGAAGGAGAGAAACAAAACATGCCTATTGAAATTGAAATCAAAACTAACTCATGAGCCATCTACTTCATTAAGCTGAGCCAGTCTAAAAGTTGCCAGTGGTGAATATATGGGTTATAGAAGTAATGGAACCTCTTTCCCACCCTATTCCCACAAATCAATGACACATAATATTGATGCTCACCACAAGCGAATCCATCTACCACCGATAACCTGTCACTCCTACTCATGAGGGCATCCGTCCATTAAGGGTTAAACAATTCTTAAGATGCAAATTCATGATTCATAAAGAGTCTCTTCCTTCCAACCTACTATACAACTGCAGAACCACCAGTTCCGTAGACATAGAAGAATAAGACCTGAATACAGAAGTTAGGGAAAAAGAGCATCCTTTATTGCGCATTGCTGGATACTTAACCACTACTGTGAGGCCTTTTGGAACTTTTGAGATTTGTCTGGTCAGATGACAATTGCTTTTGCTTGAAAAAGTTAATATCTGGTTAAATAAAAAATTAACATCAAAATCCTGATAAGCAAATTTCTCACAGAACAAAGAAACAAAGCAAATTTTTAGGTGACTTACATTAAATAATTTTTTGGCATGACTTTTATCCATCTTAATGTTCAACTGCTTCAGCAACGTACTGCATTCATCGAAATTCAGGGAGCCATTATTGTCCTTATCAGCTTCATTAAACTGTTCTCTTAACCACCTGGAGAAAGGTTAAACATTAAATAATACACATACTAGTAACAAAACTTGGACATTTGTATCACTCGTTCTTCTGTAAATGCATAAATTATTATTCGTACATCATAAAAGAATGCAGCTTAGAAAGTAATGGTATATTAATGATTTATACTTACTGTTAAGGGTAAAAAACCTTTGACTAATCCGAGACGCAATGTGTCTAGCCTTAAGCTCTTCATTTCATATAAAACAACCATATACTAAAGCAATTACGTTATCTTCGACTCACACAAGAAACGAAAATAAGAGAAACCAAGAATCGTGACACTTTATAATCCAAGATCTACAAAACAAACGATGCAAAAATATGAATTTTCAAAATAAAATTTATTATTTGGATACTTACCTACTGTTAAAGTTAGCTTATATCTCTGCGATGATCAGGTTAGTCAGCATTCTAACAAAAGATCAAATGGCTGCCTGGCTGACTGTCTAGTTCACCTGTTCTTCACCAGGTGTGATTTGAATGTTTTAGTTCTTGACTGAATTCTCCTTGACAGCACACTAAGTTGTGAGGAGGCTGGGTGGGGTCTACTTTAAAGTAGATAAGTATCCAAATAATAAATTTTATTATGAAAATTTATATTACGTGTATTTGGGATGAAGCTTACCTACTGTTAAAGTTAGCTGATTCCCACATTAAGAAGAGGATGGTTAGTGCAGCTAGACAAAAATCCGTTCAGCCAATTGAGCTAGAGGTTTCTTGCATGAAACCCAAAACAATTTTACCCTATCTAGAATCCTTTCTGGATCTTACTGCCACCAGAAACTGGATTCTAACCTGGGAGTAAGGCTCTCATACGTGTGCAGTGAGGAGCAGCCATATGGAGAAACAGAAGCACCATGAGGGGACCCCTGTGCCTGGGTCCAAAAGCCCTATAAAACAGCAGTCACTTAAAATAAATACCTTTATGATGTAAAGGTATGCTCCTAGACAAAATATGCCCCTTCATGCTTCCCAAGATATTAAAATCTGGGATTTAAACAAAAAACCTAAAGGATTCCTCTTTCTTCAGTTCAGGAAATAAGTACCCAGTACTAGTAGCGGACTAAGGGTTTTAGTGTTTTCAAACATGATTCTGCATATTTAAGGTGTGAGCAGACAAAACCAAATTGGACTTGTACTGCACTGCATTAATCTTATCCTCAAGCGACAAATTCTCATAACACTAAATGAAGTTACAATTGCTGCTCACATAATGATAACTAAGCATGGAGCTAGTTCACATGCACTTGCCTAATCAAATACATCACAGGACCTTGTTTCCTTTGACAGAGACATTCTATGCTTCTAAAAACACAAAACAAAAGGTAAACTTTGCCTCTTCCAGGCTTAATCTTTGACAAAGACATTCTAGGTTTTCTATAACTTCAAAACAAAAAGTTACTTTGCCCACCTCCTCTAAGCTTAACCATTGACAAAGACAGCTAGGTTTTCTAAAATGACAAAACAAAAGGTTAATTTTGCCTCTTCCAGGCTTAACCTTTGACAAAGACATCTATGTTTCCTAAAATAAAAAAACAAAAGGTTAACTTTACCTTTTCTCGCATTAACCTTTGACAAAGATGTTCTAGGTTTCCAAATCACAAAACAAAAGGAAAACTATCTCCTCCAGGCTTAACCTAACTAAGTTTTAATTGCCCCAACAGGACAGAAGTGTTTCCTCTTCTTTCACACCAAGGAGGTTAAATTGGAATTCTTAGTTCTCTGAAAAACATAGCCTTAACATCATTCTCAGCTCTAAAACAAAAAGATAAAATAGCATTCCCTTTACAAAAGCTTTAAGAAGAGTGCTTGCAATAAATTACTCTTTCAACTGCTGATAGTGCTAAATAAAAGAAAGTTTCATTTTAAATAATTCAATGGAACTCATTCCAGAAGGTCAAAAGAATCTGCAGATAAAATTTAGATCTGCGGCTAAACTCCACAGAGAGACTGGTAATGAGATGAAGGGCCTTCAATCTCAACACCTTAAGGTGCTGATCCCCAGTGAGATCTAAAAGCATATGACGAAATACCGAGGAAAGCAGTGTACTGTTGGTACAATACACCTACCATATTGTTAGTTGTTACATATGAGAGAGAGAGAGAGAGAGAGAGAGAGAGAGAGAGAGAGAGAGAGAGAGAGAGAGAGAGAGAGAGAGAGAGAGAGAGAAACATTTTTGCTTAGTTTTTAAATGTATTTTTACAGTATACAGTATATATTAGTTACAAATACATAATATGGGAAAATATGCCAGCTAGCTAACTGCCCCTTGCACTCAGTTTTCAGCTTTTAGGGTAATGGTTATTGTTTATAAAAATATTTAAGTGTTTACGGTTATGTGGTGTGGACAAGGTAGGAAGAGTATGGGTAAGGAGTTGCTGCTATACATCAATGTAGTTTTATTTGATTTTATTCGGTAGGGTCTTGGCTCTATTGTTGTGGATAATCAAAGGATTGCTGTACACTGAACTGTTCAGTATTTTAAATTATTACAGGCAGTCCCCGGGTTACGACGGTCTCTGGTTACGACGCTTTTCAATTATATTCATCAGACATTATTTCCAGGGTTATGACGCATGTTCCAGGGTTACGACGCATGTTCCAGGATTACAATGCCTACAACGCTCATCTGGCAGATGAAATATGACACCAAAAATGCAAAATAATCAATATTTGAAGGTTTTTTATTAAAATGCCATAAGAATGCAGTTTACATAGTTTTCATAGCACCCAAAGCATTAAAAGTAAGGTTTTCTTAGGATTTTTGACGATGTTCCGGCTTACGACGATTTTCGACTTACGACGCGTCTCAAGAATGGAATCCCCGTCGTAACCCGGGGACTGCCTGTATTGCTATTTACATAATAGCCTGTTGCTATAGTTTTACAATACATAATACATTAATGTATATATAGTTTAAATCAATACGTATATCCACATATACATCAAGTCTCACAATATGACCAATTATCAGCTGATGCCATACTCATGCACAATGTTCCATGCACTTTTCCATAGCATACATTCAGACAGCTGATGAACTAAGTTAAAAAAAATATATATATTTCTCACAGTTACAAGTACATATACATCATCTAAGTCTTGCCATGAAACCTTTTATCATTACCTAGGCATAGAAACTGTCAAAGAGACATGCACTGAATTTTTTTTATTGCTTTATAGGCTAAATGTGCGAGTGCACAGAGTAGACATGTAAACTGGATCTACTGATGATGTTACCATAATTTAACAATGCGCATTTTTATTTTATATTTTTTTATATTTTTGATGCATAAATGAAACAATCTCTATAAAATGACAAATTTTCTAAGACAATTTGTATTTTTCATGGCTACAAACCTGAGGTCTTAACAACAGGATAATTTCTAGCACCTAGCTGGATCCGGTTAAAATGCAGATGAAAGCAAGGAATCTTGTGATATCTGGCAACAAATGCGTAAATCGGGTGAAGAGTGGTCAAAGACCACCCACCTACGCCACTGCATCAGTCTTTCCCAACTCAGGATGTCTTAACAAACAAAGGGGCGGCTAGAGGTGGGCAGTATAATGTTAAGACCTCAGGTTTGTAGCTATGAAAAATACAAAATGGTCTTAAAAAATTTGTCATTTGTTCGTACACGAATAAACCTTCGGTCTTAACAATAGGATAGACTCATACTTGGAGGGAGGTACAAGACATCCTAAACTGGCTGGGGGCCTACCCACCAGTTCAGCTCCAGAAGAAATGACTTCTGGAGGGGGACTGAAGCCCGTTGAGAAGCTAGATAAATTGATAACTAACCACTCAGACCCTGAGTGATGTACAATGGTATAAGGGAGAATCATTGTATAGGGAAATAAAGAGAAACTTTGACTGTCCAATAGCAAACCAATACACCAGAGTTTGTTACTACTCCCAACTCCTCCTTGCCAAGGAGTGGAGCATGTGCTACCAAATAGAGGGTTTGATATTTGTATATTAAGCAACCACACTATCAGTATGACTACCTTACTAACCTGTATCAGACCAGTCCAGCGAATGACATGTCTATTCCTTAACCCGTCCGAAGGAAGAAGGAAAGGTAAGGTACAAAAGAAAGAAGGAGACCACCCAACTCATTCATTCTCTCATCCACACAATCATCTTAGGTAAGATACAAAAGTGCCCTGTTAGGGCAACTATGAGTTACACAACCTGTTGGGCAGCCACCACAGGACCCAGGGAAAACATGTCCATAGATCTGTGGGCAATATCATTAAGATAGAAAGAGGTGAACATGGACTGGCATAATCAAGTACCAGCGCTCAGCACTCTATGTACAGCAAAGTTCTTTTTGAAAGCCAGAGAGGGACCAATACCCCTATAGTCATGTGCTCTAGCCTGCACAGACGTGGTGGTGGAATCATTAAGAGCCAAGTATGCCTGTCTGATGGCTTCCCATATCCCATAAAAGATAGTATTCTTAGATACCTCTTTCTTTGTACGGCCTGTGCTAACAAAAAGTCTGCGGCAGCCTGGTCTAAGGTGCCGAGTCCTTTTAAGATAGCAACGCAGGGCCTGGACAAGGCACAACAAAAGCTCTTGAGCATCACCACCCACGAAGTCATTCAGTGATGGAATGGAAAACGAAGTGAACCTGTCATCGTGCACAGAGGGATTTTGGGTCTTGGCCACATATTCCGGGACAAATTTGAAGGACACCGACCCCCAACCCCTGGTGTGCTTCACATCATAGCTCAGACTGTGGAGCTCTCCTACCCTCTTGGAAGATGCCAAGGCCAGAGGGTAAACTGTCTCGAGCATCAAGTTCCTGTAAGATGAGCGACACAAAGGTTCATATGGACTCTTAGTGAAGCTGTTGAGAACCAAGGAAACATCCCAAGTCAGAGGCTTGAGCTCCCTAGAACTCGACTGCTCAAACCCCAGGACGATGAGACGTCGATACCTTTAAGGTGTAACACCAAACTCAGGGCTGCCCTGTAGCCTCTAATGGCAGAAAAGAACAAATGTTTCTCGTCTCTGAGGAAGGTTAAAAAGTCTGCTATTCACTGAATAGAGGTTGCGAGTGGAGAAAAATACCAATCACAGTAGATCGCCCATTTGCCTTGGTAAACTGCAGAGGTCGACTTTCTGAGACTGCTGGACATATACCCTGCTGTTCTCTGAGAAAAGCCCCTGGCTTGGAGGAGATACTTGATAGTCTCCAACCATGAAGAGACAGGGATTCTATTGACTGGTGGAACCTTTCTGCATGCTGCTGACACAGATGACGCCAAGAGGGAATTTCCCTCAGAACCTCTGACAACGACAGCAGATCTGGGAACCATTCCGCCTGAGGCCACAGAGGGGATACCAGAGTCATCCTGAGACCCTGTAAACTCATTAGTCTGTTCAGAACTTGACATCAAACAAAACGAAGGGAAGGCATACACCTCCAGGTTGTCCCAGGGATGTTGGAATGCATCCTCTGCTAATGCTAAAGGATCTGGGACCACTGAACAGAATATCTCCAGCTTCCTGTTGAGGCGAGTTGCAAAAAGGTCCAGCATGGGTCACCCCCAAACCTGGAAGAGCTTGTCTGCTACCACTTGACGAAGGGATGTTCCTAGGATCTGATCCCGACAACTGAGTTTGTTTGTGACCACATTCCGTTTGCCTGGGATATACCTGGCTGAGAGCTCTACCAAACTGCTGACTGCCCACTGGTGAACCTTGACGGTCAAGGCATAAAGTTGACGTGAAACCAGGCCTCCCTGCTTGTTCACATAGGCTACCACCATGGTGTTGTCCGACATGAGAATGACAGATTGACCCTCACCTTCTCCCGAAACTCCAGACCCAGGAAGGCTGCCTTCAACTCCAAGATGTTGATATGTTGCTGTTTGTCCTTCACACTCCACTTGCCTGATGCAAAGAGGCCGCCTAACTGAGCCCCCCAACCTGCGAGGAAGGCGTCTGAGAACAGAAGGAAGTCCAGTGGAAGAGAATGCAGAGGGACACCCTTCGAAAGATTCTGGTTGTCCAACCACCAACGAAGGTTCTCTCACTTCCAGAGACAGAGGAACCTTCAACAGGAGTGAGTCCCCCACCGGAGACCAGAATTCTCCATTGCAGAGACCGAAGATGAAGATGCCCATGAGGGACCAGCTTCTCCATGGAAGACAACACTCCCAGAAGAACCTGCCACTGATGAGCTGACTGATGTGGTTCTGACAGGAAGTCACGCGCTACCACTCGCAACTTCTCCAATCTCTGATCCGACGGAAAAACTTTTGCAACTGTTGCATCGATGACCATGCCCAGGTAGAGAATCCTTTGACTGGGTAGGAGGTTCGACTTTTCCTGGTTGACTACGATGCTCAGTTCCAGACAGAACCGAAGTAGACGATCCCTTCCTGCAGCAGTTTTTCCCTGGAAACTGCCAAGACCAACCAATCGTCGAGGTACCTCAGCAAACGGATCCCCTGAGCATGGGCCCAACTTGACCCGAGAGAGAAGACCCTTGTGAACACTTGAGGGGCCGTTGTCAGCCCGAAGCCTAAGACTTTGAACTCGAAGACCCTGTCCCCAAGAGAGAAGCGAAGGAATTTTCTGAACGTCGGATGAATAGGGATTTGGAAGTATGCATCCCTTAAGTCTATTGACAGCATGAAGTCGCCTTTCCTCACTGCTGCCAACACTGAACGTGGTGTCTCCATCTTGAACCGTGTCTTCCTGATGAAGTGATTCAAGATGGATAAGTCGATCACAGGTCTCCAACCTCCCGACGCCTTGGGCACCAAGATGTGACTGTAAAACCCCGGAGACAGACACACCACTTCCTCTATCGCATCCTTGTCCAGCATCTTCTGCACTTCCTCCCGAAGAGCCAAGAACTTCAGAGAATCTGGAGGATATGCCTTCCTGAGCTGCGGCTTCTCCGACAGAGGAGGAGAGAAGTCGAATGGCAGTAGGTACCCCACCTGAAGGACATCTACCACCCACTTCTATGCCCCATAACTCTGCCACTTGGCCCAATGGCCCGCCAGGCAACCCCCCACCAGTGGCACAGGAGAGGGAGAGGCGCCTGACCTGCCGACGGCCACCTTTACCTCTGCCCCATTGGGCCCCTTCTTGGTTTAAAGGAACGAGAGCGAAAGAGACGTTGGTCCTCTGACCTAGGCTGAATCGAACGGGAAGGCCCTGCCAAAATCAAACTCCTCGACGGCCTACCAGGTGACGATCTTCTTGACTGCTGCTGGACAGGGGGAGGAGGAGGAGCCAGACGTCTCCGACTTAGACACGGCCTGGTGCACCAGTCTGGTTCACCAGTCTGTCTTTGGTGTCAGCCTGGCGCCGGTCTATCGCATTTTCCAGCTCGGTCCGAGGAAACAAAAATTGGGACTCCAACAAATCCCCATTTCTCAATGCTAGCAAGGACTCTGTGTCAACTGGTCTCTCCATCCTAGATAAAGCCGTGTCTCTTCTCATCAGGAGAAGGTTAGCCCATACATTAACACTGAGGTGAGCCATATACAAAAATACCTTGCCTCCGGACTGCAACAGACAAGCAAGAGAGGATGCACTCACCAACTCTTCTTGGGACCTGTCAGAAGCTATCTAGGCAATGACCATAGATCAGAAGTCCAGCCAAGAAACCATCTGCAACATGGAGGCTGCCATAGATTCCAACACTGAGGCATCCTGTGGAGACAAGGACAGAGCCACCAACCTCACCTGCTCCAAAGTCAATCCCGGCTTCAAGCAAATGACATCCGGGTTAAGATGACGCGAAATAAAAAACGCAGAGTTTGTAGCATAGTACTTCTTATGTCTCGTGAGAGGCGGGGGTAGTAGCTTGGCAGAGCCCCTAGAGTGAAGCGAACCGTCCCGGTCTGAAACAGAGGCGTTAACCTTATGCAAGACCAACTGGACATGCCCCTATAAGGGAAGCTGAAAAGATGATTTGGGATCCTGCATAGCTCCCACCAAGGCCTCCAAGCAAAAAGGAGTGTAAGACAACCAAGCCTGAGTCCTACTTTCCAAATTGTTGAACCCACGAATGAGATCGACAACTTCTGAAAAGGAAGACAAAAACTCTTCCGTGTCTCACTCCTCCTGCTCTGGCAACGGAGACCAACGACGAGAAGGATGTGTAGGCTCCTCTAAGGCACCTTCCTCATAATATTAACAGAAGGATCAGCAGCCAAACAGCCCGAAACACTAACTAACCTGTCTGGGCTGGGTACACGCGCCGGCTCCAGCGATGAACCCACTACAACACTAGGAACATCACTACGCACTCCTACATTAGATGACTCTTTGACATGTCCGTGAACAGTCAAGGGTGTGGTAGACGTACGAACGTGAGTTGGAGAGGAATCCCGAACACTTGAGATCGAAGGGGAATCCCCCAGAGTCGAGCTCCTGGAAGCACCAAGGAGAGGGGCAGGCAAACACTTCTGCTGCTCCAACTCTGCACTCACCACCTTCAACCTCTTGATGGGCGCCTTGAGATCATTGCGGTGACGAATAGGCCCTGGAGAAGTAGGAGTGCTTGGATCATGTGCACGAAAAGGGGAGGTTGCAACACGCTCACAATGGGCACGGACAGGGGAGGTTGCAACATGCTCGCGATTTGATGCAGAGGACGAAGCAGCCTCTGCAGATTGCACAAGGGAAGATACACTAACACTCTCCGAAACACCAACACTCTCGAGAACATGGCCGCGTTGTTCCTCCCTCGTAGGTGAAGAAAGAGCAAAGTCCTTAGCCTTCCAACGCTTGATACGCCGACGTGGTGTAGAGGGGGAAGAAGGAGAGGAAGACAGCACTGGTTCCTTACGTGATCTCTTCGCAGGAGGCGGAGACGATGCAACACATTTCCTTCCAGTCCGCCCAGCTCTTAGGCACCACCTGACATAAAGCCTCAGACAGATCGGCAAGAGAAGGCTCCAATGACATGGAAGGGAGATGCAGCGAACTGGGCAGCAGAGATGACGTCACAGCTGAGAGAGGCAGTGCAGAGACGACGATTGGGAGTGACGTCATCGATGGAAGTGACGTCACAAGTGGTGATGATGTCGTAGCTTCCCCTTGGTCTGAAGGGGAAGCAGACGCCACTGGCGAAGGAATACAAAATGACTGATCCTGTGATGTCATTAACGGGGCTGACGCCACAGCTTCCCTCCAACTTGAAGAAGCGGCAACAGTTACTGTCAGAGCATTACAAGATGGCTGACCTCAGCTACCCACGAAGATGAGGCCGGGAGGAGGGGGGAGGGCCTGGCCAGCATGAGGAGGGGGCTAGCGAGCCTCCATAAAGTGTGCCAGCAACCCCTCCAAGGACGGGGGACCACCTAGCCCAAGCATCTTCCAAATTGCCGCCATCTTGGACACCTCTGACTCTGGAATAAAAGAGAATTATGAAACGGGCAATGAACCGGGTAGACGCCAAGAGAGGTCAACCATAACTCCCGCCCAGACGGTTAAGAAAAAGACTGATGTGGTGGCGTAGGTGTGTGGTCTTTGACCACTCTTCACCTGATTTAAGCATGTGTTGCCAGATATCACAAGATTCCTTGCTTTCATCTGCGTTTTAACTGGATCCAGCTAGGCGCTAGAAATTATCCTATTGCTAAGACCGAAGGTTTGTTCGCATATGAACAAATGATAAATAAGTGCAATTAGTGACAAAGAATTATACATACGTATTATATTCTCAACATACAAATACCAATTAATGACATGCATTAAACTCAGATCTTTTAGCCACCCTAATGTCTGAATTCCTTTTATATAGAAATGTCTTTTAGATCTGAAGACTATTGAAAAGAGAAGACAAGTAAGGGTGTAAGGCTTATCAAAGAATTTCCACCTAACTAATTAATTACTTGTTTATCAAACAAAGTATAAATTGTACTCACACATCATACTGCTTTTCCTCATAGAGTGATTTCACAGACTGTATAAGGTGAGCAAGTCCTGTGACCCAAGCATCCCTTTCTTCCTCTGATGAAGCAACAAGATCCAGGGTTTCTCGTCCACCAGGGCCATGAATAACAGAGAAACATTTGTTTTCTTCTAATAAAGGTTCATCAGTGGCTGTAAAATAACTATTCATCAGAGGTATTCTGTAATATATTATCAATGAATCTGTTGTTCCATAAAATAATAATTACTTAACCTAGAATCAGAGAAAATTATAAAACAAAGTGAAAATTTAATTAATTTGTATATTTCTTAGTTAACAAACCTGAGGTCTTAGCATTAACCCTTAAACGCCGAAGCAGTATTTTAAAAATCGTCTCCCATATGCTGGCGGCGCTCGAATGAAAAAAATATAATTATCATATATAAATATTGGGATATATAACACCGCAAAAAAAAAATTCAAATATAATTGTATACAAATCGCACTGTGAGCAAAACAGTTAAAGCTAACGAGTTAATTTGATGTTGTTTTATTGTACACTAAATTGCTGTTATTTTGGAGTATAACACATTGTAAAACGATCAAGGCAACACAGAGAAAATATGATCACAAAATGATGCATGAATTTGTAACGCGCGTACGTAAAAAAAAAGCAGTTTTCAAAAATTCACCATAAATCAAAATATTGTGCTAGAGACTTCCGTTTGTTGCAAAATTAAGGTAATTGATTGAATATTACTAGACTGTAAGTGTTGCAGCTTACAATTGCAGTTTTCGACCATTTCGGTCGAATTAAAGTTGACCGAAGGTCGAATTTTTTATATTTATCGTTATTTATATGAAAATATTTCAAAACTGATAAAAGCTACAACCATAGGTTGTTTTTCGTTGTATTCTACATGAAATTGCGCACATTTTCATATATAAAACTTTATGTAACAGCTAATTTAAAATGGTGCAAACATTATGACAATCGGACGAAAAAATTTATGATTTTTTTGGAAGTTACCACGCGGACGTAAGGAAAAAGATTTTTTTATAAATTCACCATAAATCAAAATATTGTGCTAGAGACTTCCAATTTGTTGCAAAATGAAGGTAAATGATTGAATATTACTAGAATATAAGAGTTTTAGCTTACAATTGCGTTTTTCGACCATTTCAGTAGAGTCAAATTTGACCGAAGGTTGAAATTTTGGCCCTTATCGTTATTTATAAGAAAATATTTCAAAACTGATAAAAGCTACAACAATGAGTTGTTTTTAGTTGTATTCTACAGGAAATTGTGCACATTTTCATATATAATACTCCATGTAATGGCTTATATAAAATGGTGCAAAAATTATGTCAGTGACGAAATAATTTCTGAGATGTGTCGCTGGTACTTTTTAGTGTGAAAAGAAAGAAATTCGCACTTGCGCGCCTAGGTAACGATTGTAAACAAAACAACGCCTTGATCCGTGAGCTCCCAGCATCCCCCAAGGCGGGTGATTCAAAAGTTTTTGCCTAGTAGGCCTATAACTATTTTTCCGTGAATTTAAAAAAAAAAAATTTTATATCGACGTACTATTCCAATCGGCACCCAACAGACAATTTATATCGACGTTTAGTACGTCCAATCGGCGTTAAAGGGTTAAGATAAGTATTCTAGCACCAGCTTAAAACTGGTTAAAAACAATTTTAAAAATTTTATATGCAAGGGGTCTACGGCATCTGGCATCCGATACGTAGCTGAGGTGGAAGCAGGTCAGAGACAACAATTGAACTGCGTGACGCATTTAATCTTTCTTCCAACCCAGGATCATCATCATCATATCTTGTTTCGCCAGTACTAGATCCATTGTTTAGCCGCTTCATTGGTGTTCAAGAGGTCTTGATCTGTGCAGGTGGGTCCCAGTTCACATTGTACTGGATAGCCACACTGGCACTCACTAGTGGGTGTGAGTCCCCATTTATAGGTGTTGCTTCCAGTCTTACCCACTCCATTCCTTGCACTAGTTAATGTTACCCAGTCTTTTCTTGAGAGGGTTGTTCCACTTGGAAGTTGTTCATTTGGGCTCTGGATGGCAGCATTTGGTGGGGATAATGACATAAGAGAGGTGGCTAAAGGTGGGCAGACAATGTTAAGACCCCAGGTTTCTTAGCTATGAAAAAACAAATTACATGATAAAAATTTTGTGATTTGTTAATACGCGGAATAAACCTTCGGTCTTAACATTAGGATAGACTCACGCTTGAAGAGAGGTTGAGAACCCTGAACAGATTGGAGGTTCGGTCTTGGAGAGGAACTCATGACAGGAAAACAAACCCTAGTTCGTAGACAAGGGAGAGCACCAATAGAAGAAGGCGAAGATGAAGATAGTGAAATTATTCTCTTCTTCCACTTCTACTACAAAAGGAGGGCCTCACCACAGTACATGTACGTGTAAAGAAATAGCAAAGAATTCTAAAAAAAAAAACAATGTATGAGATAGCGGGAAACAGGTTGTAGTTCTCATGAAACACAGAGTCGATTGATCAAAACTGTTATCATGAAATCTAGCCATGATGTCACAGTACCATCTGTGATGTCACAGGAGCAGATAACTCTTACAAAAGCAGAAATTACTATGTGTAAGAGTGGGCTTAATCATATATTCAAACAAAATAGTGATGATAAGTTTAGTTCAAATATATGACAAAAGAGGAACCAAAATGAAGAACATCGGATGATGAAACATCGGAAGGGAGACGAGATGCCACAAAAGCAGACAAAGGCTACATTGGAGCAGCCGTCCATCTAAAATTGGTACCCTGAATGACAACATAAACGTTGCATCCGAGTCTGGAAAAGAAGGAGAAAATGGGATTGCCCCCACCGACTCAGGAGGGGAACAACTCCTAAACAGACACTGCATAGATGGTGCTCCCAAGCTCTGACAGGAATACACTACTGTCAGACCTGACTGGGTTCCAAACTCCCACCACAGAACCAACGAGTTGGATGGACAAGGTGCACCAATATGTGAAGTGGCAACACTGGAAGAGCGAAGAGACTGTGGAGGGGCTCCCAGGATCTGCGTGGAACATGCCACAGTCCGACTTCAAGGCGAGCAGCAGAGCTGACAACTGTTGCGCAAGAAGGCGGGGGAAGTCCAGAGGGAAAACAAGGTCTGAAATGTAGGGCCTGAAAAGAGACAAACAATAAGCCTTCCCTCTCAGGAAGGGAAGAAACCTCGCACCCTAAGAGAAGGATAAGAAACATATTTGTATCTAAGGGAAGGGAGTGAGCCATACAATTTGCAACACCCCCGCAAAAAAAATGAGAAAGAGACATGACGGAAAATTGACTGGTCCTGAGCAAATAGTAGGGACCAACACCGTCGTAGAACTTCCACCATTAATATTCATGTTAAGGAAGTGGAGGAAATCTTGCTATGTTAAGTAAGATGAATCCTTGCATGAAACCCTTAGCTGCAACATGAACCAGTAATGTCTAGAATGTCTCAACCCACACAAAACCTGAAAGACTAAAACATTACCATGTTCCCAGAAATTGTGTAGTTTGAAACAAAATATGTCTGAAAAAAAAAAAAAAAAAATTTACATGCACATAGAAGGTGTTTGAGAAATAACAACAAAGATATGAAGGGAGAAAAACTCCATACTTAAACCTACTGTGCATTATGAGTACATATAAATATATGTATCACTGACGACAAAGAAATATAACTTATTGAAATATTCTTCATATAAACACAAATGTTTCAGTATATCCAAATCAATATTTCAGATTACAAACTTGCTTACAAAGGGACAAGATAGTACTGCCTCCTCTCTCCCTGAAGAGGCAACACTATTCCCCACCAAGAGACAGAGCAGCATTTAATACATAAAATCAATGGATGTCAAAGCCTTAGGAATAGGCCTGGAAGAAGGGAAAGCAGAAATGTCCATTAGGGGACGAGGGAATCCTTCCCAAGTTGGAAGCCCTGACTTCCTTATGCTCCTCCTTCTTGTAGAAGCTCTTCCACTGCTCAACAGGCCAGAAATGACATCTACTGCAAGTTGCATGGGGGTCTGTCCTAGAGGAAGTCAGGAAGGACAGACACAGTAACCCTGGAAGTCCAGGACATATATGTTGACGCTAATGGGACTTCTTAGGCTGGTTGGAGGAATCCATGATACAAGCAGAAAGAAATCACGAGCTTAGGACACAAACAAGCTTGGGAGGAAGAGAGCAAAAGTGAACATCCACTCTCCAAGGTGCTTGAGGAAAGACTAAATACTATGTCACAAAATTCAAGCACGGTCTCAGACTCGCCTTCACCTCAGCTATTTATCTGATGCCAGATGCCACAGATCTCTTGCATATACAATTTGATTGTTTTTAACCAGTTTCCAGCTGGTGCCAGAAGATTTATCCTAAAGTTAAGACCGAAGGTTGTTTTGTGTATGAACAATTCATACTTTTTCTCCAAGTTCCTGGACACATAATTTTTTAGCTTAAAATTTTCTGAAAATAATTTAAAATTAAGAGAGGTTGTAAACTTACTTGAATTTTATTGATTGACCCAGTGCAAGCATTTTTCCAATAAAAATACATACTATTTATGTAAGATAAACATACCTCTCTTTATAATTTTTCTTAAATTATAATTTTTCTTATAGTTCAAAGTAATTTGCACACAATAACACACTTATCCACTAGACTCTTTCACACATTGTTTCAATTATCACCTTAGTTGATGTAATGTGCAGGTCAATTAGATCAATCATTTTTCAGTACAGAAGCAATTACATCCCAAAAAATGTAAATCATTAGTACTTGTACCCTATCAGTTTTGCGGTATATGTACCATGAGTGAAAGATGAAGATGAGATATGAAGTTGAAGATGAAGGGGTCCCATCATCCTCCAGAATACCCAAAGGCTACACACAATAACTGGTCCCAGTTAATTCAAATCCAATCAATTCTGAGAGTTGCCTTACACAAACAGTAGTAAAGATAGACTCCCCTCAATTTATGTTTGAAGGCAACAGAAAATACAGATTCACTCTCTTACTTATTCTGTCATCTGTCACATTACTCTAGACTCTCAAATAACTTGCCCTAGCCAACAGGAGACTATGCATTTAGTGATTTGCTTTTCCATTTGCTCTTCAGAGAAATAAAACAAATTATGTTTTTAGAGAATTGCTTTTCCTTTTGCTCTACAGAGGAATAAAGCTTAGTCCTCTGTAGGTAAGACTAATATCCCTCACTTGACAGAGAAGGTCTTCATCATTACCCATCTTAGAAGATAGGAGAGGGATGGTGCATGGTGCTACAGTGAGTTTCTAATGATTTGTTATTTGGGTTATTATTATAAAAATTATGATTTACCAGCTCAATGACTCTTACAGTGCTGGCCTGAGAACGTTCAGGAGGAAATTATTAAAATAAATACACAGATAAATTGCATATCTATAGAGTGGATGAGATGGAATGTTAGTTAAAGAATTATAATAAGTTAATGATAAATGGAGATGATTATGTGATAAATGATATAAAAAAAAAAAATATGAATCAATCTTATAAAAAACTGAATTAGATAAAAACGACGAAAGTCAACTATTTCAATAAAGTAGTATACTACGTATGTTAAATTTTATTGATCAAATCAATCTTTCATAAAAATATCAAAACTCTATGTAATGCAAAAAGGTCTGATTCTGATACTATTTCTGATAATGATTTATGGTCTAAATAGGAATTTCCCCATGTAGAGTCATCATTAAATACTTGTGGGTTAGTCCCGTATGACCTATTCATAATCTTGTTAATATCACTTCAGCGCTCTCTTTATTTTGCATTGATGAACTCCACAAGTTAACATTCTCCCTAATGAACTTCAATTTATTGTTGTCTGGAGTATGTTGGGAGGTAGTCAGGCATTGTGCAGAGAGGCCTTTGTCTATCAGGATTTAAAAACAAGTTGGTGTGAATGGAGAGTCATTTGCATGGAATTAAGGTTATTGATGATAATGGATTCAAAATGAATAGCTATGACGTTTTGTCTCCCTAATGTTTTACATTTATCATGATGATCACTTCAGAACATGTTTTATTTTTTATTAAATCCTGATGTCTCCCTCTAATTAAATTGTTCATATCTTACCAGCTCCTTTCTCTTTGATTTTCTCTGAGTGGGTGCTGACTTTATTAAAAGTGTCAGTTTTCCATCCTTCACGCACTTCTGTGATATCTACGAGAGGTACTGGAGAAATAAGAAAATTTTATTAATTAAGACACTTTATTAAATATTCATAAATAAAAAATAATAAGAAATTGATCATTATCTGTCAGTCGGTTCAATGTTAATAATCTTTCCTATAACCTCAAAATATTCTGCAAATGGTTAGTTGAAGCAAAGAGTGCATCATCATCATCCTACAAACTAAACTACAATTATTTCTAGAAATAACATTAAACATTATAAGTGGCCATTTTTATATTAATCTAAATGGTGAAGATAAGTAATTGTCCTTGCATTGCAAGTAATACTTTCATTTCTTTGTGTTTTCGTTTTCAAATCTTGATCTTCTAACAGGCTGACATATCTAACAAATCTTATTGATTTGCCAAGGCCATAGATCCTTTTTATGGGAGAATGCTGTAAACCTTACATAATTTATGATTTATCAAATAGCTTCTAAAATAGCAAATACCATTAATAGAAAGGTCACAGACCTTCTGTAAAGGTGACTAACAATTTCTTATTAATGGGTCCAGGTCAGAAAAGCCAACTTAGAGATCTTCATAACCCATTCAGATTTTTATAAATTTTAAAATAATGTACATTAAAAAATAAAACAAGATGGATGAAACTAGAAAAATTCAATAAGCATTTTCACTTATTTAATATGATTAGTACTGAATAAGATTATTCACATGACAAATTTTCTTATATCTAAAAATATACTGAATGAGCTTCTCTGAAGAACCACCACTCTTAGTTTATACCCCAAATTTTATGGCAATTTAAATACCGATAACACTTCTGCTAGAAAACGTCAGTTACAAAATCCCTTTATATTTGATAATCAATATTTCATCATTTCAAAGTTCATTAATTTATCACTTAATATTGGTTCATACAATATAGCAAAGATTTACAAAATGGATGCTAAATTACGACAAATTTTTAATACACCCTGTACCTTTAAGCAGTTAGATATCGATAATGATCTCCTGTAATGGTACAAAAATTCTACTCAGGGGTAGGGCTAAAAGACAGTTTTGAGATTTGCCAAGAGGATTCATATTATTATTTTAAGGCACAGAATATGCTGGCATAAACATGGGTAAGTGTGACTAAAGAATCATGTTAAATGATTTCTTACTGCCTGCTCTTTGACGTGAAATTATTTACAGTGATTGTTATACATAATTACAGGCAGTCCCCGACTATCGGCGGACTTGGTTAATGGCAATCCAGTTTTATGGTGCTTGTCTAGCGGCATAAAATCAGCGATTCATGATGCCATAACGTGCTGCGTTTCAGTTATTGGCGCCAATAATAAAGTTATGGCACCATAACATACTTAACAGAGGCGCCATTAACTGGTGTTATCGGCGCCATAAGCGCCATAAATCACTGAGTTTCGGTTAATGGTGGTTTTCGCTTATCAGTACCCCACCAAAAACCAGTGACTGACTGCCTGTGCCACATTTCTATGTGTTTTTCTTTCACATTTTTTATACTACAGCTTTATTATATTTTACTGGTAGGAAGTGCTAACTAATGTTATAACTTAAAGCGGGGCCTTCACCTATACAGCTTCTGTAAGGGTCCTAAATTTTTCTTTGGAGTCTCAGTCCAAATGGAATGCTTTTTCAGTTCTGTATATACCTACATAAACTGGTAAAAATGCATTGAATACTGGAAGTGTTCCTTTATAGTTTTCTTGCTTACACTTTGATACTGAATATGTTGAAGATTATTTTTTTCCAGTTACTACTGTATAATGCAAAATCACCAGATTTCTAATTGATTTATTTGGACATTATTATTATCATCAATACAGACAGTGCAACAATATTCTGCTAGTTCAAAAGCTATGCAAGCTCCTCAAGTTCTATTTCACTTTACCTTCATAAAGCTCAAATGTTCTTTTTTATTTTCTTAAACACCATGCTAATAATAGTATACCATTATTTTCAGTCATTATTATTCAATCTTTATGATTTTTGGATGACAAGAAAATGAAACTTTTAGTACTTCTTAAACTTCAAAACTTTTATAAATAATGAGTAATAAAAGACTAAACAAAAATTATAGTGTCTACATACAAAGTAATGTATACAGTAATTTATAATTATTGAAGAAGTGACATTCTATTAAGTTTAAAGATGCAGCAAATATATTGTACTACCATCACAAAAATAAACTACGTATATATAAAATTACATGCCAAAGTATTGGCCCTGCTATTCATGGACTAGCCTATTCGCAGATTTTTCTATGGACCGCATATACTCATCATTCATGGAAAATTCCCCAATGCGTGTAATTTTCCAGTGAGAAATATTCACAAATTATGGCACTTTCATATAATTTATGTGACTAAAAGCACTTCTTGTGATCAAACTATTAAAAAACTCAGGTATAAGCATTTTTAGAGGATTTTTTGTGTTTTAACTATCAAAATAGGCAGTTCTAGGCATTTAAGTACTTGTGGATTTTAGCTATTCGCAGGGGGGTCTGGTACCCATCCCTCGCGAATAGAGGGTCTACCGTAAAAGCAAAACTACTATATCTAACTTCTACACAACTTCAGTGAAGAGCATTTCACATGGGCAATACATGAGCATAAAAAATGACTATACGTATTACTTAAATCATAAATTTAACTATCTAAAAATTATACTAATGCAAAATAACTGTGGATCTTCTCATACTGCCATCTTGATCAAATTTTTGTGAACTCACTAGCATCTTTATCACCAATGACGTTATATTTAAACTACAGGATCTACACTGTTCTACCCATTTTAATACTTATTTTAACAATGTTCCATTCAACTTTTTAAAAGATGTTCATGCAGTTCCAATAATTTCAATGCTGTTACAGCTCCAAAAAATATTCCACCTACCATTAATAAGAAAAGAAAAAAATAACATGCAACTGAAGAATACCCTTCAGTAAGAAACTTGTATTGAAAAGCTGTCCCTTAAATCTGCCCATCCTCTTTTTCTCTGAAACAGGTTTAAAACAAATTCCATGATAATCCATCCCTGATTTTCACTCAACACCTTCAGAGCTAAATAAAGTTCAGAAATCCAAAGCCATTTTATGCATGCAAATACACTGCAGTTACGTACTGTGTGCAGCAGATAAAAACTGAAATCTTCCAAGAACATCTGGCATTGTCAGAAAATGCTCACCCACTATGAAAGGCAAATAAAGCTAGGCTACAAGCTACAGAGTTTGGTTAGTCATACTAGACCCCAAGCATTAATCAGGAGACAAAGTTGCATTACCTGCGTTTTCTGATCCATCGCTGCCTACACCAGAGGGGCAGCACAAAAAGTTATTAGATTACTTATTTGAATAGTTCTATTCAAAATTACTTAAATCTAATAATCTTAATTCATACATATGTTTTACAATTTCTTATAACATACATAAAAGTTGCTGAAAATTGATTTATATACTTTTTATGATGTTTTGCATGCATCATCATTACAAACTGCTTAAATATTAAAAAAACAAGAAATAAACAGTTTCTTTACATTTCTTTACACAACACAATTAATGAAATTTCCCCTACATTGAAGACACTCCAACCCAATTCTGGCTGTCAAATAAAAAAAAAAAAATAAATAAATGCTGGCTGTCAAATAAAAAATAAATAAATAAAGACAAGTAAATAAAAATATAGTGGCAAAACTCACACATTAATGGATTTGTTTTGATTGGTGCACTGCACACATTTTGACTGTCTTGATGCACTGATGTAGCATGACTTTGGCTAGTAGTACATTATTTTGATTATAGTAAATTTTTTCAGCTCAATAATTTAAAAAACACTAAATTTTGTATCCGTATTGAAATGATTTAAAATGACATATTTTCTAAGACAATTTGTATTTTTCATAGCTACAAACCTGAGGTCTTAACAATAGGATAATTTCTAGCACCTAGCTGAATCCGGTAAAAAAAAGTAGATGAAAGCAAGGAATCTTGTGGTATCTGGCAACGCATGCGTAGATCGGGTGAAGAGTGGTCAAACGCTGAACATCTACACCAGTCTTTCCCAACTCAGGATGACTTAACAAAAAGAGGGGCGGCTAGAGGCGGGCAGTATAACGCTAAGACCTCAGGTTTGTAGCTATAAAAAATACATAGTCTTAGAAAATTTGTCATTTGTTCATACGCGAACAAACCCTCATACTTGGAGGGAGGTATACGACATCCTAGACCAGCTCTCAAAAGAAATAGTTCTTAGAGAGGGACTGAAGCCTGTTGAGAAGCTAGATACACTAAAATCTAACCACTCAGAACCTGAGAGACATACAATGATATATGGGATAACCATTGTATAGGGAACCAAAGAAAAACTGTGACTGTCCAAAAAGCAAACCAGGGCACTAGGGTTTGTAGTACTCCCGACTCCTCCTTGCCCAGGAGCGGAGCATATGCTACTAAATAGTGGGTAAGATATTGAATACTGCACGACCACACTACCAGTATGACTACCTCACTCACCTGTATCAGACCAGTCCAGCAAATGACGTGTCAATTCCTTAAACCGCCCGAAGGAAGAAGGAAAGGTACAAGAGAAAGAAGGAGGCCATAGGCAAGATACAAAGGTGCCCCATTAAGGGCAACTATGAGTTACACAACCTGTTGGGCAGCCACCACACGACCCAGGGAAAATGTGTCCATAGATCTGTAGGCAACATCCTTAAGATAAAAAGAGGTGAACGTGGACTGGCGTAACTAAGAACCAGCACTCAGCACTCTACGTACAGCCAAGTTCTTTTTGAAAGCCAGAGAGGGACCAATACCCCTAACGTCATGTGCTCTAGCCTGCACAGACGTGGCGATGGAATCATCAAGAGTCAAGTATGCCTGTCTGATGACTTCCCATATCCAAAAAGAGATAGTATTCTTAGACACCTCTTTCTTCGTACAGCCTGTACTGACAAAGAGCCTACGGCAGCCTGGTCTAAGCTGCCGAGTCCTTTTAAGATAGTAACGCAGGGCCCAGACAGGGCACAACAAAAGCTCTTGAGCATCACCACCCACAAAGTCAGTCAGTGAGGGAATGGAGAACGAAGCGAACCTGTCATCATGCACCAAAGGATTTTGGGTCTTGGCCACGAAATCCGGAACAAATTCGAAAGACACTGACTTCCAACCCCTGGTGCTTCACCTCATAACTCAGACTGTGGAGCTCTCCTACCCTTTAGGAGGATGCCAAAGCCAAAAGGAAAACTGTCTTGAGTGTCAGGTTCCTATCAGATGAGCGGCGCAAGGGCTCATATGGGGTCTAGTCAAGCTCTCAAGCACCCAGGAAACATCCCACGTTAGGGGGCTTGAGCTCTCTAAGAGAAAACAACTGCTCAAAGCCCTTAACTAGCAGGGAAAGTTCCCAGGAAGAGGAGACGTTGATACCCTTCAGGCGTAACACCAAACTCAGAGTCGCCCTGTAGCCTCTAATAGCAGACACAGACAAACGTTTCTCATCTCTGAGGAAGATTAAAAAGTCTGCTATTCGCCGAATAGAGGTCGCGAGTGGAGAAAAACCCCGTTTACGACACCAATCACAGTAGCTCGCCCATTTGCCTTGGTAAACAGCGGAGGTTGACTTTCTAAGACTGCTGGACATGTGCCCAGCTGACTTCTGAGAAAAGCCTCTCTCTCGGAGGAGATAGTTGATAGCCTTCATGAAGAGACAGGGATTCTACTGACTGGTGGAACCTTTCCGCATGGGGCTGACACAGGAGATGCCGCCAAGGCAGAATCTCCCTCGGAATCTCTGACAACAACGATAGCAGATCTGGAAACCTTTCCGCCTGAGGCCACAGAGGGGCCACCAGAGTCATTCTGAGACCCTGTGAACCCAATGCCTGTTCACAACCTGACGGATCAAACAAAACGGAGGGAAGGCATACACCTCCAGGTTGTCCCAGGGATGTTGGAATGCGTCTTCTGCCAATGCCAAGGGATCTGGGACCACTGAACAGAACACTTCCAGCTTCCTGTTGTAATGTGTCACGAAAAGGTCCAGCATGGGTCTCCCCCAAATCTGGAAAAGCCTGTCCACCACCACTTGATGAAGGGACCACTCTGTGCCTAAGATCTGATCCCGGCGACTGAGTTTGTCTGCGACCACGTTCCGTTTCCCTGGGATATACCTGGCTGAAAGCTCTACCGAATTGCTGATTGCCCACTGGTGAAGCTCGATGGTCAAGGCATGAAGCTGCTGAGAAACTAGGCCTCCCTGTTTGTTCACGTAGGCTACCACTGTGGTGTTGTCCAACATGAGAACGACAGTGACCCTCTACCATCCCCCGAAACTCCTTCAGACCCAGGAAGCCGCCTTCAACTCCAAGACGTTGATATGCTGCTGCTTGTCCTCTAAACCCCAAACGCCTGAAGCGATGAGGCCGCCTAAGTGCGCGCCCCAACCTGCGAGGGAGGCGTCCGAGAACAAAAGGAAGTCCGGAGGGAGAGAGCGCAGAGGGACGCCCTTCAATAGATTCTGGTCGTCCAGCCACAAATGAAGGTCTTCTCTCACTTTCAAAAACAGTGGGACCATAAAAAGGGGAGAGTTCCCCGCCGCAGACCAGAATTCTCCCAGTCTCCATTGCAGAGGCTGAAGATGAAGACGCCCATGAGGACCAGCTTCTACAAGGAAGACAACACTCCCAGAAGAACCTGCCACTGATGAGCAGACTGATGCAACTTTGAGAGGAAGTTGCGCGCCACAGCCCAACTTCTCCAATCTCTGATCCGACGGGAAAACTCTCGCCACTGTCGTATCGATGACCATGCCCAGGTAGAGAATCCTTTGAGTGGGTACGAGGTTCGACTTTTCCTGGTTGACTAAAATGCCCAGGTCCAGGCAGAACCGAAGAAGACGATCCCTGTCTTGCAGCAGCTTTTCCCTGGAAGCTGCCAAGACCAACCAATCATCGAGGTACCTCAGCAAACGGATCCCCTGAGTATGGGCCCAACTTGACACGAGAGAGAAGACCCTTGTGAACACTTGAGGGGCTGTGGTCAACCCGAAGCACAAGACTTTGAACTCGTAGGGTTAGTAGGCAAACAGTCTGAAATCCCTACTAGCCTATCTGGGCTGGGTCCAAGCGTCAGCCTCCGAGACGGACCCACTGAAACATTAGGCACATCACTTACCTCAACAGGTGACTCCAGACGGCCATGAACGGACACGGGCGTAGCGGCCGTATGTACGTGAGATGGGGGGAAACTCAAGCACTCGAGATTGACGGAGAATCCCTTATAGTGGAAGACTTGGAAGCAAGCAAACACTCCGGCTGCACCACCTCCGTGCTTACTTCCTTCGACCTCTTGACAGGCGCCTTCAGGTCTTTACGGCGACGAATAGGCCTAGGAGAAGAAGGGCCACTACCATCACGTGCACGGACGGGGGAGGTTGCCACACGCTCGCGATGTGCGAGGAAGGGTTGGGGGGGTGGGGTGGTTGCACGTACGAGGTTCAGCGACGAAGCAACCCCTGCAGAACACACATCACTAACACTGCCCGAAACCACAGCACTCTCGGGAACACGTCCGTGCTGTTCCTCCCTCGACGGCGAAGGAAGGGCAAGGTCCATAGCCTTCCAATGCTTAACACGCCCACGAGGCGTAGAGGGGGAAGAGGGAGAGGGAGACAGCACCAGCTTCTTATACGCACTTTTCTCGGAAGGCGGGGACGAAGCAACGCATTTCCTACCAGTCCTCCCAACCGATAAGGCAGCCAACTTCACATCTAAAACAGAGTCCAGCTTCTGAAGCACCGCCTGGCATATGAGCTCAGACTAATGTGCCAGAGAAGGCTCCAAAGACAAGGAAGGGAGATGTTTCGAACTGGGCGGCACAGATGACGTCACGTCTAAGAGAGGTGGCTCGGAGGCGACTGGAAGATACGTCATCGATGAGAGTGACATCACAAGCGGCGGTGACGTCACGACCTCCCCTCTGAGCGAGGAGGAAAGAGACACCACTGGCAGAGGAATACACAAAGATGGGCCCCGTGACGACAACAACGGGGCTGATGCCGCAGCATCACTTCGAGACAAGGTGGCGGCAGCCGGCGGAGCAATACAAGATGGCCGACTGCTCCCTCCCGTGGAGACGAGGCCTGGAGGAGGGGGGGGAGATGGCCTGGCTGGACTGGGGAGGGGGGGTGCGAGCCTTCTTAAAATGCGCTAGCAACCCCCTAAGGACGGGGTACCCCCTAGCCCAAGCGTCTTCAAAATCACCGCCATTTTGGACACCTCTGACGAGACTCTGACTCTGGAAGCGAAGAGAAAGATGAAAAAACCTCACCCTTCTAGGGAACCAAAAAAACTCCCGAAGAAGAGGGGGCTACATTACAAATAATACCCTGGCACCTCCCGATACTTCCATCGACGAATCAATGGAAGAAAAGGAAGAAGCAGGGGCAACGCTACTAAGGGGGTTGACTACTGCGGAAGACGAAACATCGGGAATAGGAGTAAAGCCCTCCCAAGAAGGAAGAGTGGAGACTCTCCGATGTTCCCTCTTACCATAAAACTTCCTCCACTGCTCCAAAGGCCATGCCCGGCATTCCGTACAAGGATTCGTAATCGTGCAAAAATTGGAACGGCACCTACTGCAAGTGATGTGAGGGTCCTTCACTGACGAAGCCAAGAAACGGGAACAAGGAAATCCAGGAATTCCGGGGCACCAACGTTGACGTTGAGAAGGAGCAGAAGAAGCCACAATATTAGGCAAAAACACACACAAACAAATAAAAGGAACAAAACGGGCCAAAACCGGGAAAAGGCCAAGAGAGGAAAAAACCCACTCTCGTCCCAAGGCGGTAAAAGAAAAGACTGGCATAGATGTTCGGCGTTTGACCATTCTTCACCCGATCTACGCATGCGTTGCCAGATATCACAAGATTCCTACGCATGCGTTGCCAGATATCACAAGATTCCTTGCTTTCATCTACTTTTTTACTGGATCCAGCTAGGCGCTAGAAATGATCCTATTGTTAAGACCGAGGGTTTGTTCGCGTATGAACAATTAGTTTTTTTTCTAAAGTTAACAAAACAATGAACAGAAAATCATAAACAGATTACAAAGTACACATGCAGTACACACTGCAAGGATAGCCTTCCTCAGGGGTTAGGGTAGACTGATAAGTGTAACCTTTGGCCTGTAGAACACAGCAAATTTCTGAGACCAGTTTTAGGGGGAGGGGAAAAAAAAAGTGCCTTCAATGCGAGGAAATACAGTAATTTTACTAAAGAAATCATTTGTGAGGACACATTTTTTCAGAATATAAAATAACTAAATACAAGTACAAACAAAACGGTTGTCAAAAAATATTTATAACCTAAAAAAAAAAAAATCCAAAGCAATCAAGTTTAGACATACATTATGCAAAGTTCATGTTAATGTTGTAGCTTTATTTATCAAATGGAATAACTACAATTGTCACAGAAATAATGAAATGAACCCTTTATGAGGAAACAAGAGCCCTTTAGTATAAAAAAAAAAAAAAGTTTTAACAAGAATTAACATAACCACAAGTTAAGAAATAAGTTCTGCACTGTTCAAGAATCCATATGGTGAATCTCATTATTAAAAAAAAAAAAATAAAAAATTAAAATTATTCAGAATGGGCATACTTTTATATGGAACATGGCAAAAAGGCCAATGGAATCCTAATCAAACTTCAGTAGAATAAAATGCCTGTAAGTGGGAAAAAATTTACAAGAGTTAAGAGATAAACATATAATACTGATGAACATAGCACTAACAAATATACCAACACCTACCATAGTAAACATAATTTACTTGTCCAAAATTTACACCAAAGGAAATGGATCTTAAAAATACCATTATAATTTCTTCAAACCTAGAAGTGTCAACACTGAACGGTATGCTCTAAAACTGCATGTCTCACTCAGGGTCTACACAAGCATGCAGTGGAAGTCTAATCCCTAACACTTAAATTCAGAGTTTGGAATATTAACTACTAATCTGATACTGATAATATGTTTTGATACAGTTTGCATACTGTTACTATTATTCCTATAAAGTAAATCACTGGCCTACTTAACACAGCATACTGGAATCCTTTAACTGTCAAATATATTTTACTTTATTCACACTCAAATACCCGTTTAAATAATACACATGAACTGCACTACGGTGATTCTTTTTATACACTGCCCAATACTACCTGCAGCATGTACCAATCACTTCCGAGGTTTTCCTTAAACTTTCACTGAGGTACAAATGCAACTTTCACTGAGGTACAAATGCAAACTTTCACTGAGGTACAAATGCAACAAGCAAATATCAGGAACAGCACAATTATAATCAGGTAACTACACATTATAATTAAGCATGTAAAAAAAGTTCCGTACTTTAAAATATTACAACTAGAAAAGCTGCTGCTGTGTTAATGATATACAGTACACTACACTGCTATAAAATTAATTCACCTTCATAAACAGTAACCACTGATATGTCGACTGGGAATAAAAATAAAAGAAAAGAAAATGATACCAAAGAAATTAATACACAGTATCTGCAAATATTTCAAAAGTTAATAAACTCTCAATTCAACATAAAATCATTTCTCTCAAAACTACTTTGTCCCAAAATACCTACCTTGGCAGCAAGTCTACAAACTTATTATAATATAATGAGCAGAGGGAAATTTTTTATAACAAACGGAAAAGGTAAATTATCAGTAAATTAATAGTTTTAAATAGTTACCTAAATTATTTTCTGATACTAGATTTCATTATCAAAGTTATACTACGTATATGTAAATACAAAAAAATACTCATTTTAGTTTATTAAGGGTACTATACACACTCATAAACATGTCATAAACAACTAAAATACTATGCCATACAATCATTAGTATTACTGCAGTTACCTCAGAACACATTTTTGAAACATCATGTCTGGACAGTGATAACTTATGACAGACAACATAAAAGGTATAAGTTACTCTTTAATCAACTGGATAGTCTCTACGTAGTCTATAACTCAATGAGCCAAGCAAAGAAATCTTTGTGTAACTAAACAGATGAATACCAAGATATATATCAAGAAGTCATAAACTAATAACACTCTCCAATTACTATGGACATTCTGATTCAAACATACTTACGTTATACCCATAAAGAAATCTCAAATTCTCTTACATATTAGCCTCCAAAATATATTAAAAATTTGTTTCTTTCCTACAGCTAAGAATTTTGTCTAATCTTCCTTCTGATTCAGTATTTAAGGAAGCTTAGGGTAAATCACAACTCCTATTCATTGGACCAGACTTCCACAACACTAGACACAAACTTCCAATTTGTTTAATTTCTTGCCAACCACATCAGTTCTACGGTTCTACACTTTTTTTCTTTTCCAGTCATTACTTATTCCGTCCACATATCAATCTCATCCTCCTTCCCTGTATTTTTTCTCCAGTATTAACATCTGACCAAAAGCTGACGTCTTTTAATTTTGAAAATTCTCCTCACTGTGTCCTTTCTTTCTAAAATGTTCTCATGTGTTTTAGTGTCAAAGTATGACCTCGGAACACAATGGACATTCAATTATGCTTTGAACTTTGTTTTACAATGTCCTGCATCTTAAGTTTTCATTATTTTTGTTGTCCTTTTGATGAATACAGTGTAATTCCAAGCTTGTAATTTATTCTTCAAATACTTGAAACCATTTTGAAAAGCTCATTTCCCTATGCTTTGCATCTGAAGATTTCATTTGCAACCCTGTGCCCTATGGATTCAGATATGCATTAACCATTTATTTCCTTTCATGATCCTGTTCTCCTGTTAACAGATGTACAGTACTCTTGTTCCTCAGATTTTTACTTAGCAAATCTGACAAAAAACTGAATTTTGCAAGCACTATTTAGTTCTGCTGGTTGTCAGCATTGTACGATGGAACCACCACTGAATAAGAGAATTACCATTCAGATCATTCAAATATGTTCATTCTTTTGCTATGTTGTCTTATTCAAGCTTACAATATCACACTTTTAACACAGTTCAGTACAGTTGCATTATTCATGATGTGACAAAGACCATATAAAGCATGTTCAATTATCAAAGTTTCTAGGTAAGGCTTCATATATATACATACATCCTCCTTAAAGAGGATTTTAATTTCCTTGCAGTTATGGTTGCAACTAGGTTGTTGAAACCTCCTGTCTTATGAGCCACGCTAGTGGTGGTTGAGCCCTGTCCAGGCCATTAATGGTAGTTTGTGTTCCACTGTTCATAGAGGAGGATTTCCAGGCCAAATCAGAAAAGGAATCTAGCTGCTTAAGTGACTTCTGCCTCTGCTTCAGAATCTTCAATCTCCAAGTTAGCAACAATACTGTCACACATCATGTGTATGGATATTGGTTTTTAGCTGAAGTCCACCCTCAGCCTTCGATTGTTCTGCCTAATTCTTCTTCACCTGTATCTTTTGCCCAGGCAATTTTTGTTGATCAACCAACTGTGTGGAACATCAATCCTCACCTCCCTTGCCTGCTGCTTGGCCTATACCAATTATACCCACTTCAAGCCTGCCTCAACCAATGACAATTTTGATTCCAGCCAGTGCCACCTTCCACTTGCAAAATGGGGAAATTTTTAACAAGTCCTCTGGACCTATTACCCTAAAGCTTTCAGAGGTAAAGGATTTGTAAAATCTCAGCTTCATCCTGCTTCATTCCCAAGGCGGACTACTAAACAGAGATTTTCACTGATTAAGAAAGCCTTGGTAATGCAGCAACTATTGCAGAGTCATATCAACAGGAGAAAATAACCAAGCAACCAACATCTCAATTCTCCTTCCCCCTCTTCTCCTCCTGCATCATCACCATGAACAAACAGTTCTTCAGCTGTACTCAGTGAAAGTTAAAAAATATCTGATCCCCCTTAGTATTAGTCCTAACTTCATTGTTATCCTTTTTCATTCTTACTTTTATCATCATATCCTGGTTTGGATCTGTTATTTAACCTTTGAAGCTATCAAGCTCTCTATTGGTCCCTCCATTGTTCCAACATCCTCAATTCATGTTCACTTCTCATACAGAAGGTTTTAAAAATACAGTCTCCATAGTTCCAGTATCTATATATTTTCATTTTAGTTTATCAACTCTTACATTTTATATACATTACCCCTTCACATCTTTCCAGAGACAATTTGTTATCTAAAATATTTTCTCTTTTCCCTCTGCTGTATTCACATTCTCCCTTTCCTCTCAACTCCTCCTCTTTGTCCTTGCCATATACAGTTTAGCCTCCCTCCTCTTTTCCTTCTATACATCTCTATCCTCTTCTCTGTCTGCACTCTGACAGTGCTTGAAAGCTCTCTTTTTCTTTTCAGTTGTCCTCTGTACACCTTCATTCCACCACCAAGTTCTTCCTTTTCTGCAACCATTCCACAGTGCCATGCCACAGTATTGCTGATGCTAATTGTGAGCCTTCTTTAGGCAGTTTCCATTAACCATTTTTTTATCTTTT
Organism: Macrobrachium nipponense; assembly: GCF_015104395.2. Taxonomy (NCBI): domain Eukaryota; kingdom Metazoa; phylum Arthropoda; class Malacostraca; order Decapoda; family Palaemonidae; genus Macrobrachium; species Macrobrachium nipponense. Next base: position 57,878,542 of record NC_061110.1, on the reverse strand, counting down.
TGATCTTTTGGCTGACTTTTTTTTCACTCACTATGAAATTAGCTCAAATAAATCTATATTGCACTAGACAATCTTCACCTTGTGTAACTTATTGCAGTAGACAATCTTCACCTTGTGTAACTACTTTAATAAGGAATCACTCAAACTTTTCAACATAATATTACATACATAATCTGTTTTAACTTCCCCACAATTATTACAGTGATTCTATTTTGCTTTATTTGTCAGTATGTACAATGAACAGCATTTTGCTTTGACCACTGAGCATTTCCCACCACTGGGGTTTTGTCAGTTCACCCCTGCAGCACTTGATATTCATGATGTTAGGCTGAACTAAGACTAGACCTGGGTCAAAGTTGTACAGCTTAAGTAGTCTCTTGATATGGCATATTTGAGATGAATACACTTTAGACAAAACATCCTAGATTCCACAAGAATATTATATTTGAGTGAAAGATACAAAGATCACTCAAAATACTGTATCTCTATTTCTGTGCAAATGTACATCTAATATTGATAGTAGAGTGTACAGTGCTATGTTCCTTTTTTCAAATTGTATGTAATAAAACATTACGGTAAATAATTTTTTATAATATATTAGCAAGCTCCTTAGGATTTCTCAAGAAATATTGAAAAAAGCAATGAAGTCAAGTATAACAACCTACTAGTACTATTGCAAATGCAGAAAATCCTCCTAATTCCTCCAACAAATCCTATACTATATCATATCATGTCCTTTTTTGTTTTACAGTAACATGTCATTGTTATGAAAGCTGGTCGACAAATAAAGATTGAACATATTAATAAAATATATGTCACTGACACCTACAAAGTAATGGAAAGAAAATATTGAGAAACAAAAGCATATGAAATGTTCTTACTTGAACCCCCTCCAGGAGACCACCACTTCTTGGACTCCCCCACAAGGCACATGTTGTCAATGTCGACCTTGTAGTGGCGTTGAAACCACTTGTTTACACCACGAACTTTCCATAGTGCACTTCCCTCATGGATTTTCTGGACAACGTCTTCCATGCTGATGTTTCTAACCAATACCTCTGTGAAAGAAATACAACAAAGCTAAGAAAGGATAACAGATAAAGAAACGTGTATGGATTAATGAAAAGAAATAAAAATGAAAACTTGAAATTTTATGACCATTTTGATGCAATGACACTGGTAGACACCACAACAACATAAATAAGCATAATCTTAATGTTTACCGAGTGAAAAAAAATATCCTGACCGAGTGAAAAAAAATCCTGTAACTGTTAAAAGAATCAATTTTAGCAAAGCGAGGAAATCATTTACATTTGCATCCATAATTACGAAATAAATTTTAACAGCATCCCATGGATCTAATGATGTGACTCAGTGGTCTGAATAACTTACTTCATCAAAATAACATTGCTATATAATATCAAGTTTAGCATATACTTAAATATTCTATACGTATCTGAAATTAGGCCTATTACAATTCATACTATTTCTTTACAAAAACTACATTATGTGAAGCGATAGGATAACTTCTTGTAAATGGAGCTAATGAATAATAAACCTTCCAAACGTCTAATGAAAGACATTAAATGTTTAACAATAAGTTTGTCAAAGTACTACAACATACTAGGGACAATATTCACTATATTAATTATTTACACCTGACTTCAGTCACTCCAATCTACAAAACAGACAATTTTACATTATCTTCATCAAAGTTATGAAGGTGACATGTTCTGAACAGCATTATTTCATTGTGAATATAAGAACAAACCACAGATCAAGGGGGTTAAACTATGCATATGTAGGAAATTTTTTTGAGTGAGTGCTTTAGCATTAGCTCACATATCAATACCCTTATGGATTAAACCAATAACTTTCTACTGAACCAAGTTTCAAAAATCAATTTTTCTACTAGTCCAGACAGGTACAGTGGAGGATACAAACAGAAAATATACACTACAAGATATGTTTAGTACATGAAGTTAATGTAAACATGAATTACAAGTCTTCAACAACAACAACGATAATTAGTTGACAAATTTATTTCTTATGTTACATTTATATAGCACTGATGGGCAAATTATGATATTGGTAATTTTTACAGATGACATACGGTATGGGGAAAATTATTTATGGGATATTTACAGATCATAACCACTCAATAAAGTCATATTTCTCCCACAGCTCCAAATTCCACCCATTTTCTTAGCAATTGCACGTCCATTTGAATTCACATGAACATATTTGAGCACCTGTGCTCCAACCATGCAATAATGGTGTGGGGCAATTTCATCCAGTGAAGTGACAAATGACAATTTCATATTGTAATTCCTCCAAACCAAGAAATCCTGCTTAGTATAACTAGTGCAAAATAAAAACCAATTTTCACATTAAACCTTATTTTCCATTTTCATATGGTTCTGTTTTGAGGTACAGGCTCACTTTTCAATCTTATCTTCCCATTTACCTAACCTCCAGTAAGGATAGGGTGACTGTGTTCAGAAATACTGCTTTCAATTTTAATATAAAAATAGTATTATTTCTATCAAAGATGATTGATTTGAAAGGAACTAGTGAGTGCCTCTTATCTGATATATAGATGATCTATCTGGCAGCTCCTTGCCTCCAGTCAAGGAATGACATCAATAATAGACCTTGTAGCAAATGCAATGCTCAAAGGTACCATTGAGAGACTTGTTCTATGGTATAGCAAGCCTGGTGATCTCATTCCAAATATTAAGTTATACAACTTTGGGACAGACCAGATCTAACTGAAAATACTTAAGTACACTCCTATATACTTATAGGTTAACATGTAACTATATTTTTCCCCGTCATTTCAAGAGGGAAAGGATATCATTATTCACAGGAACACTGTGATTTGCTACACTGAAAAATATGAAATGATTATTCAAATATAGTACATCAGTAGTACTAGTAATGTGCTTGTTTGCAGTGTCATATGGCTTATGATGAATCAGTTTTACAGATACAGTGGACCCTCGTATTTGTGCTCTCAACATTCATGGACTTCTTTATGGACTATACTATACAGTCATTATTCGCAGGAAATTCATGTATTTGCAGTATTTTTCTATGTGAAATATCCACAAATCACTGTATTTTCATATAAATTTTATGATTAAATGCACTTTTTGCGATAAAACTATTTAAAAAACCAGGTATAAGTATTTTTAGTAGGTTTTCCTAGAGTCTGAAATAGCAAAATAGGCAGTTCTAAATATTTGTATAGGGGTTCTAAGTAATCACAGATTCTAGCTATTTGTGGAGGGTCTAGAATGCATCCCTGCAAATATTGGGGGTCCATTGTAATCCTACAGTTTTGGGGTCCAAAATCACTGCATTGCATTAGTCAATATCAGCACATAGATTCATAAAATATATACTGAATCATGGAAAACTATGAAATTGAGCAGTTTATCTACTTACAGAAGCAAATTGTAAAAAACAAAGGGAATAAAAGGGGAGGGTAAATAAATAAAAACATGTCTTTGTAGGGGTTAGCTACTGACCCATAGAATTAAGTAGAAATCATAAATCTCTGCTTGTGGGAAAAAAAAAAAAAAAAAAAAAAAAAAAAAAAAAAAAAAAAAAAAAAAAAAAAAAAAAAAAAAAAGAGGAATCATAAATCTCTGCATCTGTACATCATCTGCGGATGAACTTCTCATTTTTTTATTTACTAAAAAGTGGGTGCTGAAGAGCACAATCACAGCTGCACATATCCTACTACACTACTCGCAGAAGGTGCAGAGCTTTATTCTCTTTGGTTTTTTACATTCCTTACTTCTGTAACCAGATAAACTGCTCATAGCCTTCTGTTTACAAATCTTTCGAAAGAAAATAAAAAGAGAAAACTAAAACACGCAAGGTTTAAGGGAGCAGTGAAATTGGACCCCTAAACTGTAGATTACCTATATATATATATTATACCGTATATATATTTATATTATATATATATATATAGATATATATATATATATATATATATATACTGTATATATATATAAATTTAATACCATATATATTATTAACTCCTATTACTTTACCCTTTTGCTTAAGGGTGTTCTGTTTGCAGAGGATAGCCTATTTGCTCAAGCTCATATTCATTGATTTTATTAGACATTTAGATTTCATGCCAAGCACTGGGGCAACTAAGGTCATTCAGCACTGAAATAGAAATTGACGGAAATAGGTTTGAAAGGTGTAACAGGAGGAAAACCTTGCAGTTACAATATGAATCAATTGTTAAGAGAGGGTGGACAATAAGATGGAGGAAAGCAAAGAACCTAAAGTAATGGCAGAACTAACCCCCTGAGGGTTGCTCAAGCTGATACCCCTTCATCTTGTCCCCTTTTAATTTATGCTTAATATCTATGGTTGACAGCAGCAATAATAACAATAGCAATAATAATATAGAGGTTAACTCTGTTATGAATAACCTTAAAGCAAACTCATCTTTGGCTAGCCTACCGTAGCCTGGCCAACTGAGTAAGCCTTTCTTGCTTTAGTAGTTTAGTACCACGGTCCAGATATCTGGACCGTGTTTAGTACCAACATTTTTCCAACGGTTCCGATAGTTTCCAACAAATGCAAGGCCCTGACTTCTGCACTACCACGGGAAGGGTAGATTTCAACATTCATGAAGATACCTTGGTTTTAGTGTTAAGGTAGTTTCCTTTGTAAATCCCACAGCAGCTAGCTACTGCTACTTAGTACTAGCCTATCTATCTACTTCCTGGACGAACCAACCTCACCCCCGCCGCCCCCCCCCCCCAAAAAAAAAAAGTCCCAACACACAAAAAAGAAAAAAAAAATTGTCGTCTTAGTTGCAACTACCAAAATCTTTTTCAATCACGCCAATCCCCATTCTAAACGAAGGTCACATGGGAAAGATAATACAGTATGTAGTAGTAG
>NC_061110.1:57841107-57868607 GCF_015104395.2 Macrobrachium nipponense | reverse complement strand
GGGATATGTATATGCACATCGTGGTCGAAACAAAAGAGCAGTTCGCTAAATGCTTGCGGAGGGGGAAAAGTGAGAGCAAAATGTGGCAATGAACGTGTTAAGGTGAGCCTACTCCTCCGTGTCACGATGCTCAACCAAGGAAACACAATAAAGTGCGCACTAGACAACATAAGCCAGAGAAAGTTCAGTATCTTCCATCACAACACTAACTTGTAAATTTACATCACAGATCACTTAACAAAGCGCGTCAAAGTGTCTTACCTCACTTTCACCGAGTCCCTGCATCGTACACAATACGACTTGTTCCATGAATAGCGCAAATAACATGAAAGTTTCTCGTAAAGAGGAAATAAAATTTGCATGTAGTACAATGACGTCTAAATGAAGGAAGGCGAAGGAACCTCTCAAGATTACTTTTAAACCTGATATTCAGGAAGATGACAAATGACAAGTTCTAGCGATTAATAAACACTGCAACCTACCGTAACCTCTTATAAGAATTACACAGGAGGGCATTTGGCTGTACTTTTAATTCGCATTTTCAGATATTAATGCGTCTTGGATAGAGTGTAACAACTGCTGCATTAAGCGTATTGAGATGCTCCCAGATTATCTTCATTTATCCATGAAGTAAACTAGCGCTTCAATGTTCTTGATAGTCGACTCGCCACAAGTTCATGGCTTGATAGTCTTATCAGCCGAGTGCTTCATTGGTGTGGAAGAAAGTGTAAGAAGTCCGAAGTTTATTCTTTTTATTTTCCGTTACGGAATATGGATGCGGCCTATCTTGTATTAAAACTTTCGTGTCATACTCTGATATCCTAACTACTACCATCTACACACGTCTGTGAGGTTGTTACAGAATACATTCATATAATGTATATTTGTATTTGCTTGGCACTAAGGTTCACAATCATTCCTCCTAGTATGAACTTCATAAATAAAATCTGCCTATTTCATGCCGGCCATTGCGATTTCCTTGTGAACTTAAAACATTTTTTTCAAGCTCTCTTTAAACTGTAGCATTATCAATAACTTGACAGACAGAATACAATGACAGTGGGGATTCATGTACAACGGAAACCTTTTTCTGTACGGTTCTCGTAGGGAGGAAATGGTAGCGGTCTTTGTTACAGTGCGCAATGTGAGCCTAAATCATGCAAAAAGTGGCACTAACAAAACTCCGCCTGGAACGGCCTCTTTTGTCACTAATGTGCGATGCCACGTGGAAGGAAAGGACTGAAATGGTCACTCAAACCTTTACGAGACTTCATCTGAATTTCGGTTACGAAACAGTTAAGGAACAGCTGTTTTGGAGAAATGGATATCATAGTTTTTAATGCATCGCTAGTTCAGGTAGTCACTCAATCATTTTGTAGCGTGGAAAGTGCATAATTAATTGTTAACCTGGAGCGTGTTTGTTGAATTTTGATGCAGACATTTTCAGAGATTTTCTTGAGAAGTTTGCACGGAATCAGTTCCATCAAAAGATGAATTCTACGCTCTCACGGCTGCTTGTGGCAAAGTTCGCCTATAAGTCCGTCATTTCGGTAATTTACTCATATATAAAATATCTATTCTGGGAAACTTGGTCTTTGCAAAATGTGCGGTTTTTGGCAGATTATGCTAATCACTTGCTTACCAGGCTGTTCACAAAATTTACATTCACATTTTGATTTTTTAACAGCCATTCGATGTGAATCTAACGAGGGCATTTTTATCATAATGCTGGCCTGGAGAAACAATTATTTTTATATTTAAAAATATTTTTAAATATATTTGTTCTCATACTAAACTATGGATTTGTTTCTCCATTTCAAGACTCATGCTACTAAGAGTATTTTTTAATGTGTTGGATCTCTGAAGGCGCTATTTTAACTTCTAATAATGTTAATTTTTAAATTGTATCCAAGTTTTCTGAATGTTCCAGTGACTGCACTGTTGGTTAATCTTGTATGAATCCAGCACTGTTCAAGAGCAGCCATTTATTGTTTTTCCATCCTTAATAACATTCATTAATGACGGGCAAGTGTAAACCGTTACCCCTGTCTTGTTGTCTTTCTCTAGTACTACTACCAAGTCAATCTTGGAGAGCACATCTTACATTTCAACATTTTATGTATTTGTATGCGTACCTACTGGAGCAGCAGGAGGTGTTATCGTTTTATTGGCGAGCGCTTCCACGCAGAACAATTATTTTTGGAATTTGGGAGTTGGCATCATCGTCGGCTTATGTGTCCTGTCTCACTGAAGTTGTCACAGTTCAGATATTCTATCATTTCATATTATGATCGTTCAGAGTTCAGATATTCTTTCGTTTTCATATTATGATCGTTCACAGTTCAGATATTCTTTCATTTTCATATTATGATCGTTCACAGTTCAGATATTCTTTCGTTTTCATATTATGATCGTACATTCATAAAATACACCTTCTGCTGCACTCTGCACCATACATCATAAAGGGTAAACGCTAGGACACTGTTCTTCGTTTATAATGATAAGACAGGGAAAACGTTACATGTTGAAATCGATGATATGCACAGTGCTGCACACCTTCGACTAACTATCTGTCATTTGTCCTGCGATGCAAACCTCAAGAGACTGGCGTTCTTTGTCGATAACGAAATAATAAGGTCAAAATTCTGATGCCGGCATTTCAGTGTGTGAAAAGACAGTCATGTTACATATATCCAATAAAAGGCTACAATAATACATAAAAAAAACAATCCTTACAGCCAATCTAGTGAGGGTGAAGATGGAGCCAACTGGGTATAAACTGCACATATTCAGTTAGTTAATTAATATACAACCTCAAAGGTGCAGATATTTAAGATCTGGATTCCCTCAAGTGTTGGACACTTTTTTTTCTTTTTATCAAAAACCAGAGATAACTAAAAGAAAAGATTAAGATATGGAAAAACTATTGTATCAAGGTAAACTGTAACTTTTTGTATTAAGGATCAAAACAACCAAAAATATCACACAAACATTTACATACAATAGAAGAATAACTAAATGAACAGTTAAGATAAGATAGAGGCCAACGCAAATATACCACACACACACACACACACACACACATATATATTATATATATATTATATATATATTATATATATATATATATATATGTGTGTGTGTGTGTGTGTGTGTGTGTGTGTGTGTGTGTGTGTGTGTGCGCGCATACGAGAATATAAAGATGAAAACCACAAACACACGTAGGATACTTGGTCTAGTGATACATAAACATGTTAACAAGACTAGTTTCGACTCAATTCTAAATTTGTTATGATTCACGTGGCTCATGACGCATCAGCAGTGTGTCATGTGCGAATCGGTGCGCGTCACTTCTTTAACACGTTTCCTTCGCTTCCTCTCTTTGGCCTCCTCTCACACTCCCTCTCAAAATGGACACAGCAGAACTGAATTAAAATCACTGTAGGTCTGTGATTCATGTTTACATTTGTCAAATCCAAATCTGAACTGCCTTCTTCATGACAAGACTGTCGCCAAAATGAGCCACTCAACTACTCGACTTCCCTACCGAATCCCTCCGAAGGTGCTGCTGTCAACAAGCAATAAACAATCTGTAGCAAGTGCATCCACGCCAATTTCTTGTCTTTTTGCGCATAACTGCACAGAGAGCACATTATATATGAAAGGAAAATAGTTATCAATTCTGACATAGAACGACAAAAAGGGTTAAAGGGACGAGTGTTGAATGCCATTCTAGATAGTTATACTGAAGAATCGCCAAAGTTTGTATCTTCAATGACTGACTCCACTGTAACCTGTGGTAAAACCTCTCACGAATTCCGTTGATTCTGCAAATCACATCTCTCATCACACCACAATTGACTTTTTACGTGGTTAGGGAGGCTACTTGTAGGTTAAAACCGGATTTTAAGTAAGATGCAGTTTTATGCCATTCTTAAAAATAAGCTTAGAATTATGGCCGCTGACTCAAAATTCCCGACTTCTTCGTGTCACGCTAAACCAGTGGCCCCCGTAGGGAGGTAGGGCCGTCAGTGGTCCTCATGCGGTGCACTGTAGGTATTACTTAAGGTTCTTTTCCTCCTGTTACGCCTTTCAAATCTTCTACTGTCAATTTCCATTTCAGCGCTGAATGACTTCATAGGTCCCAGTGCTTGGCCTTTGGCTTAAATTCTATATCTAACACAACCAGTGGTTCTCAATCTTTTAATTAAGTGACGGCGGCACCTAACTACTGTCATCATCATTACCGTAGCGCCCCTTCCTCACCATCCCACCATCATATAGCATGAATATATACGTATATTTTAATTTACTGAGTAGACACACTGATGATTATATGAAGACTTCTGTAAACTTTTTTTTCTTTGTTTTTACAAATGTTCATTGAGATGATCTGGCTAAGACAAAACTCATGACAATCTTGCGGCACCCCAAGGCACTCGCTGTGTCTGTGGCACCTGGGGCACCCCCTTTGAGAACCACTGCGGCGGCTGAACTGTTGCTTTCAGTACGAACAGGAAGAAGTCAGCTCTCACGACTGCCTTGTTAGTTTTATTCTAACTTGTTCAACGTCCATTCGATGACTGACTGAAACTGAAATTTGCAGTACTGCGAAATGACTTTCATTTTGAAAAAGATCTGAACGAATATTGTAAAAAGAACTTCGGAAGGGTCTTGTATCGGGTGGCCAATAACACCGAGTTCGAATGCATGACATTCCATCCATTAGAAATGTCAGGTATTCGTTACAAAATAGTCTTTTATTAAACCTTATTATATCTATATTACAGGCATTTTCCCCCGTGAACTAGTCACTCTTAATAATGCATTCCGTTGCACTTCTCGCTTTCAGAAAAGACAGCAAACAAAAGTTGTCCTCCAAATGAAATAGGGGACCTGACATAGGAGATGCTGACCCATGGCGGTGATCAATGCATGGAAATTCATTATTCAATCATACATCGTCGGAAGGGAAAAGGGAAGGGGGTGCACGACTGGTTTTGACTCGGGAGGGAGCGCGAGGTCTGGGGAGGAAAGCGGGGTGAGGGGGGGGGGGGGATTCTCATCCTTTGCTCCCAATCGATAGATGTGATGTCACCACGTGTCGGCTGATCCCACCACTGACCTATACTTACTATTACCTTCCTTGAGGAGTCGGAGCTCACTTTTAAAACTACATCGAGTCTTACTTTGGGTTATGGCCAACACCACAGTGCACACAAAATTGAATGGTGGAGTACGAGCAGGACTAAACTCAAAATAATCAGATACTACATAAACGAAGTGAAATATTCAAAACAGCGAAGCACTCGAGATATGACGTCTACGACAACTACAAAAGGCCTTGGAAGTCCCTTCACAAATTCATACCAACAGGCAAACTCGACTTCATGAAATACGGCGCCTGTTTCCATCAGTGAGAATCTCCCGCCCCTCGCCCAATTAATTCATCCAGATTTGCCGAAAATAAGGCGAGCCGAAAACAATAGGTGAAGACACGCCCTTCCCGGGAACAGACCCTCAATCTGGCTTTGAGCCAAAGTTTTTGGTTGCAGGGAAAGCCCAAACAAGAAGCAGCGGAAAACGCCAGGGGGACTCAATGGGACCATTCAGTCCCCCTTTCTAAATGAGTGACTTAACGTTTTGTAGTCCGAATGAGACACAGCTGAGACACCGAACCGGAGGTCATCTTCAATTTATTGTCCACCCTTGACTGAATGGGCGGTATTTGCATGATCGCAAAACGGAAACACCTCCAGTCACCATAAACGACGGGGGTCGTCACTGACAACCTTCGTGGACATTTCTTCAACGCATTTTTCACAAGGAATTTCCAGGAGCTATATTTTAAGAAATCAAGGTCAACACAAAATTCACTTGTTACATATTATTCGCCAACAAGCACAAAGGCCCTCGAAGTCTTCCACAAGGCAGCTCATCACCCAATGGCAAAGGTCGAGGTCCGAAAGGCATTTCTGGGGAAGTTTGAGGCTACATATGAGGAGTGGGGAATGCAGGATAAAACGAACAATTTTGAGATAAACTCAAAACGGTTCACGACAGAACTGAATGGTACTATATGAAAAACTGACCAGTGCATTGTATAATAAACAAACACATTATTACAAATGACTCACAAACAGTTCTTTCAAAAAGAAAAATACCTTCCGTCAAGTATTTTAGGTTGTGGGGGGTTGGGGGGTGGTTGGTACGGATCCACGTCAGCTGAACACAATTTTTGCGTCGCCAGTCAACGAAATTTTCAGAAGGATACAGACTCAATTACCGCGAACACAGAGCTGCCATTGTCCATGATGACACACACAAACACAAACACACACACACACACACACAATGGATCAACAGAGAAAACCAAGATTTGATAGCGTCAAGTAAACAAATGAAGTTTTATGTCAGGCACCCAAAAAACTGTTCTCACAATAGCACGAGGCAACACACTTATTTCAGACAAATTCCATCTCATTTGCTTTCCGGACCAAAAGAGGGTAGAGTGTTAGGACCGACAACGCCATGATTACTGGCCAAGTGTCTCCAAGATTGGCCAAGAATGACCCGGCCAGACAAATGGACATGAAAACAGCTCCTTACTCGCGATTATATTCCCGGAAAACCCCTCGATATTCTTCTATCTCACGTTTCGGCTTCAACGCAGATCGTTCCGGATCTTTTTTTTTTCCCCTCTCAAAGAAAACAAAACTCTTGTATAAGAAAATACCTTGTATAGTATGCTAGCAGAACACACCAAAGACATAATTCTGATCTTAAAAGACACGAATGATTTGCACGCTGCAACTTGAAGGACGTGCTGCCTTTATGTAAGAGTCGAAAGTGCAACCCTATGACCCGGTTTATGTCAATAATAATAATAAGAGTGGCCTTAATGTTGGCTCAGTGATCCCCAAGAGGTCTGATTCACATTTCCCGGTTTCCGACGATTCCTCAGGGCCAGAAAAGGATCATGCATATTACATATCTCATAAGACACGTTTGATCGCGGAAGAGACATAAAACATAATTCCGTGGACATATTTTTGCCAAAATCTATATAAAATTTCCTCCTGTTGCTGTAATGAGACGAAATCTCACGGGAAACAACGCTTGGAACGAGGGCATGGCCGGAAGCAGAGAGAAAACGGGACTGCTTTACTATGTCTGCTTTCAGGTTCTGGCTTTTTCATCCTTAATTACAGTGCATATAGTAATAATAATAATAATAATAATAATAATAATAATAATAATAATATAATCGGAGCTACTAGAGAGGACGAACAAAACAACCCAAGACGAAATTCTTTCCTCAAGACCTCAGTTACAACCTTGGACAAACGTGTAGCAGAGATGCAAGGACATATAACAATACCATTTTTTTTTTGTTTACTTTCTCTTGTAAAGGATATTTAGGATTTTGTTATGATCCAGTGCTGCCAGTTATTCTGTCATAGCGTGTTCCCGCTCAAGGACAATACTCTAACACTTAAAAAGTCAAATAAATGACATCCAGTGTTAAATACTGAGAGGTGTCAGCAAATTTCGTAGTAAAGGAAAGAGAATATTTCAAAAATAAAAAAAATAAACTTTCATTCTTCTACAGGCGTCACATCTGATTTGCAATATTTTTGTAGAAAAGGGATAAAACAGCCCCTAACGAAAGTGCCCTTACATTTTTATGAACGTGCTACCCAAATGAAAAAATCGTCAAAAATCTCTGGAAAGCAAGGAAGCGTAATTTGCGAATTTCTTGAGGAACATCACAAGAAAAAGTGGAAGAAGAACTATGAGACACCAGGACACACTGGTGGAAAGTGGGCGCTGTTGAATTTGCTCAGAGTCTGAAAAATTTGTCTGCTTGCTGCTAACAAGCATGGCCCATAAATGGACGGCCAACGCCAAACAGAGAAACCTGCAGTTTTCCAGGGCACAGTCTGGAAAGCCCTACGTACATGCAGCAGTGGTCCTCTTTGCGCCTTGACACCATTTGAAGCAGCGCCAGAAAAACGACGGATCTGTTACTTGCGTCTCTGATCTAAGGTTGAAAGGAAGTGGCGGCTGACCAACGCATCCTCCCTCCCAACAGCATTAGAATAAATTTTGTGCTTCTATCTGGAAGCTGGGTTATCGAAACTGATACCATTAGTCCCTTAGGCGGCAATGGCCATATAACCAGAGTTCTCAAACCGTGTTCTTTTGCCATGGCCTTTCACAGCCTGTTGTAGTTGCCATGCTCAAAGGTAAAAGTAAACTATTCTCTCTTTTCCCTACATATGTTTCTTGCATACTTTTGATTTTTTACTTTACTTAATATAACATGTTCAGAATGACTTCTGCTCATTTTCATTACAGAAACATGTTACTATTTGTACACTACTCAATATATAAAGGAATTATTATCTTAAATTTCTCCCTAGCTTTAGATGTGGTGGACTTTCTATTCTGCTGGAGGTTGTCATGCAAGTTCGCAGCCTTTTGGCGCTGTCCATGAAAATGTAGGGTCACTACCAGACATCATGATGATGACAAGAACTTCAAGAGATGATTGGGTGAAGGCTTCATTTGAATTTTGTTCAGGTTATTCATGATAACGTCTCACGTCCAATGACAATCACTTTATACTTTAATTTACCTGTCGTGTCAAATGTCCAAATGCTAACTAAGCATTTTCTTGAAAGGAAAAAATTCAGAAGTATTTTACATCTTTTGTTTCCTTTGGCTAAAACTAAAGGATTGTTTAACGAACGTTCAGATACTGGAGGATGTTTCTTATTTCTTTCCAATTATTAAACGCGATGTCGCGACGACAAACTAGTCTAATATTCTTTAGACACTGATGATGCTCACCATCAGAAAGAGCTTTTTGTCTCACAGCTCAACTTTGAGAGAGAGAGAGAGAGAGAGAGAGAGAGAGAGAGAGAGAGAGAGAGAGAGAGAGAGAGAGAGAGAGAGAGAGCGAAACTTAAACCGAGAGAAACGTTAATTGAAAGCTCGTCTTTTTAATGGAATCTTATTCAGTTTTATTCTTTCGTGTGTGTATGTACGTCAGTGATCATGTTAGTTATTGAATGATTATATATATATATATATATATATATATATATATATATATATATATATATATATATATATATGTATGTGTGTGTGTGTGTGTGTGTACACACACACACACGCACACACACACACACACACACACACACACACACATATATATATATTATATAATATATATATATATATATATATATATATATATATATATATATATATATAGGTCAGGTCCCACTGAAATTTAATTTTCAAAGTAATAAGAGGGTTACTGTAACTAGGAATTAGAAGGAAGAAAAGTGTCAGCCATCAAACTAACTTCAATGACGATCAAAGATGCTCTGAACCAAAGGCAAACAGTGTCAGGGGAGGGTTGGGAGTTTCTCCAAAGAAAAATCTACACGACGGTCGCCGCTGCATTCACATTTCAACAAGTGAACCTTGGTTGAATTTCCCGTGTGGAAAACTCCCGAATTAGCGGCTACATACACCTAATCTAGAGACCTTTCGTTTGCAGTGCCTGGAACTCCTTACACTCAAGCTGCGCCAGTCACCTATCGTTTGCAGGCACTATGTAGCCTCTTGGCACTGGAGCGCGACTTCTTCCCTCAGAGGGTGTGAATCTAGAAGGTATTCAACTTCAATCATGTATTACAATAGTTATGATACTTGGGTCTGGTTCATACCCTCCACCTGCCCTCGTCGTTAAGGATGATGAAGGAGCTGAAGTCCCGACGGCCTTTGGCCTTTCTAGTCGGTCATCAGTTCCAGTAGGGGGAAGACTCCTCCGTCTGACCTAACTTCGATAATCGTTAGACAATATGAGGTGCCCCCATAAGATGCTTCATTTCTCTTTTAAGGCATGTATGTATACAATTTAGAAAAGGGATGAGGTTGCTAGCCCATGCACGGGATCCAACTCTTCAATAGATGGTTGTAGAACTTCAGTGCCGGAATCCGAATCCGACGTGACCTTCCCGGTGACCAGATTCTTGTTGCTCAATTTCGCGGATAGAAGACGCGTCGTGTGGCAAACGTTTCCCCGCCGTTGGTCAATTCCCATTACACGAAGAATCCACAACTGACTGCATGATCCTTCAAAAGCGATGCAACAGGTGGCTGTTATCTAACATACTAACGAGTAACCTTTACGCCGGTCTAGTCAAAGTTTTACTCCTAAAGGACAAGATAAAAGTGTTACGTAAAACGTCTCCTCGATACATAATTGACTTCTTGAAGCAGGACCGCCCGACAATGATTGTCTAGACACTACACGAGTCGCGTAATATTATACTACACCACACGAAGCATTTCACGTCCATTTTCACCAGCGACCGGAGTGGGTCAACAGCCAATGAAATGAACATCCGGCGAACTTCCGTGCTGCCCAAACCCCATTCGAAGTTGATCGATAAAACGATCCTCGACAGCACCAACGCTTCTTCTTCACTGCTACTCTACTCTGCTCCGCCCCCTCCCCCCCCCCCCACCACCCCCCACCCCCCCACCCCCGCCGCCTCGCGCTTCTTTTCTTCAGCAAAGTCAGAAAACACAGACTTCAAGAAAAGAGGCCTGTTCAGACATTGGTACTGTCGTCCGCGCTGTCCCAGACTGGAATCCAAAATTCAGGATGTTACAGACGGCCAAGAGAATAAGGAAAAGAGCTGCGATGCAGATATCAGTATGTTCAATGGTCAGAATCTCATCCCGTCACCGATGCTTCTCAGGCTTATCGTTTCCTTAGGACTACTCAACCTGTTCCCCAGACTTGATCCAATTCCCACAAAAAACGAAGCCACACTGCAAACTTACAGAGTGCCACAAGAAGCGGAGGCAGATATCTCCACGATTACTTCTTTCACGATATTTTTCTTCCTTTTTCATTTTATTTATACTAAAAAACTGAGAGAAACGTTTTCCATTCCTTCTTTAACATCAGTTTTTAAAAAATAAATGAGTTTTTCTTCGCATTCATTTTTCCCACATCTTATCACGAAAAAGAATTCCAGGTCTCTCTCTCTCCTCTCTCAATATATCATCTCAAGCGAAAGATGAGATAAGACACGCCCGGCATGACATCGCATAAGGTCAAATTTCCCTTCCATGCCATTATCGAGACCATGAAATTTCCATCGCGGAGGGACATTTCGCCCCCCTCCCCCCGCCTCCTCCAAATCATCCCCTTGAAACTGGGCGCCGTAAAATCGACTTCATCTAAAATGAAACCATTTCGTTCCTCATACTTACGTTTACAACAAACACGCGCTGCTACTTCTGGATAATCCGTTTCGTTTATCATTTCTTCACAGCAATATACCCTACTTCTTATGAAGGGCATATCACCATCAATGCAACTTCCAAATCCAAGAGTTTCGCTGAAAATTATTTACCCACCAAAGATACCTGTTCTTTTTGCATACTTACCCAGGATTACACGATATATATATATATATATAATATATATTATATATATATATAATATATATAGTATATATATATATAATTATATAATCATATAAACTGGTCTATTATCAATTAAGAAATAAAGTACTGTAGGTCTTCGAGGAATTGGAAACTAGCAATCTGTGTGTGTGTGTGTGTGTGTGTGAGAGAGAGAGAGATACTGAACGTCGCAGTACATCATCAGAATTACCGCATCCACTCATTATTCCATTGCTCTAGCATAAAGGGACAAGACGTTAGCCATTCAGGCGGTTACTCTAAAAGTTTCTTCTGCAAACGTAGTAAATCCTCCCGTGAAATTTCCATCATTTGCACGACGCACTCAATAGCGAGAGCAAAGACAACAGCTTCAAAATCCGACTTTGCTGCAGGACAGGCGAACATTCACTCCGCACGGTACGGAGGATAGCGCGACTGTGGGAGGCATCGTTGCCAATTTAACGGAGCATTCCACATAGGCCGATGCCTTTACAAACTGTTTCCATGAATTCTAGCTGTCATAGTAATGCAATAATAATACAATCGCTCTAATATTATGTGTGTATATAATATATAGAGCTATTATATATATATATATCTATATATATATATATATAATATACTATATATAATATATATATATATATATTATATTATAAATAGATATTTCCTCGGTTTTGAGTAAGTCTTATCCCGAGTTTGGAGAGTAAACACACAACAATTGGCAACAGTGGCTGGGAGGTCAGTCTTGTAACAGAATAACGATTCCACTCCGTTTAATTATTTCCTACGGCAATTTTCAAAGTGGACTTTGCTGGATCCCATTTTATTTCTTAGGGAAAACCGAAATATTCCGTTAACCCCACAAGATTAATTTTCTAATTAACAGCAGCCCAGGCTGTCTCAGTCCAGCGATATTGGGAAATTCATTCACACGAGGACGGGATGTGATAAGTAACAGATGATGTTTTCATCACGTTTACAAGACCTACTGCCCAGTTTTTACGTACACAGACGTCAGTCAATTATTAAACGCAAATATAAAATGCACACAGCCACACCCCCACGCGCATACATACACAAGTAATTACATACATACATGTATTATCATATGATACAAATAATATTGTTGTTGGGTAGAGTCGCGTCAACAGTCCCCACGGAAGGCTGACTCACTGAAGCATGAAGTAGACACGAGTAGATGAACGCCAACAAACATTTCCCTATCTACAAGCCTCAGAGACGAGATAGGAGGGATTGCCGACTGTCTTTAGGCTTACTGTGACAGCAATTTCGGGTCACATTTATGATGAGACAAGAGATATTTATAGCACTTTAATAAGAACAGCTAAGAGAGGAGGGGGTGGAAGGGAGAGCACCCGAACAGTGAGAGAAGCCAGTGCACGAACCCTGGCATTCCAGGACAAACTCCCGACGATGACACAGACTATGGGCGCAGCAATGGCTACACTCCAGTGTTCTTTCAACTTCAATATATTGTCTTAAGGTAGCCTCACATCAATGTCGACAAGCTATCAAATAAAGTCACTTACTATTAAATTACTTTAGCCTTCTATACAACGCATCGTGGTTTCCACTCAAATCGTTGGTAATACATGACCATCATCACGATATCGGTTCTCTCCAATCTTCGAATAATATTTGCAACGGGAGCTCACACGGAAGGAACTCACTGCTAAGTAATCGGCGTCTTCTTCAATCCTAGGCTAAGCGCAAAACAATACTCTGCTGCAATTAAATCTTAACCTTTGCCATTACACCGAAACTTTGGGGGAAGTTCTGCCTACGGGTGACCTTTTCGGATTTCATAAAGGGAAAGGGAGATCTGACAGGATTCATTTTCTCTCCCCAACCCCCTAACCCCCACCCCTCTCTCTGGTTCCACATGTCCACGTCTACATATTTATTTGTGGGAGGAGATGATCCCTAAATGGCAGACGAGTCTCTCTCCCCAGACAATCACGCTTCACACTTCTGTGGGACCCTGAGAGGAAGAGGGAACTATACCATTCTTGACGCTCGACGGGTGTGCAAGTAACCCAATGCTTTGGGCATTAAGTACGATGGTACAGTTGTAACAGAAGAAAATAGAATATAGGATTTAGGACACAGGCCAAGCGCTGGGACATATGAAATCATTCAGCGCTGGAACAGAAATTGACAGTAAAACGTTTGAAAGGTATAACAGGAGGAAAACCTCGCAGTGTACTTTGAATCAATTGTTAGAAGAAGGTGGAAAAGAAGATGGAAGAAAGAGAATAGGAATGAAAGTACAGCAAAAAAATAATAAATAATAAAAATAATAAAAGGGGTTGTAACTAGGGGCCGAAGGGTCGCTGCAAAGAATCCTAAGTAATGCTTACAGTGCACCCCATGAGATGCACTCGCGGCGCTACCCCTGTCAATCCCGGGATATATATGGTCAAGAAATAAAAAGAATAAAAACAAACATTTTTCGGGAGATTATTAGATTACGGTTCGGTGCAGCAGATTACAGGCAGAGAACAGCACTTTGATCGGTGCAAGGAAAGGAGAGGAATGGCTGGAGGTCCAAGTGTTCATTATTTAGTGAGAGCAAAAGTTAAGATAGAGATGGAGAGGAAGGGGAGATGTGGCTGCTGTAAATGAGGAGTGCAGTACAGAAGGTGATGAGAAAATGAATTAATATGGGCTACAGTTAAGCCACAAGTTGCAATGATTACATGAAAAGTTGTCCACTTTCCTGAACATCGTAAGACCTAATATTCCTGACAAGTAATTATTTAAGACATTACAATTCCACTGCAATTCAATAATGTCCAATTTTCCAATGTCTAAGAATCGCTACGTAGTCGTCTAAGTGAAATGTATGATATATATATTTTTTTTATAAACAAACGCACGCACGGATACATAAAACCACCTTCCTAGCAAGGAAGCTCCAAATGGTGTTGTCTTTCTGGTCTTTAGTAGAAATGAAGTTAAGGACGAAGTTGCTGGCCCCATGTCCTGTTCAGTTCCTCAGATGTTTAAGGGGCTTATGAACTGACTGTCTCTGGTAGTTCCTGATCTACCATCCAAGTAATGGCCAGACCAGTTGTATAGCAAACATGGTATATATATATATATATATATATATATATATATATATATATATATATATACTATATATCATATATACACATATATATATATACATATATATATATATATATATATATATATATATATATATAATATATATATAATCTTATATATATATATATATATATATATATATATATATATATATATACACTAAACATATACATTTTTTCCTCAAGGAACGCTGAATGGTGTTGATCTTCCTCTTCTTAACTAACTAGTCTCTTCTCTACGAACGAGGGGCTAGTCCCATGCTCTTCTCCCCTTAGGCTGCTCCCCATAGCAGCCAAGTAACTACCAGATCCTTTGCTGACTGCTGGGGTACAGACGTAGGGGTTCCATGCGTTTTAATAAACTTTATCCAAACTAGTCTGCATTATCTGACAATCGTAAAATTCTTCCCGTTGAGGAGGCTAGCATTTGAACTACTATGTAAAAAAAAAAAGTGAGGGGTGGTTGAATGAAATATATACCGATGACATGGATAATGGTGACCCCTTTCTTCCCACTGAGCAGAATTTTCCAACGAGAGGAGGAATAGCACTGGGATCCCCAACCCCAGCACTTGGAGTTATTTATGCCAACATGTAAATGGCCACCATGAAAGGGAAGACTTCAGCAGCTGCCCAAAGCCAAGAATCTGTGCCAGATATATGGATGACATCATTGCCACCAAAGGTGCACATGAAGTAGAAAAGCTAGCAGACACCCTAAAAGCTAACTCAGTCCTCAGCCTAACAATCGAGGACAGCAAAAAGACGACCTTTCCATTCTTTGACGTCCCCATCAAGAGAAAGTAAACTGTGTATCTCATCACTCTACACAAAACGTCCAAATGTGGGCTGTTTCCTTAATGTACGGGAAGAATGCTGAGACTCATCAAAAGGCACCTCCGTCAGAAGGGCTCCTCTCACTACAGTATCTGGGAAGCCGTCTATACAGAACTGGAACAAATGAGGTAGATGTTGACAAGCAATGGATACTCCATCAACTTGATATGAAAGTATGAGGACGAAAATAGATAAGTTCCACCCTGAACACCGAACGCTGGAGAAAGTGAAAGGAAAATGACGACAATTTACCACAAAAATGTGCAGATGCCCCTGGGAAGACCATTACTATCTGCATAGCACTGAAGGCAACCTATGAAAGAGTAGTGCAATCATCAGCTGCCTCAACCTGGTTGCTGACCTTAACAATGAAGAACTGTGCCACCCTGCCCCGAAGAAAACGAAGGAATTGAGGACTACTGTGGTTCACAAATCTAAATGCTTGGAAGAGGAAAAGGCACGCAAGCCTCTCAATACGAGCTACATTAAGCACATGGCCCTAAGGACGTAATCTAAGCCCCTCGCAAAATCGGTATCGTTCATCAACATATGATAATCACTTTACTTAAACTTTTTGCTTTAATCTTCAAGTCTTAATTAATTGCACTAGCGTTTGTTTAAATGATAACACTAGCCCTTATGACAGTTATGAGAGACGGGCTAAAATAGCTGTCATTTCAAGATAACAAATGGAAGAATATAGCAATAAGCCTAATCTTCTCCACAGTTTCAGCCCTGAAGATGAGGAGAAATGCAAGAAATAAGAGAAACGTCTTTAAGTACAGAGGCCTATAAGAAATGAATCTACATCAGCATTTTCTCCCAAAACTATGAAAACACAAGATTTCAGTGTCAGGTAGAACAGGAGGAGCAGATCCTTCCCTCCCACAAATGTCCCTCTGCATACCTAACCGGTTTCCTCTTATGGTTCGTTGTGATCGGCTATCAAATGTAAATGCAAAGGAAACGAATTAAAGGGTTATTAGTTGTCTGGTCAGTGGACATAATTGCGACATTCAAAAATACTTGTCTGTTTACCGAGTGACATCACATCCAACGGAAGGATGGCGTTAAAGGGTACTACAGGAAAGGCCTCATGTGACATCATAATTCTACTATATGAGCGCGCTCGCTTTCCCTGCAGTTCGATGTGACGTCATTCCACCGGAAGACTACAAACTTTAGCCACAGTTAGTCCGGAATGCCACACTACTGTGAAAGATTCAATTAATTTTTTTCAATCATTGCTAGGAAAACATGAAATCCTTGTGAAAGAATAAAGAAGATAGCAAAGAAACAAGCAAAAACACTCATTAAAGATTACAGTAATTTGCAAGAGTATTGTAACGACTACAATGTAAAACTCGCCTTTTGAGAAATGCGAAAAATACACGTGGAAACTGTGTCAGCAGCAAGCTTGAGCTGAGCAATGCGATATCCTTAGACTGAATTCAAGGCTTTGCATAAGCATCTGATCATCGCCAAGCCATCTATGACTCACAAGAGAGAAGAGAAAAGGAGAGACGAGAAGAGAAGAGAAGAGAAGAGAGGATACGTGGAAAGAGCAGCCACTGACTCATCCATCACACACTGACTGCCGCGTCACCACCAGCTAAACGTAGACTTGCTGATAACGACGACTGTCACGTTCCACATGACATCACTCTTATTTTCATCCATACTTCTATGAACCTGACGTTACACCTATTTGTGCGAAAACAATAAACCACGGCTGACCGATTCATGCTGTTAATGAGCAACACATCACCAACTGTCAGCGACAACTGAGTTAACAGGTACAGAAATACACCAAAAATAGCGACGTTACAGTTTTTACAGTAAAAAGTAAAAGACGCCGATAAACAAATACAAACATTCGTTGTGGGAGGCGTCTGCTTAATACATTAGTGTGACGAGTTCAGAAACAGCGCTTGATCACACTGCCATTATTCCAAACTAATGTGAGTCTCGCGTCCTATAATACTGACCGAACCATCTCGAATTAGGTTGACCGATTACTTCACATGCGTTAACCTATTAACTAATAGGTATCATCGCATTTCTCGCTCTATTCAGTCTTCTTAAGACTGGACATAATCAGTAAACAGTTCATCTCAGTGGCTTCAACTTCTTTATTTTCATTCCCATTCAACATCCACACTTCACTACCATAAAGGAGGGTTGTGTCAACAATCCCATCCTACATTAAAGTCATTTTCTCTGAAACAATTCGTTGCCTTGCTGGCGAATATAGGTGCAAGCAAGGAATACACACACACACACACACACACACACACACACACACACACACACATATATATATATATATATATATATATATATATATATATATATATATATATATATAATTTTCACAGAATATTTTCCTTGCTTGCTTTCGCAAATTCCTACGATATGATGATATCTAATATTTTGTTACGGTACGAATTCAACTGTATATTTCAAGAAGACAAAAGGAGCATTGGCATAAAAAGATCAAACATGAATGTTACGACTAAATGTCCGATCGTCATATAACCAGGTTGTAGTAACTTTGATACGACGAAGATACAATGATTAAACGCAGCAGAACAAAAATGTGTTCGTTCGTTCACGAGAATACTTGGCTACGCTGTAAAAAAAAAATTTCTTTAGGTGTTGACAAATCTTGGATAAAAATAAAAACATTATGAGAAAGTTCATCAAAATCACTAACGTTTCATTCGACCTGATGTGAAAGTTTCCATGCAGCTGTTAGTTACTACATTAATATAGTTATACTGATTCTATCCGGAAAAACATAAATCCCCATTATAACCAACTTTCAGGCGACGATAGGTTTGGCCCTCAATACGTGAGACCCTACCTATACACAAGTGCCTGCACTCACACATGTAGGGAAAAACGGAATGCGTAACTAACGTCAAAATGGTAAGATGATATGTCCGTCCGAAAACCCCCCACTTTTCATCCATTCATCATGGCGATGGTCTTTATTTGTCAGTCATGTTTGTCCCCCCCCGGCCGTGCACTGAATAATGCCAATCAGTTGGAATAAACTTTCAAGCCTCGTTGATGACAGGTTCCAATGAACAGCCCAGGTGATGGGGAAATTCTCTCCTACAGGTCATGACTCTGGAGATTACATATGGTAGGTTTCGGAGGTATTAAGCATATAATGTTCTGCACATAGTTTATGTTTTATCCCCCACACCCCCTTCCCCAACCCGCGTTAGTTAAGGGTTTCCAGTGGCCGTTCCGTCGAGTGAAGAAAAGATCATCATATGTACATAATATAATTTCAAAGCAATGATAATAATTGTGTCCCAGACTTTTCCTTGTTAAAGTATCACATTTATCTTGAAATCAGTCCACAAATGAATAACGTGAACTCAGTGTCTGTATGTTTCAGGTACCCTTTTAGCATTCAATTATAATAATATGGCTCTCCATTAAACAGAATTCCAAAAGAAATGAAGTTATTACATAATAGTTTCCGCAGAATCGGACTAAATTGCTTTTCAGCTCTTTCATCGTTGGAGCCTCTCCTCGAGGGCTGACTTCGTCACTTCTTTTCCGAGAAGACTCACTGCCCCTCAACACTAACTCGGCCATTAAGCCGGAAATGTATTACTTCAACTTCACGAGTTGGTCTAACGTCATGTTCTCAATACATTTCCTCTGCAAAATTATTCGAATAGTACCGTAGGAGGAAATTATATAAGAGAGAGAGAGAGAGAGGCAGGCGTATATGTATGTACAATAACTTGATAGTATTGAAAAAGGAAACCTTATTGAATTCTCCAAACAGCTCTTCCTAAAAAAAACAAAAGACTACGCTTCGGCCATGGAAAGTGGTATTGGTTTCGATTTGGTCTAAATTCACCCAAATAAAGAACTGTAATGAAGCTACCTCACAAACATGTCAACAAATTCAAACTTGCTTCTCATACCTAAATGACTGAAATTCTTTATATGTCGTATTACACGAAAAAAATATATTAAATCCGCAATATTCTCACCCGATTCGAGATTTTGGGTGAGTTTCATTTAAAAATAAAAATCCAAAGTATTCATTTCGAAAAAGTTGAGTTCTATATAGCGAAGACTACACTGATAACCTAATAACAACGTTTTAATGGGACAGGTTCTTTGTGATCTTCCATAAGGATAGATAGAGGTAGAGCAACGAAGTCTCAACATTCAGGAAGCGAGATACAACTCAGATGGTGTGTGTGTGTGTGTGTGTGTGTGTGTGTGTGTGTGTGTGTGAGAGAGAGAGAGAGAGAGAGAGAGGAGGAATCATCCAAGATTCTCATAATGAGATGCAACACCGGAACATTTTAGCGTCGCCTACTATCCACAAGCAAATAAAACCAGCACCGCGTCGTGCAAATTATACAGCCTAATTGTTACTCTAGTTAACGAATTCCATGTTCAAAGCACTAAGTACTTCAAATCATTCCTGCCGGACCACATATACAGCATTTCTGAGAAGAAAAACAATCAGCGGAAACACTGAGTGTGTCGCCGCTCACGGATGTTCGCGCGCGAGTACACACACACACACATTCCCCTTCTTGCATTCCTTTTCTTTAGCTTTTGCCTTTGGCCTGGCAGAAACAGCTGAACCGTTGGCTGTGAGAGCACATACGCATATTCACCATATTCACCGCTGTTCCAAAACCTTTACCAATTCTTGGAGTCTTCAAGTGCACACGCTGCGGAGAGGCCAGCTTCATTTAACCACTATATCAGAATAGAATTCGGAAATTTGGTAAACAGAAAAAAGGCATGATTAATTATATATATATATATATATATATATATATATATATATATATATATATATAGGTGTGTACGTAGTACGTATATATAAAGTTGCTTTCGCAAAACCAGTCAGTTGGGGGAAGCGAAACCTCGAAGTCAAATCACGGTGGGCGCGTGGTCGGTCACTTTGGCATACCTAGAATGTTTTTCCAAGTGGCTACGTGGAATAGTTATATACTAATACTACTACAAGATGGTGTGGGGAAGGGAGGCGGTGGGAGAGATCCTTTTCAAGCCACCTAAAGGACCGGTAGCCAGGATGGGGGAGGGCTTAGGTAAGGGGTTTAGGCTATATGTGCTGGGAATGAAGTCGGGGAGAGAAAGGGAGGGAGGGATGGGGGGGGGTTATGAAGCATGTTAAAAGATGAGTCATTCGAAGGCTTATTGACGCAAGTGCAAAGCGTCCTACGGTGGAAGGAGGCAAGGGCATCACGAAGGGCAGGTACTGAGGACCGAAAAGGGCGGTTGAGGGGCTGGAGGCAGCATCGGGGGGCGAGAGATGCTTTACACGCGGTGGGGTGCCACGCCTGGAATGAGACAGGTTCTGGGGATGAGGGAGGGAGGCGGGAGGGAAATGTTAGGGAGGTAGGGAGAGGGATGGTCTTGGAAGAGGGCTCAGGATTCGCGAATTCCAGGATGGACTCGCATATTAGCTACCTATCGTGTTGACTTTTGAGTTTGATTTTCTGGGGTCTTCGACGTGGCCTTCCCTTATCATTTATAGAAAGAAGTTCGGGACAAGGGATCAGATAACAGACAGAAATTCCAACATGAGAGAGAGAGAGAGAGAGAGAGAGAGAGAGAGAGAGAGAGAGAGAGATCTGGACGAAAATGTTTACAAACAAAAATATGAGTTTAGTTTTGTGGGATTTCAGATCGAATCTTCGCCATCGAAAAGTACGACACGTCAGCTTCATTCACCATGACCCAGAAGATGATTTATTTGAACATGTCCCACGTCTCAGGTGTGACTTGAGCAATGGCACTGCACTAGGATCATTCCACGCAGTTTGTTTTCGATACGACTTTGCAAAGGAAACGCTGAAACGCACCGAGCGAGATTCAAAGCGAACGGGAAGAGTTCTGGCACGCCAAGAGACTTCACCACACTTCTTCAAGCACCACACAAAACACAATCAATCGACTGCATAGACTTGACCCCACTCCCGTCTCGCCGTATACGACAGGACAGAGCGTGGCATCAGTGACCTTTCACACGAGATCTTAATTGAATGCCAAAACGCAAACACATTCCTCAATGAAGCACCTCACTTTTCATTCCATCAATGCCACAGGCGATCTTGTGTGGTGCCTTCCTCTTTGAGCGATGTTTTCTTACCCTTTTGCACTGAAGGAATCCGCCGAGCACCTTCAACTAGCAGAAAACAAACGGGGAGAGACGCAGGCTAAAAGAGCCAGAGAGAGAAACACAAACACAAACGTTACGACGTTAGGCGGGCGAGGAGCGAGGCTCGACCACACCTTCACCGCAGGACTGTCGGTCACAAACTGAAGTCGGACTCAGTCTGACAGTCACTCCGAGTCTCAGACTCAACTCTCCCAGGATTCTTTTTCTCACACAAACTCTCTCTCTCTCTCTCCAACCCACACGCACCTCAGGCACCGCCACAACCCAAGGGACACTCACGCCGAGGGATTCCACTGGAACCCGCCTCCTGCCCCCTAACCCCCCCCCCACCTACCTCTCTCTCTCTCTCTCTCTCTCTCTTTAACGGTTAATAAATAAGTACATGTTCATGAACATAGAGCCCCTATGAATTTGTCAATGAAGCACTCTTTGAGGGATTATTTCATATAATAACACATGAACAGGAAAAAAACACTATATTTTAAAGAAGGAGATAGAGATTTAAAATCGGAAACCGGTCAACTTTTACATTATTTTACAAGAGTGACGTTGGTTCTTTTTGGTATGCATGCATGTATTTAAGGGTATGAGTATTTACAATATATATGTAATATGTATGTGCGTGTGTGTCTGTGTGTGTTCATAACATTCTAGAATAAAAGCTATGACCTTCAGAGCTTTATGATTCGTCAATTGCGCTTTTATTTATGCCTGTTTAAGCATTTTTATCTTGCTACTTTATATAGATAATGAAACGCAAAATTTTCAAAGAAAGTTCATATGATTCGTGTTCTCATACAACACTGCTCTGTTTACAAATACAAGTCACCATAGGTTAAGTATCTCTCAGCGAATTGCTTGATTTACTGCCAAATCCCGTATCACTCCACATGGAGGGGCTCTCGACTCACAAATCTACAGCTACTGTTGCAATCCTATCTCTGCCAAACAAAGACTCAAGAGATGATAAAGCAGGACCGTCATATTTCTGGTGATAGAAATTCAATTCTCGAAATAATGTGGTTCCGATCCCACAATAAGCTGTAGGTCCCGTTGCTAGGTGACCAATTGGTTCCTAGCCACGTAAAAATATCTAATCCTTCGGGCCAGCCCTAGGAGAGCTGTAAATCAGCTCAGTGGTCTGGTGAAACTAAGATATACTTTAATCTCCGACAGAAGAGAGTAGCTCATCAGTAGGTACAACTACATCACAAATTTTGGTGGGTCTGACTCAAACATCTTGGTCACTGTCATTCTGTCCATTCGGGATGAAATAGGATAATCCACTTTGGACTGGTCAGTCAAGCTCCTCATAAAAATCTTTCTCCCTCTCTCTCTCTTTCTTTGAATAATTTACTTCAAAACGCGTTGAATAAACACAATTACAACAAATTCGGACTAAACTACACAAGCTTCAAAGGTCATCAAACTCTGCACTACGAGTGCCAGAGGATCAGGATGATCAACTTTTAAAGCGGTAGAAGCAAATAGCGTAGTATTTATAGTTTAATTGAATCGATATAAGTAAAAAAAAATAGGCACAATTAGATTTAGAGGGAACAGCCACCTACAGAAGCTTGCACCATAAGCATATATTCGCAAAATGTCCACAAATGACTGGTCCAGAAGCCACGGGTCAGCCGAGCGCGGCTCCCACAGCCACACGAGAGTTTTCAGCCTCTGTTGCATAACCTGCTTTCTGGTGGGAGCGTTCTCATTGGCATTTCCAGCTTTTTCTCGTTACTCCATCAATTCCAAAACATGTATAAAAAGAGATGCACAGGTTCCTTCACATCAACAGCCCCAGAAGGATTTATTTCCAGTAAGTAGTAAAACCTACAATGAATTTAACTTCCTTCACGATTCTTTTGAGCTACAGCCTATTCTGAACAATGTTTTCCCTCCTACACAGGGTCTTTTTGTTCTACTAGTCAATGGAATCGGATGATGTGGAATGAACTGTTCTGAAGACCCACGACTTTAGCATTATTGCTTCCGAGCATCACTGATCCCTCCTGCATTCTCGGTTCAGACCTCGACGCGACCTTGTGTTTTCCGTCCCCGGTGTTCCAGGGATTCGTCCAGGTCTTGTGCTGGTGATGCTTGACCAAAGGAGGAGTCTCTCTTTTCTTCACCACAAGCCCCTGAGCAGGGTTTCGCTTTCTTACACCTCTACACACACAACATAAACACACACGCGAGCATAACGGTGGGAGAATGAGAGTTTTTGGAGAATATGAGGAGAATAATTGTAAGATCCCTTTGGATTTTACGTTTACTGTGCACTTAGTTGAAAATACTTCCTTCAAAAAGTATACATTTGTATTTCATCAAATATATCCTTATAGAACTCCCGTATCTCGTTTAAGGAACATTTTCACTGACACAAACTTGTTAAAATATATCGTCCGAGGACGGTGCTAACCTTCTGTTCCAAAATATCAGTAAAGGAGTTTCTCTCTCCACTTTGCTCAATTTTTTAAACAAACAAAAATCGGAATGCGTCTGTATTCAAATATAAATGATCTTTCCAAATATATGAGAGTTTATAATGCAAAATATAAAGATGCATTACGCGAAATGTAAACAAAATGAAGGGTAACTTCGTTTATGAAAGAGTAATAATTACAAGGCCCCTAAGCACATATGCATCTAATATATATATATATATATATATTATATATTAAAGTATATATTATATATATATATATATTGTACATAATTCATACACACACACCCCCCATATATATTATATATATTATATTATATATATATATATATATATATATATATTGTACATTAATTCATACACACACACATGATCTATATTATATATATATATATATTAATATAATATATCTATATATATATATATATATTCATACACACCATATATAATATATATATATATATATATATATATATAAACAATATTATATTAAAATTAATAATATATATAATATATATATATATAATATATTATAATATAAATATAATATTATATATCATATATTAATATATATATATATTATATATTATATATAGTATATATATACCCACACAATACATACATACACATACACACACGAACTAGCCCATTTCAGATATCTACGTAAAAATGACCGAATTACACATCAAAATATGATGCAAAAATCTTGTAACCTTGAGTGTTCCTGCAGGAAAAAGCGCGACTAACAAGATCCGTTCCAGGGAGAGCAGAGATACAGGAAAAGGTCGAGACCATCAGCCCCACGATTTCCCAAAGCATCGGTGGCTCGTACACTGGTCCGGATTTTTCCGAAGATCACTATTTTAATGACAGCGACCACTTGGACAGACTTCTGAATTTGTTTTGGAAGACGGTTGCGCCGCATCGAAGTTCCATTTGAATCGGCCTTTTATGGGCACTATTTCGAAAACTCTTCCTCCGGAGGAGGAGGAGGAGGAGGAGGAGAGCTCATGATCATAACTCTGGCTCCTCAACTGACTCCGAGAGGCCCTGACCTCCCGCCCGCCGCCCTCCACCCTCAGCTGCAAAGGCCTCGATCACTGCTAAAAAGGCCGCCCCAGTCTAGAGCTCGACTGTTCCCCTTGAAATGGCCGAGACATCACGAGGATGCTGGACATGATGACTAAATAACCAAGATAGTCAATGCCACGTGTGCCGTTTCGGTCGCACGATTTTCCGAAAGGACCTTTTCACAGGACTCCACAAGTGAACGTCGGGCGTCTCAAAAGATGCTGATAAAACGTCAGCACTTTTCTGTGGTCTCCAGCAGATTCATTTTATTTTTGTAAATGATGCGTTCTACTAATGCACTTGGACCAGCAAAGAACCGGTTCATTCAAGAAGTGAAGTTTATGAGACTCCATTATGAAAAGATCAAATACAAGAACAACACACGCCACAACACACACCACACACATATATATATATATATATATATATATATATATATATATATATGTGTGTGTGTGTGTGTGTGTGTGTGTGTGTGTGTGTGTGTGTGTGTGTGTACACATAAATATAATGATATATACATATATATATAATATTAGATATAAATAAACACAAACATACATACGGAGAGAGAGAGAGAGAGAGAGAGAGAGAGAGAGAGAGAGAGAGAGAGAGAGAGAGCTCTGAAGGGAGCGGGGCATGCATTAGTATTACCAAACTCGGCTCCAGCAAAAACATATCCAGGACCCAAATCCTTTTGTCCCCCCGGTCTCTGGGACAAACAGTAAAAGAACTTGAAATGGCGAGGACGAAATGGGAGAGGGACAGTTTTCTGAAGGAAACAACGCCATTGTATGAGATCCACTCCCACACGGTGGACAACTTCTCAACGACATGAGACTGACAAGTACTAAATAAACACAAGGAGATAGAGGTAGATGTAACAGGAACTCAAAAAGATAGCTGGACATGACAGAACTCGCAAGCAAGCAATGCAAAAGCTCATAACGAAAGAAAAAATGCTGATTTCCATATGCAAGAAGGACAATGTCAAACGTGACCTGGGTAAGGATGCAATTCCATCTCGACCAAGCATGCAAAAGCCGGAAGATATAAAGTGATCCATTTCTGCCAGGGACAACCCCACCGTTATTTCGGGGAGACGGCGTCAGGAAAATGGGTCAATCCACAACGTCGGGTATCGCACTACGAATGACTGTAAAAGGGACTGGAGCTGTATTGTAAGGAGAACAACATCATCCGTCTACGCCTTTTTTCCTCTCATTTTAAGGTTTTGTTTGTTTGTATGGTGTTTTTACGTTGCACGGAACCAACCAGTGGTTATTCAGCAACGGGACCAACGACTTTACGTGACTTCCGAACCACGTCGAGAGTGAACTTCTATCGCCAGAAATACACCTCTCTCACCCCCTCAGTGGAATGCCCGGGAATTGAACTCGCGGCCACCGAGGTGGCAAGCCAAGGCCATACCAATCACGCCACTGAGGTGCTACCTCATTTTAAGGTGGCATAGTAACAGAGAAGACATAATATACGCACGTGAACAGAGAGAGAGAGAGAGAGAGAGAGAGAGAGAGAGAGAGAGAGAGAGAGAGAGAGAGAGAGAGAGAGAGAGAGAGAGAGAGAGAGAGATCAAATGCTTTATATGTCGTAGAATGAATAACTTCTAACTGAAGAACTCAACTACAAAAATGGAACTTCTGTATATAGTCGTTTTTTTATTTCATTCCTCAACAAAGGACATAAGTTTAGCCTGTGTTGAGGAATAGGTATTGAACATAAGCCTATAAGGAAGAGACGCCTTGTAACTTGGTATTCAATAAGTAGAGATTGTTACACACGAGAAAGCGTTTTTGTGCCGGTCGCTGTCTAACCAGCATTTCTGAAGTCGAGTAGCTACGGCCTCCGGTCGCACAAAAGCAGATGGAAGGGCACAAGGCTGATGCAAGAGAAATGATGCATCAGTGGCTGAGGTAAAGGTGACGCTTAAAACCGGTAAGTTCTGTGACATTCATTCTCACGGCAGTTCAGGTAAAGAGTAATAAAGACGAAGATACATCCATCCCGAAAGATAATGAACAGCGTGTTATTTATAAGGCGTTAATGAACGCAGATATGAAATAGTTTACGTTCAAGAGAAGAAGCTAAGCTCACTTCACTTTACTTATAGGAGAGACTAAGATAAAACAATAAACCACACTAACATGAAAATACACGGAAAGGATCAGGGATCCCTCAGGCTTTTGGTAACCCGGAGTCCCTCTTCCCTCACCCACCGGATCCCTCCCCAAAAAGGAACGTTGCTGGGTGATGTCATCGCCAAACATGGGACGGCACGGCCAGCCCT
>NC_061110.1:57811107-57836107 GCF_015104395.2 Macrobrachium nipponense | reverse complement strand
TTTTCATAATAAAATATTCAGAAGTAAAAAAAATTATAATAAATAAACAGGATACTCGCAGATGACAACTAATTACTGTCGTTTAAGCCATGGTCCTTTTTTATATTTTTATTTCAGTAGATGAAACCTATTCATAGGGAACAAGCACACAGGGGCCATTGATTTCAAATTCAAGCTTCCAAAGAATGTTGGTTTCAACATCCCACCGCAGACCCCACACTGCAGCCGTAACTGATCATGATACAGAGCCAGTGATTTTTCAACACCCTGCGGGAGACGCGAACCCGCGACACTGACTGGTGGGGGGAAGGGGGGGGGGGGGGGGGGGGGGAAGTTTTGAAGTTTGAGCTTTTCTGTTACTACACCTAGATAACAATCCCTCAATAAGTTTTTGAGACAGCTCATGTGCAGAGAGAGAGAGAGAGAGAGAACGTCGATGCAATGGACTGGAGGCGGCCATGAAATCCAGATCACCAGGAGCCCAAAAAATACAGCAACTTTTACCCCTGGTTCAAGTTCCGTCTGAGGTTCAGTCTCCCTTTAAAGAGGCTGGTGGAGTGCGGCCTCCTCCTCCCCTCCTTCCTTCTTATTCTTTCCTTCTTCTTTGTTTCTCTTCTTCTTCTTCTTATTCTTCTTCTTCTTCTTCTTCTTCCTTTTCCTTCGGGGAAATGGAAACCACTGAACACAGCAAAAGACTGGTCGCTTTCGCAACAGACATTCTTTCACTGTACAAAGTGCATGGTGCGGAATATTGACGAGAAACCCCCATAAGTTCATTTGTTATGAATTCGTAACGAGTTTCACTGGATAATGAGTTCTAACAAATTATAATTTAATTATACTAATAACAGAAAAACTGACCGTGTGCACATACATTGCATGTATAAATATGTATATATAAATATACTGAATATGATATATATATATATATATATATATATATATATATATATATATATATATGTGTGTGTGTGTGTGTGTGTGTGTGTGTGTGTGTGTGCAAAATAAATGTATTATACGTTATAAGTAGCATACATACATACATACATACACACACACACACACACACACACACACACATATATATATATATATATATATATATATATATATATACTACACACACAACACACAAAAGGTGTGTTCCAGAGGTTAATGGGGCCACCAAATGCGCATATCTAGCCTATAATTAATAGGCGCGGACCGAACGAGGAGACCAGAAGAAAAAGCAAGACCGGGACTTGATCCGACGGAGGCGCAACACTTGCCTTGGCTCTTGAAGGGCGGAAAATCATACACGAATCCCTGAAAACGGAAGCAGGACAGAGTTGCCAAACGTTGCTTGTCAGTCACAGGAAGGAAGCACAAGTGTGCCATTTTTTACACCTGAGTAAATTTGGAAAGAGGTGACCTGCTTTGACCAAAGAAACTCTCTCCTTGAAGTGACCGGAACAGTGGCCACAGAACAACGTACAGAAGGGGAGAGAAAAAGAATCGAGAGAAAAGGCTGACGCTTCGACGCAGTGTCATTGGTCTGATGAATGACCCTCATTTCAATGCTACCGAGGAAGGCAAAACAATATAACGACAACAATATAACGAACAGGGACAAACGAAACTAACGACACTTGAATCATCTCGATGGACATAACACCGCTGTGATTGTAATCCGTATTTTGCTAAGCATTATCTCTCCAAGATAAGTTTGAGTGAACACGATCTCCTAAATTTTTTAATGGAAAAAAAGGGAGAAAGACAAAAAGATCATTGAGTGGTGACTGTCTCAGCCCAGTGACATTCGGACGCGCTACGAGATCAGAGTTGACAGCTACGGAAAGAGACCCCGCACCGAGACGAATCTCTGAGCTGGAGTGTGAAGAGAAGGAAGACGAACTATGCACAGAAGGTATTTCTGAAAGACATCTAGAAGCACAGACTATGATAAAAGCATCTATCTACCAGTCAAGTCGCGGATGAGACTACGAGTGCCAAGAAGGAAAGCAAATGTTAATAGTCGCAGAGTCAGCAACAGGTAGCGAGTGAGGAGGGGGTCTGCCAGGAGTCAGTCATCGGCGCTGAACTCGTCTGGCGATGGCGGGAAGTGAATATCGCTTGACTATACAAACTAGACATCATGTTCCCGAAATCGATAAAGATTTTATGCTTATCTAAATCCCTTACTTTCAAGTAACTTTTATGACTGCCCTAAAAATTCTCATTGTATTTGAACTATTTAGGCTACTCGCCTTTTTCTTTATTTCACGATTCATTTTACCTTCATTTTCTTACTTCATAACTGATCTCTTCTTTCTGCAGCTAATATTACTTTCTGTTGCTTCTTACAAATGAACACCATATGCGTTGGAATATGGCTCGTTCCATACGATCCGCTCACGTTCTGAATAATACACAGGATTTGCCGTTAACCATAAGCTCAAAAATACAAACAATTGGGAAGCGTGCTGCTTTACGTATGGGAGTCAGGTTATTATTACTATTTTGCTATGTATACATGTGTACACACAATTAACAAGAAGAGTATGGCTACAAATAATTTAAAAACAAAAAAACGGATGGCGCTTAGGCTAAAATGTCTGTTGTTTTACTGGAATTCCTTGGCCTTGGCAACAATTCCCAAACGAAAATCTCATTTTGGTTGTACTTGACAGTCGACTGCGAGTCATATTCTGTAACGTGGCTGTAAACATATAAAAGGGCTAAATAATTTGCATCTCACTATAACAGCGCATATATATATATATATATATACATATATATATATATATATATATATATATAGATATATATATATATATATGTGTGTGTGTGTGTGTATATATATATATATATATATATATATATATATATATATATATATAATAGTATATATAGTGTGTGTGTGTGCGTGCTTTCCACTGTCCATAAGGATGTAGAAATGACAATTACAAAGGAATACTTTATCCCTTATCAAATACAGTAATTGTGCCAAGGCTGGGACTCTTCGAATCCAGTATAACAAACTTCACGGTGCCATAAAGCAGAAAATAAAAGGGTAAGCTTCAAGGAAAGATTGCTAACCATAAGACATCTATGACTGTGGTAGGAGTGACATGTCATCAACAACAATTGAGTAAAAAAAAAATCTTAGAGAGCCATTGTAAACTACTACAAACACAATGATCGAACTTGACCATCAGACCATAAATGAAATAGGGTATTTTTATATATTAGCAAATACATGAAAAACAAAATATCTAACCAACTGAATAACAGTCACGTTCTTTTATTGGATAACAATGAAAACCCCAATTTGACAAAGCGCAAGAATTCAAAATTAAATGAATTAAACCCTTAGACAATTTCAGAAATAGGAAACCAATAAGAAAACCTAGAGAGAGAGAGAGAGAGAGAGAGAGAGAGAGAGAGAGAGATTACATGCAGAGCCCTTCCAACCAGACGGGATTTTCCTGAGATTTTCTGCCGAGAGACGAGTGAGCAAAGCACCCACTCCCAGCATCTACAGTCAGCAGAGGAGTGATATCGCACCCAAGACTCGAAAACGAACTGTCTGTGTCTGATCCACACCAAGACATATCATCGGGAGGACAGCCAAACAGGGAGGGAGGAATACAACACATGTTCAATGTTCGACTACAGTGCCACGCTTCAGAGGTAGCCACTGGTATCCATCAATATCGTGAGTTTCTCTTTCTTTTTTTTTTTTTTTTTTTTTTTACTCAACATCGGAACAATCCTAAAAATAATGAGTAATTGAATATTTCAGTAAAAAAATTTCAAACAGATATATATAAAACCAATCATTTGCAGAATTTTTACTTGAATCTGAAGACAAAAATGCCTAATGACAGGCGGTGCTGCTAAAATGAACTGAGCGCCAGACGACGACAATTCAGTGGCCAGGATCAGTTCCTTCACATAATGACAGAGCAGTATATATAACAAAGTAAAATAAATGAGAAATACAAAATACTGTTACAAGCCACAACTCCCCACGAGATCGTGTTGCAAAGGCAAAGGAGAAACAACAGAATTGCAATAACATCGAGTTATACTGCAGACCATAAATTGAGGGACAAAAGCATTCAAGCCCACAGACTTCCTGTTTCAGATAACAACTACACACACACACACGCCAGACATGGAAGCAGGCGCACGTGCAATGAAAGCCACCAACCGAAACAAAAACCACGTACACTTCAGACTTCTGTTTTTGATGAAGACCAACTTGCATTCGGATCACCTTCCACGATGATAACCCAATGCAGGTGCCAATCGAAATACTAGACCTAATTTTTCCTTCTCAACTCGCATTCTTCTTCTTCTTCTTCCTCTTCTTCCAATCAGGTATCACACCTAGACTGAATAATACCAATGGGAAGACCATCCCATTGCACTTACACAAAAAAAAGGAAACACGTTTTATTGTAAATTTCATTACAAAGTGCAAGGGAGATATGAACTTCACAACGTGAAATAATTCAAAATAACAACCTAAACGAAACTATGTTAGAAAAGACACAGACAACATTAAACATCATCATCAAAAAAAGAAGAAGAAGAAAAAATGGCGATTCTCTCGAGCCAAAAATGCATTTTATCTTGAGCGTCGTTGTGTAAGATGCAGCAGCCGGAACACAATATGGGGACACCTTCTGGAGGAAGAGACTGACGGTTCGCGTGGCGGTCGACTTGGCTACGAATACGAAATGATGACGAATGGTAGTTCTCCCTGACAATCATTCATTATGAGAGAGAGAGAGAGAGCCTGCAAGTTGGAGAATATTGTAACCATATACTCTCTCTCTCTCTCTCTCTCTCTCTCTCTCTCTCTCGTGTCCACAGTCCAAAAGAGACCATTTCCTTTCCTGTCAATTCACCGCCTTGAAAGGAACCTCTTGCTTTATTCCTCCTCCCAGATCGGATTTCCCATCCCGGGACGGGGAGAAGATTACCAGACATGTCGAAGGGTGAGAGAGAGAGAGAGAGAGAGAGAGGAGGAGAGCGAAGAGGCGAAGAGAGAGAGAGAGAAGAGAGAGAGAGAGAGATCTACCGTGTCGGACATGAAAGGGAGTTGGCAGTTACTCTGAATTATTATAGTTGGAACATTAAAGTTGAATGACTTTAGGTTTCAAGACTCGACTATGCACACATTTCAGCATTTTTCAGGTAAGTGCTGAATTTACCGAGCGGTAAAAGGGCGAAGAAATCGAGCTAAGAAACAGATTCTTGCGCCGTGATTCATGAAAGTCGTCAGACCTTACTACCGACGAATGACCAACACGAGACATATAACTTTTGGCACAGCCTCTGCTATTGAATTGCCAGCCACCTCATTTTTCGACGACGAGGAGAAACGTGAACCAAAATATGACCCTGTGATTTTACGAGTCCTATTTTCGAAATATGAAGACTCACCCTCTAGGTAAGAATGTGTCTGTGATGTATATCCGTCAAGTTCTTTGCAGATAAACATAGGGTAACGCCTATGAAGAATTATGGACAACGTAATCACGCTCTCAATAATAAAAACTCGAATCAACTTAGCACGACACTCTAAACGACCGAGAGTCCCTACTTCAAAACGACTTATTCTGCTTAGACATTTAAAATAGCCATCCTTGTTTTATGCGTTAAAAAATATGGCAGCAAGATTGCAATACATCACATATTTGCATGCAGTCTAAACACACCAAGAAAAACTTTCGCTCGAATGCATTTCCCTAAGGACGTAGTGCTCCTGACGAACAGAATGCTAACACATAAAAGAACAGAAAGGCAGATCATAATCTCAAAGAATATCAACAGTAAAACTTGAAGAAGAATGCAGGACAAGAGACCAACAAGAGGCAGAATATCGCATCCAATATTAGATAAGGCTTCTTTGGAAATCAACAACACGTTCGCGTGAGGAACATTTCAGAAGTCATAAAATTCCACTCAAACTAATGACCTCGCCCCTACTCTCTCTCTCTCTCTCTCTCTCTCACACACACACACACACAAATGTATACACATTCACAAGCGAAAACACACATACACACACACACATCCAAGAAGGAAGGTGACATCAACTAAAGCATCAGAGAACTAATCGCAATATAAAAGTACTTTCTTATAATGACAAAAGCAAACTAACCACCAGAATTAAATGCAATTCCAGAGTTAGACGGTATGTTGAAATTCGCCATAAAGCTAATCTATCACGATATTTGCCAATCCCACAATCGAACACTGAGGATAAAATAGGAAAATTGAGGGCAATATACACAACCTTACAGAAAAAAAACAAGACTTAACATTCTCCGCTGTTACTAACGTAGCAGCGTAATTAACAGATCAAAATTAGTGATCTACAGGAGGCATGTTATCGAAACAGAGGCGTCATCGTTACCGGATACACAGCTCCTATAACTACAAGAACAGCAACAGTAACAGTACCTAACTAGACATCGTGATAAGAAAACAATATGGAAAACAAAACACCAGACAAAAGTATACACTTAAGGAAAAATGTCAAAATGGAATAATAATAATAATAATAATAATAATAATAATAATAATAATAATAATAATAATAATCTTACTATACTATAATGGACGTTATGTCTGTCCGTCCGTCTGTCATTCAATCACGGCAAAACGGCTGGTCCGATGGGCATGAAACTTGGCAGGGTTATAGTGGAGACCCCTAAGATGGTTTATAATGAGGTTTAATCCTACCTACCCCCACCCACTTCCGAAGGGGGTGGGGGTGAAAAGGGATTCACCGAAACGGAGCTTGTTCTGCCCTTGGAACTGGGTTGGTTATACCCGTAGACTTAGTTATTTTACGAATTTATCATACATAATTTCTGTATACATATGACTTAACATTTGGAAAAGAATACTATAAGTTAAACATCAACGACATATTTGTTAAAAACAATAGTAAGTCACTCATATGAAGCAGCAGATGAATATGCTTTTGGTAAGGATTGGTAAATTGCTAGTATAATAATAACAATATAATAATAATACTTTGGCAAGTAATATCAATAATAATTTTACAATTCAGCTATCATACCAACCCATATTTACACATTTATACATCCATACATACATGTGTAATATATATATATATATATATATATATATATATATATATATATATACCTATGAATACATTACACACTATGATTCATTGGTTAAGAATAGGAGTAGGAGTAAATGCAGTACAAGGGCATTCATATAAACAAAAATGTTGAATGAAATTTTATACACTTAATCTATCTATCTGTATGTATATAATATATATATATATATAATATATATATATATATATATATATGTGTGTGTGTATATATATATATATATATATATATATATATATATATATACTGACATAAGAAGTAAAAGAAGAGTAAGTAATTCTTAATCGCGTAGTGGGAACCAATATAGGGTTGGAGAGTACTGCCTGGTCTTCGAATCGAAGGTAACCCCCCTTTTGCCTCGATGATGGTGGAGATATCACGAGATTGTAAGCTGATGGGAGACCTTTACTCACAGGACCATTAAGACTGACGAAGAGTGGAAGCAAGACTACTGAATGAACAAGCTTGTTGTACACTAATGGTGGCTGGCCGTACCAAGGAGACAAAAATTCAACAGCAATCAGCCTTTTGAGGCTACGGTACCACATTAAAGCTAGGTATTTTGTGTACAGAAAGCAGCTGATTTGGAGACGGGGGATCTGCGCAAACTAATTTGGATATCTTTCACTTCAACTCCTTATATTTTGGTCATCATTAAATGTCCTTCTTGTAGATGGTGCTCATATTTTCAACCTGGGTTTTGTAATCCTTTGGGATTTTTTCTTTTACCACTTAAGTCAGTATTACGTGGCAGTGTGCCGTCATTAATAAATAAATCCTATGCAACCTCTGACCAGCCTTTTGAATTGCAAGAGGCCTCTAGTGTTCTGATTTAGTTGCTGAAGATCGGAGTTTGATTTTACTTAGTACTTACTGTATTTGAAAATAAATAGGCATCCCTTTGGTTACAACGTGTAAAATTTAAGTGAAGCTGCGCTAATCGGACGATATCTGATGTGACACCCAGTGCAATGATGCACTCACATTCTAAGGTCTGTCTCTCTTGTGACAGTCGTTGGACAGGAAGGCGTGCAGCAGTTTGTTAATCAAATTATCTTGGAGTCTCACTACCTCTAATAGAAGTTTTAGTTGAATCCTGCAGTGCGGCTGGATGACGGTTGACCTCAAGTTACTTTCGAGTCCTGCATTATGCAAAGGTCAAATTTGTGTAATACGGTGCGAACACTGATTTACGGAGAAAGACTACTTGACTTCTGATCCCTTTTGCTTATTTTGTTCTCTACTTATATTACCTCAATCACAAGATCACTGCTTTTATGTATTGTTATAATTTTTGGGAAGCTCATAATTTAGTCTACCACCTGATACCATTATTTGCACAGGAAATACCGTTACTAGAGAAAAGGTGCAAATAACAGAAACGGCCAAGTAGCTGTAACATGATGTGACGAAGTCACTTTTCCTTTCAGGTCAAACTGTGACTTTTCTCTTGAGCATTTACCGTCAGTCTGGAAGGAATTTTGCTGCTTTGCTTATTCTATGTTTTTTACGCCTAGCAGAAATCCCTTCTGATATTTATTTTCCACATTCGCCCTGTAATATGTTTTCATATTCAATCTGGAAAATGTGTTGACGTCCTTTACGCTCACTCTTGACATTAACATTCTGAACTGACTATTTTCATCTGGTATATTATCAGGAAGTTCCGTTGGATCTCATATTTCATCTCTCGTGTTGCTCGACCTTCTATCGAGAGTTTCTGTTGTTTTGACTTTATTGCTATTTTGCTCTACATTTCACTGCGTCAGTATAGTCGTTCTTTTCTTCTACTCTCCAGGGAGTGTTTCACATATTTCACTGACGTGCTCATCTATATTATAAAAAAGATATATTGAGTCTTCCACAGGTAATAAGAGAAGAAACTGTCCATAATCTCAAGTGTTATAGACTTGATCAAACATTTCATTTGAGAACACTGTAGAGCAGTGGTTTCCAACCTTTCCTAATTCTCGCCCCCTTTCATGAATAGCACATTCTCTGCGGCCACGCCCACCCCCCCCCCCCCCACCCTCGCCTCAATTAAATAATGTAATTTACTGGTATAATCGGCACATGTCAGTAATTCACGCTATTATATATATATATATATATATATATATATATATATATATATATATAATTTATATATATATATTTAGAAAGTAAATTTCTTAATTATATCTGAAATATTTTCTCCACTTGGCAGCCCTTCGAGGACCCCTAGGGGGGCGCGCCCCACAGGTTGGAAACCACTGCTGTAGAGAACGGGCTACTTGACATTTAGGCAAAATACGGAGTCACACTGAATATATAATTATATTCCTCTAAGAAAGTGAAATAGAGGCCAAAAATAAAAAGTTATATTTGGCTTGTGAGCAGTTCGTGGATAGGCCGTAGGCCTATCAGGACAGGCGGCATCATCTCTACAGTCTACACTACAGTTACTCTACTCCACGTTTAAAGATGAAAGCAGGGAAATTAAGAAAGAAAAACAAGTGAACACCTTCAAGGCAGTGAATCAACAAATGCGATTTGCACTTCAGATACTTCTTTCTCTCGCCACTTCGACTGAATGGTTCAACTCCTCTTGAACCTTCACTTTTATTATTCTGCTGCTGGTACTCAATGGCCGTTACTTTCACAGAACAGAGCGAGCATCAGTTCACCTACGCGAGGAAGCGTTGACGTACTTTGGAATTTGACCACATCTTGCTTATGTCGATTAATATATATATAATATATATATATATATATATATATATATATATATATATATATATATATTTGTGTACACACACGCACACACATTATAT
The DNA here is from genome assembly GCF_015104395.2 of Macrobrachium nipponense. Lineage (NCBI taxonomy): Eukaryota > Metazoa > Arthropoda > Malacostraca > Decapoda > Palaemonidae > Macrobrachium > Macrobrachium nipponense. The sequence continues at coordinate 57,826,143 of NC_061110.1, read as the reverse complement.
ATATATATATATAGTATATATATATATATATATATATATATATATATATATATATATATGTATATAAGACCAGTGTTTATGTTTACACAGTTTCAAAAGAACTGCACAACTGTAAATAACCCGACGGTGAAAGACTGCATTCAATACACAGCCGATTAAAACGACAGGTATTTAAAACAAAAACAGTAAATGCAAAAACAATAACGAGCCAATTTTTTCCAGTAGAGACAAAACATCAACACTGGGTATTCAGAGAGAGAGAGAGAGAGAGAGAGAGAGAGAGAGAGCGAGAGAGAGAGAGAGAGAGAGAGAGAATTACCAGATGATTGGTTCCAACTCTCCAGGGCTGGGAACTGGAGTATAAAATTGAGGTCAAAGGCCAATCGCTGGGACCTTTGAGGTTTTTCACCGCTGAAAATGATACGGAAAGAATTGTCGGGAGAGCGTGGAAAGTGAGATGGAAGAAGGAGAAAATGAACGGAGGTACGATAAAAGGAATGAAAGGGGTTGCAGCTAAGGGCTGAAGCGACGCTGCAAAGAACAACCTTAAGTATTTCCTTCCTACTCTGCTCCACAGGAGGTAGGCTGACGGCACTACCGCACCCCAACCCCAACTGGATCTGGGGGTTGGGGAATTGCCTGAAGAAGGCCCTACCCTGTGTGGACTTATATTCTACTTAATAATTCAGTTATTACAACCAATGGTGCTGGATCTCACTTCTGGATTGAATGGAAGGTGCCAGGTCGAGTTGGAAGATATCCTGCATGGAGGTCACTGAAGTGACCGGTGGCACTGCATCTTGGCACGTCCGGTAGGACAAGCTGAACTTGTCTATGTTTAAATGTCTGTAAAAGGCTGATTCGCGATAGTTGAAATGTACTGAGGGACAATTCCACCGGTTAGAAGCCGAGAGAGGCAATGATGATGTATGAGCAATCTCGGCTGGGATATGATAGAGTAGGCTAAGGTAGAGAGCATCCGTCTCAAGTTGTAAGATTGCTTGTGGTGAAAATGAAAGGCAAAGATCTATGATTTGAATGGATTTGTTGGTTGGTTTTGTATAAGGGCATCTTTGGTTTTGTATATGTCTATCATTTTATAACGTTCATGCCTATACTGGATGCTATTTAGCTTCATTGTCTTCAGTCTCGCACAACAGGGAAAGCCACGCAAGCTATCAACTTTTTGTGCAGTTGCGTAGCTAGTAAACCCTTCAGCCTACCATTTAATAACAGTTATTTGGGTCTGAGGCGCTGCTGGGAAGCAATGGTCTAATCAACTTCACCCAGGGATCGCGCGTGGTCATGACATCTCACTTGAAAGAATCTACAATATCTCTCCTGGCCGCTTCCCACAGTTTGCTACCATTTTGGATTTGTTGGTAAACCTTGTTGAGTCGTCGGAGCTGCTGACTCACAATGTCATGCCTTTGTCCTGATGCTTTTAGCGTTCATGGGATTTTCTTTTGGGTTAAGATAATGATAAAACATTTTTTTTTTAATAGTGTGTGGGTGTAATTGTAACTGTACCTGCGATTTTTTTACACGACAAGAAAGGACTCTGCTACCTGATACGGCCGAGACACAAGAATCGTCAGCCAATAAAGATTTAAACAATCTCATTTTTTATATATAATGAGAAGAAAAAGACCTAGGATAGTTCTCACTGAAGCAAAAGGTCAAGCATTTCATCGCTGGGAGAAGACGTTTAATTGGCACAAATATCTGATACACAACCACTGCCACTAAAGATGATTAACCGCAGTTCATGATACGCACCAGTACAATCAATTCATCGTCAGCTAGCCTACCCCCGACACACACACCCCATATAGCTATCTATGCCGTTCCTCTACTTCGTCTTCAGTTTCTGTAGATATTAAGGTCATTTTTAGGTTTCTGTAAAAGAAAAAAACTAGTGAGATGGCTTTCTGTCCGTCCGTCCGCCCTCAGAAATCTCAAACACTACTAAGGTTGCAAATTGATTTGTTCATCATCCACCCTCGAATCATTATTTTATTTAAAGGTTAAAGTTAGTCATGATGATGCGTCTGGCACCCGCTATAGGTGTCAACAACACACGTCACCACCGAGCTGTGGCTGAAAGTTTCATGGGCTGGGGCTGAGAGTTTCGTACAGCATTTTAAGCTATACAGAAAACTCCATTACACCCAGAAAACTTCAGCGCATTTTTTTTACTTGTTTCTTGACTAAACTACTTTTGGCCATAGCAACAGGATTAGCCTAATCGTTTATCAGATGCATCTCTGCTGATTCACTCACGACTTATATTCTCTCTCTCTCTCTCTCTCTCTCTCTCTCTCTCTCTCTCTCTCTCTCTCTCTCTCTCTCTCATGCACACGAACACACGCACAAACATCTAAAGTAATGCCAATTTTCTTGAAGTCAAATTTAAACTGTTGATAAATAGTGGACTTGCCTTGTAAAAGAAATTTAAGTTAGGTTTGAAATTCTTCAGGCGAAACTGCTGCCGTCAAGCAGCGAAACAGGTTTCTATCAGGGTACGGAGCATCAAAATTTTGATTAATAAGTTAACTATATCTTAAGTTTAAGCAGACCACTGAGCTGATTAATAGCTCTCCTAGGGTTGGCCTGAAGGATTAGATATTTTTACATGGCTAGGAACCAATTGGTTACTTAGTTGCGAGACCTACAGCTTATTGTGAGATATGAATCACATTATATCGAGAAATGAATTTCTAATTACCAGAAATATATTCCTCTGACTCCACGCTGGCAGAGCAAGGAGGCGAACACGGACTACCAAATCGGTAGGTTTGATGAATTACACGAAAGTAACAGCAGTTATAATAATAAAAACTTTGTTTATGAATATTGATTCAACTGCCACGGATATGAAATGAATCCTTCTTCATAAAAATCAAGCACTGCTACACAACGTAACTGCTGTATAGGCAAATAGGCGGCGAAATCCTTCAACATGCAAAGCCCATCCAATTCAGGATATGAAGAGCGTTTGCATTAAAACAAATAAACTTCGGCGGAACTGAACCAACGTAGATTAACGATTTCCTGTGGAGATTAGGGAAGATGACTAATATGTGGACCAGTTCAATCATCTCTGGCCCACTCTTCCCCTCTGAGAGTCCAACCACCGAAAATATTCGAAAGAAACGAGTGGGAATTTCATGAGCACAAATTCCTGTCGGCAACAACTTTCATACAGATGAAAAAGAAACGCGTATCAGTCTATTTCTTTTCTGCTGTGCCTTAGCACCAGCAGCCTACAGATATCTAACATTACAAAATCTTAAGCAAGAAAATGGAGAATAACAATGTGCTTGCTACAAGTACGATGATGCATTTGCATAAAATTCTGAAAACCGTCGTCATGCTGCTGATTGTTTTATCACAAATGAATGGTTCCGACCTTTGCCTTTCATCTTTAGCAAAAGATCACATATCCAATGAGGATTTGAACAACAGTTCTCTCCACTTCTCTGCCCCTTCAACCGCCGCCCCCACCCCACCTCCCACGGGGTGTCTGCAGTCAACATTCTCTAACGACACTGACAAAATACGACTCTGATTTCACTGTGAAGCTTTGGAAGGCTGCTGCCCTGTGTCCTCCAAATGACAAAGGGTCATTGGAAGCTCATTCACAAACAGGCTGGACCACGTTTGCTTCGTCGTTTTCATATGGTGTACGCACACGAATGTATTTTCTAAAATCAATTGGATGTGCCTGATTCACACGCACTTTTTTTTTTTTTTTTTTTTTAAGCGCTTTACACTTTTACTTTCGTGCTGGGATGCAAGTCATTTGACTTACTCTTTACGTGACCAGTCAGGCGCTCCTGTCTAAAACTGAAAAAAAAAACTTGTAAGTAAGTATGGCATGTAGGTGGAAGGTTGTTTTCCCCCTTATTCGATAAAGCTTATCACTCATCATTTGACATCCTCCTCCTTCTAAAAAGATTGTTTCTCTAAATAACAGTTTAACGTTTTCACACTTTTTTTTGCACTCTATGTAAGCCGTGTTTACCTTTCATTAAAGTGTCGTGTCTGCTCACATATACACAAAATGGGCGGGCGTTTCGTTCAACTCCGGCAAGCGGAGTGACTGACAAGTGCGCGCATCCTTTCCATGTAACATAAAACCGAAACCCATTTTGTAAACAAAACTAAGCTAGAACCAACAAATGATCATTAAAAATGTCTTTTTCGCTAAACTCTGCCATTTGTCAGAGAGTTCGCGTGCTGGCTCAAACTCGTGACTTTCTGGATGATCTATCTATTCATATGCTGTTGGTCTGTTATCGTTTTCAGGCCCGAAACTTTTCCCAGCTCATAGCTTCATCTTTAATGACCCAAAGCAAATATGTTTATATGCACAATCTTCAACGCAACCCTATCAATGTCATGCGCGCGATAGCACAGACACACCCCACACACACACACACACACACACACACACACACACACACACACACACACACACACCACACATATATATGTATATATATATATATATACATAAATCAAATATAATATTAATTACTATGGGCTTGGTTGCATTATATTTCTTACTTGGACTTACTTTGTTAAACTGTACATTCATATAAGCAATATGTAAAAATACTAGGTTCATGCACACACACACACACACACACATAATATATATATATATATACATACACACAAACACACACACACACACACACACACACACACACAATATATATATATATATATATATATACAAATATGTTATCTCAATACATGTACGTAATACATGCATACGTATATACGAATATATATATATATAGCATGTATGTATGTATGTAGTATGTATGTATGTAATGTATGTATACAGGCTTCGTGGATAAAACCACCCACATTTAGGATCACTGAATATCTGATTGTACATGCTTACAACTTTTCCATTTGTCTATCAAGAGAGTCCACATCGTATTAAACTTATAATAATAAACCATTTAACAGCACGTCGTGACCATCTGAAATAATAATAATAATGAAAATAACAATGAAAGATACCAACGGTTATGCGTCTGTATAAATCTTCTATTTAAAAACAGAGCTAAAGAGAGAATATTCGAAACTCTCCGATTCTCCTTTCCAAGTGAAAAGGCGAATCGTAAAGATAATCTTGAGCTTCATTTTTTAAGAGATTTGTACAGATATATCATTGTGGATGACCTTCCCTGTTTTAAGACTCATGCTATCACGAGTACTACTCCAACACTAAGAGTAACACCCATCGCCCAACATTGTCTGGCCGGTCACTGGCTGAAATCCCTAATAAGGAGGTTCTTTATTATTAACAATACTGCTAATCATGAAAGCAACAACGCTGGTTGCTTACGCTCACATTTTTACACCGCCTTTCCATGCGGAACTATCTCGCTGCTTCTATAATAGAAACAAATATATTTTTATAATAACCATGGCACAGTAACTGAAGAGACAACAAGAATGTGGGCTCAGTGAATGAAGAATGCGTCTGTGTGTGTGTGAGTGTGTGTGTGAATTAGGCGTTTGTTAGTGTGTGTGTGTGTGTGTGTGTGTGTGTGAATTAGGCGTTTGTTTGTGTGTGTGTGTGGTGTGTGTGTAGATTAGGCGTTTGTGTGTGTGTGTGTGTGTGTGGATTAGGTGTTTGAAACTTTGGCAACGAGTGACCAATTCAAAATTCGTCTTTCCCAAACTGCGTGACTGAATACTACAACTACCTGCGGCTGACGAGGCTCTGTGGAGTGATGGAGCCGCTCTTTGGGGAAAGAAGCCGCAGGCAGCACCACATGAAGAATGAACGAAAGTGGTTACTAGAATGGGAGGAAATAAAGCGAATGACCTGAGGATGAGAGAAGAGGTTTCACAAAATAGTTGAAGCGAGAAAGGTGTACAGCGAGCAATATGGGGTGTGTGCAAACGTTAGATTAAATTCTTTGAAGCCAAAGTAGGAATGCATTGCACTCCAAGGCAAGTGCTTGTTTAATGAACTGGTCTTTCGATCATACGTCTACATCACAACTTTCTCCTAAGATCATGAGGAACACTGCAGTCATCTGTAAGAATGTCTTCAATGTCTATGTTTATGAATCCTACATGATAGTCCTTGAAGTAGTCCTTCCTACGACCCGCCACATCTACTTCCACCACATTGCCCCCCCCCCCCTCCACAACCGGAAAAATACAATGAAAGTAAATAAAGTCATTCAATGAAAAGTTGGAGTATAGATGAAACACGACATCCTCTCAAAAGGCAGCTCCTGTTCAACAACCGCCTTTCAAGCACAAGGTCACAAGGAAGACAAACAGACAAACGCGAAATTCCACTATTGGCAACCGTTTATGCAAAAGGGGGCGGGAGAGGGGGAGGGGGAGTGGTTGTCCATCCGGTAAGCGCTATTTCACAGACAACTCTCCGAAAGGCCTTCAAGGAAGTACATTAAAGAGATCATATCACAGACGTCAAAGGCCAAAGTATCACAAGCCGTTTGTTTTTCTCTTGTTTTCCACCACTCACTCATGCAAACAGTGAAAATGATTGTGTTGTCTCTATCTCATCCAACACCGAGAGAGTTCTTCTTATCCAGTCAGTATTCAATCGGCTAGGTGTAGCAGATCCACCGGCGTGGGGCCCCGCCCACCGTAGCCGACATCCACCACGTCAAGCTGCAACAGCTGTCTCCAACGCAGTGACGTAAACGCTATTTATAAATTGAGGACCTGCTACCACCGACGGGGCAAGATCGTCAGAGAGAGAGAGAGAGAGAGAGAGAGAGAGACTCGTATCCTTAACGGTATTAGCTTGGGAGGAGAAATATAATTTCTTACTGAAGAACTGTTGTTTTTTAATCTCAAGATATCAAAGTAACACCACGCGGCAAATTTTGCAAAAATATTGGCCGTGGCCGCTGGTGTTCGTTCATTTTCTTGGCGGCCTTCAAATGAAATCAGAACACAGATTATATCACTTGCAGACTCAGAGTCGTCAAATGGCAACACTGCACATTACATATTCAAAAAGACTCATGTCAGTCAGCTGAGGATTTAATCCAACAGGCGACGCTCCACTTCGACAAGGAGCTCACCTTCCTCTACGCAATGGAAAGCTTTGGCTGGAGGCATTTCAGACACAACTCAAAATTGGGGGTCAAATTAAATGAAGTTATAACGCCGTCCATTGATTTATGGTTTACCCACAAGAAATGCGGAAAAGGATTTTATTTTCAGCTGCAATTCAATTCAAACCGGATCTCTACAAGTACCGTCCTCATTCTCATCAACTGGCAAGAAATAAACAAGCATTCTGGGAGGACCGCTCCTCAAGCAATGCCTGTCTCTTCCCGCCTCAACCAATTTCTCTCCGAGAACAATCCGAGTGGTGAGCGGCCGAAGGAGACACTCAAGGTCTATAGAATAAGGGTCTATATTACCTTGGAGACACTGTCACGGCTCTTACCAAGATCCACGAAGCGCCTCAGTGGCGTGATCGGTATGGTCTTGACCTGCCCCCTCGGTGGAGGCAATTTCGATTCTCGGGCATTCCACTGAGGTGTTAGAGATGTGTATATCTGGTATTATAAGTTCACTCTCGACGTGGTTCAGAAGCCACGTAAGCCGTTGGTCCCGTTGCTGAATAACAACTGGTTCCATGCGACGCAAAAACACCATACAAACAAACAAGGTCACTAACCCTACTATCATCCGGAGATCTCCATCCAAGTCACTCCAAACACAAAGACTCAAACTTTACTTATTCAAAAATAGGATCCAGGTTTAAGTTAGATTCACAGTTACAAAATAGACAGACAGACAGAGAGATCTCCAGTCATGAAAGCCTTCGTTTGTTTGTATCCCTTTGTATCACCATTAAGTTTATTATTTTCCTCCTTACTATTTAACCAGACTAACGAGTTAACATTCTTAACTTTAGGGGCTAGTCCAAAAGATATGTTCTTAATGAAAGAATGAATACATAAAATTTTTTTTAGTATACTGTAACTCCTTGAAAATGTTGAAGTCTTACGAAATCTCTCAATAGGATTCGTTTCCGACGCTCGATATCGGGTGTGAGGCGAAAGATGGACACTCAGTGAGGATACGTTTGACTGCTTGCGAGACTTGTTCTGCCATTCTGCAGGAGATGAGTCACTCAAGTGCAGTTCTTTTCGGCACGAAGGCCACCGCAATCCAAAGGCTGGTTTGATCTGGTCTGTTTCCAAGTTTTCACTCTCAGATTCATTCCCCTACAACCTCTCCCAGATGTTAATTAAGCTTTAGAGATAACAAACCACTGAAAGCAGCAATTATATCTGATCGGGGCACAGCGATTGCACCACTGTCTTCAGCGCTGTGGGAGTTACTACGCCAAAGGAAGTGTGGAGGACACAACGCCTGACGGGAGGACGGATACTCAATGCGAGTAAGATTTCTTATTCTCTTTCCTATAGAAAAGATACGACCTCTTGAAAAAGGAAAAAAAAATGTCATATATACACGTTTATTTGTACATATGTATGTATATGTCTATATATATATATATGTATATAAATATATATATATATATATATATATATTAATTATATATATATATATATATATATATATATATTATATATAAACACACATGCATATAGCGCGCGCGTGTGTGAGCGCGCGTGGAGGTGCGCTTTGCAGTTGAAGGTTAAGGACAAAATATTTTCATGCTTACGGTATTTGATTTAAGTTTTTTTCACACTTTTGATAGAGATATTTGCCTAACTGACATACTCTACAATACTATCAAGCTTCATTAATTCATTAGTTGCTTTTCTGAAAAACAAAAAAAAGACGAAAAATAAAAACAGAGTTCTACAGAACTATATTCAAATTAAACATTGTGCAGGTCACTCGGTACTTTTTCAAAAGGAGTCCAAAACAGGCAACAAAAATAACAGTTATAAAACGCCAGTTTTTTAAAGCTTTAAGAAAAACTGCATTCAGCAACACTTCAATGTGAAACTTTTACAAAATACACGTCGTAATTTAAAAAATATACAATATCGCATGGATATCAACCTTATCTCAATCAAGTCTAAAGCGTCTGCATTGTCTACGAACTATTGCCGGTCGAGGTCAAGTCAAGAGAAAACAGGCACAAACGAGTGAATGAACGATACGTCTGGAATCGGAGAAACAGCCCCACCAGACTTGCTCAGTCGTTTCAATACCTGGCCATGTAGTAAGTGCGTGAATCTGTTTAATATGACTGATTTCCAAGTACCTGAAACAAATTCCACCTTGTCAGAATGACTTAATTCCATTCCACAATGAACCAGTTAACCTTTGAAATCTGGGAAAAACAATCGAAAACTGATTCAACGCAGGAAAATGTTATCACCATCCTATGTGCGGATTCAAGTCACCTGTGGAGTGGAATTCCCCCGATTTGCATAACGAATACACCACCAGTTGCTGGGCCATTTTGAAAGGACCTTCTCGTGCAGTCATCGCCAGGCATTGTCAGCATTATGAATAGCATTCCGAACGAACACCGCTCTTGCGTTGGCACTCTTCAGATGTTATGAAGGAGAGGATCTGCCACGAGCTATCGTAGTTGTTTGTTTGTTTGTTGGTAAACAATTCAAAGGAGATTTTAAGGGAATAACACAACATGCACCACCAATACAGCAAATCAAGAGCTACAAATTCTATTTCCGCTGCTATACTGGAACTCCTAGCGGCCATCTCTCGCAAACTGGATCTTGACCAGGTTCACACTGGAAACACCAAATCCTCAGCTATATCCTCAGCAGACCATCCCCACAAACAGGGCGTTTATGTTCCAACTTTTTTTAGAGGCCTAATTCAGGTTGCCGTCAACAATTCTGAATGTGCTATTGGATAAACTCTTTAAGGCAATACGTGACAATTTAGGAGATTATAGCACTTTCAGATATAATAAACACATTATGACTGTCATTTTAGATTTTAACAGTATCGCAGTGAAGCTAAATCAACTTAATGAGTGGAAATGCATTCACGATGTCGAAAATATGCACTCTGCCACTAAAAGGAGGTCCCCAACTCAATCCATACATTACGATGAAGAGCAAATTGCATTTTTATCAGGACTTTATGGGGATCCTAAACTTGAATATTCAGCAAAATAGAATAAATAAATAAATATTAGACAACTAAGTTCACCCCAATAGCAGTCAGTTCGTGTCATGCACAGGATATATAAACACAAAGGCTTTGGGCAGACAATAGTATTTAGCAAAAACTTGTCACTTGCACGCAGGAATTCAAATAACCTCCTCTTTATTCAGTAAGAGCATCTTCAAATAAAGACAAAAGCTGCGTCAATCATCAATGCTCAGTTGTTCACTTGCAGAGAACGCTAAGAATGTTAAGTGTGCGTGAGTTACAAACCCCTATCGTATTCTACGATGCGCCTGCAGGACTCAAGTCTAAATGGACAGGTTAAGGAATTTACATAAAGAATAGAATAGAGCATAAAGTGGTGTTCTTGCCACCATCTTATGAGAGAGAGAGAGAGAGAGAGAGAGAGAGGAGGAGAGAGAGAGAGAGAGAGAATAGAATTCAGTCAGCTCTATGTATCGAGGTACAAAAAACTTAGCAAAGGTGACTGGAAATATCAATCAAAGGTCTTTGAAAACTTCGTAATCATTCGGGAGATCGGAAGGCTTGGATTTTCGTAGATTCTGAACGTGACTGAACACCTTCTAAAGTTTCAGAATCAAGGAAACGTTATTGTTACAATCAGCATTCCTAAAGAACAATAATTCAACTTCTAGAGCAATAAAATCTGGTACATTTTTATCGTTCTAAATGAGAGAGAGAGAGAGAGAGAGAGAGAGAGAGAGAGAGAGAAAGAGAGGGACTCCTAACCCTTGTTGATCCAAAAGCAAACCCAGAATTAAAAGTTAATAAAGTGAGAACAGACCATATAAGTAGAAATAATTGTTCACATATTAAAAATACCGTTGCAACTCAAGTGTGGACGAGTGATTCTGGGAATAATTTAGAATATGTACGATTCAGAGCCAATTGAGATGATCTCGCAATAATACTATAAAACTTGAAAGTCCCAAAGGGAGAATGAGGCACAGACAAATCTCCAGATTTTAAAATATGAAGAACAAACGATGGTAATAGGGGGTATGAATACACAATATCCTGAACTGGGTTCGCTGCAATGATACTAGAAAGAGATGGTATGAAAACAGAAAGAATTATGAACGCAATGGCGCCTTGGGTGATGATGAACCAACATACAGGGAAGGGAGGAAGGCTTGTCTACAAAGGTCCATACAGGTGATTCTCTGTGATGTTAAATATTTAGTTTCTGATAAAAACAAATCGCACATTAAAAGCAGGAAAGGACACCATATAGCCAATGTTGAGACTACCTTATTTATCGACGAGATAGCAAGTGGTATAAAACACGTCAGGTGCAAAGAAACTGAGATCCTAGTCTCTGTTGATGATGTTATACAGGCAAAATCTCATCTTCAAATAGAAAAGTCACTGGATATTATTGGCGGGACTTGGGTTTGTGATGGACATGTCGCTCCAGTGTTTAATCATTTGTTGTAAACCTAGAGCGAGACCTCTAAAAACCATGGGACACGGCAATGTATAAGTGGCAGACATTAGAACTATGAGCGACTATTCTGCGCCTGCTCTTATGCGAGTCTCAAAATGATGATAAAACCTGAAGCCATTCAGAACGAAGCAATGAAAATTATCCTACGCTCTCTAATATCAGTAATGGTGCCTTACATGAGGAACGAGTTAGGATTTGAATCTATAGAACAGATAATTAGAAAAATCAACACTGTTATTGGAGTCTCAGCAAAGAAATGATCGAGACTCACTTCCAAGACAGAACTACTGAGGGCTCTTGAAATGGAGCAAATATCAGGGACTAACTGGACTGCAGTAATGCAAAAAATATAGAATATGGTCTACCAACAAAAACACTTGGACAGCCAATACTTGTAATGCATGCTGATTAACGTGATTATAGAAAGACCCTCCTCCAAAAATTCGGGCATGTCTCCTGATGAAACGAAACTTCGCACACTATCAAGCAGCTACAGAAATTCAGACACAGCATGCAGGTGACACTGTGGTCAATTTAATGAACGACAATCTTTAGCCCAATACATACAGAATGAACTGATGGTCCTACTATTGGCCTTAACAAAGCAATTAGTAGTATACTAATACCTCCCTACTATGCATTTCTTGGCCGTGTCCAATTGATTTTCGTTGATAAAATCTTTCCAAAGCATCGGATATGGATCATATTTTGGAAATAACTATTTGAAGCCACGGCCTAATTGGCAAAAATATGCACTGATGTCTAATGTTGATAATTAAGGCACCTATCGGAGTAAATCACAGAAATTTCAAGGGAAACTTAGCTAAATTTAGTAAGCACCCAGAGGGAGGCTAGTGAAACGTCATTACTGAAGGCCCTCCCACTCAATTATACTTTAGGAATGAAGACTCAGATGTTGGTAGTAGTAGTAATAGTAGTAGTATATGGGATTCTTGTTTTGTTTCACACACACAAACACCTACCCTACTCTCTCTCATCTTTCCGATGAATTATGTGTTTTAAGTAAAGTACAATAAAGGAGTGGGCATAAAATAAGAATATTAATTCTGTAATACAGTTCCTTGACGCAATTCACGTTTCCTTTAACTTGAAATATGCACCAAGTCTTACACACTCTCTGTGAAAACCATTGTTACTCTGGAGTTTCTGTTGATTCATATTGTCTCAAAAGTTTCGGTTTACGTCTACCTGCTTAGTCCTGCTAATGTAACATAACGCAAATATTCTAATCTTAACTTCCTTAATGCATGATCAGTCACATAATAAATCCTAAGTATTTAGTAAATCACACAACTCTCCATTTATTATTCTGTGCTTGAAACTGACACCAATGTTGTTGTAGGGTTGTTGAGTGGTTATCATGAGCCTATGTATTCCAGGTTTTATCTATGTTTATTTTTTTATGAATTTGAAGATATATACTGCAAAATCACGCAAAACGAAAGCACTCTAGCCGCCACGAGGACATAGATGAAACAACAGTGACATATAATCTGGCTTTGCCCTGACGTCGGCAACTCGGCGATGTTTACTATTATGCAAGGTTACCAGGTATATCGGGCCAAAACATCTTACCAAACACCTAAACTATCGTATTTTCATTCCAATATGATTGTGTATCACCAGTTCCAAAAGTTTTGCATAACTAATCAAGAAAATGTAAATAGAATTGGGTTATAATTGCTATGTATTCCTATAGTCAACGTAAAATTGTACAATGCAAATAGTAATATTGCAATATGTATATTTACCAAATTCCTTTGCTATAATGTTGTCATATTTATACAATAAAAAAAATTCTTATTCTTTACCCATGGTATCACTAATGAAAACCGTAATATTATCGTAATTCTCAACAATTCTCAACAAGAGGGTCAAATATTTGTTCCCACGATCATTGTCACACTACTGGGAACACTGCTATTAAGCCTGATGTCATACTTTACGTCACAAGTAGCCTCCCTCTGGGTGCTTACTAAATTTAGCTAAGTTTCCCTTGAAATTTCTGTGATTTACTCCGATAGGTGCCTTAATTATCAACATTAGACATCAGTGCATATTTTTGCCAATTAGGCCGTGGCTTCAAATACCTATTTCCAAAATGTGACCCATATCCGATGTTTTGGTAGGATTTTATCAACGAAAATCAATTGGACACGGCCCTGAAATGCATAGTAGTAGTCATTGATAGTATGTCTGCCCTTTAGTTCTTAGAAAAAATGCAAGGACTTTTGTGTAAGAAAAACTGGTCAATGAAGTTAAAAGAAATATAAGTATATTGACACAACTGATATAAATATCAATTAGTTCAAGGGGGGTGGGTGGCTCTCTCACACTGCGATTCCTGGTGCAGCACGGTCTTATTTGCTGGCTAAAGAAACTGTTCCATAAAAGACCACTGACTACAACGTTGGCTTATCAATAAAGGAAACTAAAACAAGAATCAGAAGTATTCAGATGTTGGAAATTGGCACACAGGCTGATGCAAAGGGAGTTGAGCAGATAAGCAGTTCTATAACTAGGTTGCAGCGCATACTACAAGTACAGCGGGAAAGTAAAGGGTTCGACTTAAAGAGTTGGTGAACGCTAGGTTAAGGTTAAGATACAACAACTGCACCCATGCATGACAGGCAATCGGTATTATTATTATTATTATTATTATTATTATTATTATTATTATTATTATTATTATTCAGAACAAGAACCCTATTCACATGGAACAAGCTCACATGGGTCATAGACAAGAAGAAACAGACGTTAATAGGAAATACAGAAATAAGAGAGCAGTTATTAGAAAAACAAATAAATAAATATATAAATAAAAATGGAAATAAAATATTAAAATGCAATTTGAATTGTATTAAGGCAGTAATGCATTGCATCTTCGCTTGAACTTCTGAAGTTGCAACTGCATACATCCAAGAAAGCAGCACAAACAACTGCAGAAGATGCAATGAAGCTGACGGCCAAGCACCTGCCCTATCATGAAGTCATGCTATGTCCTTAACTTCAGGAGGACAGAGACGACGGTAGCCTTGAAGTTTTGAGGACCAAGTCAGCAATGATTTTTTCAAAACGTTTATTTTTAAAGTCTATGCAACTGCAAAATAGTTGTTCAAAATGGCCCGAAAATGACACAACTAAAGGATATGCTCTAAATTACACCATATGTCAACTGTTACTCAACTTCTTTTGACAAAGCATTCCTAAACACTATTATATAACCGTCCAATCTTTTTACCCAGTCATAATACAGTTTAAAATGACTGCACACGTGAGTTACGATTTTTCAGTATTATTATTGGAGAAACATACATTCAAATTTGAAACTTTGAGATAGCTTTCGGGAATCTGTTCGGTCCCCCTTTCCAATTATTATTATTATTATTATTATT
>NC_061110.1:57728607-57806107 GCF_015104395.2 Macrobrachium nipponense | reverse complement strand
GATACTTCCCCTACCTTCATTGTTCCTCTAATGAATTCATTTCTGATCCTGCTCTACCTCTTCTTGTGACTCCACACATCCATCTCAACAGCCTCACCTCTGCCACAACCATTTTCCGTTCTTGAGCCTTTTATAATATTCTGGTTTAGAGCTAACGACTATATTTCGGTGGAATAACTTCCACCCTTGACAAGAGTGGAAGTTAATCCATCGAAGTTAGTCCTTAGCTTTACACCAGAGTATTTTAATGGGCTTTTTATACTCGAGACGTATCCTGTTTTAACAGAAATTATACACACACACACACACACACACACACACACACACACACATATATATATATATATATATATATATATATATATATATATATATATATGAGAAAACTCCAGAAAAAAAAAGCAACAAAGCAGTCACTGGTCTATCCAGATCCAATTACTGAACCCATCTACACCTACCAAGAAGCCTCATCAGCATCGCATCAAACCATGGCCAAGATCAAAACACTTAGACATACATTTACTATAGATACAATTCTTGAATGCACGCTTCCGAAATGACACTATTTCACCAACCTGTCGTCCTCCAAGCTCTCACATGACACCAAACCTTCTCATAAAACAGACATCTCGTACTTATGCTAACCTTTGTACTACTGCCTAACTCCAGTCTCACATTTGAAGCTGTTGCGCCCCATCTACGACGCAAATAATTCATCTCATAAGATTCAACTTTTGTTCCTTGGCAGTGATCACTCGCGATTCACTTCCACAGCGGAGCGATGACTAAATTACCCGGTAAACATTTTCCCTTTGGCCCCTCACACACTCCTAGTCTTCCAGGTCTTCTTCCTACTGCTTTCCTTGTTTGACCTATTCTGTGGCTCGCCTATTTCCTCACTCTCCCACCATGATTTTCATTCAGTTCAAGCACCAACACGAATCTGTCGTACATACATATCTGTCGAAGGCAGTAATAAGTTCTCTGTAACATTGGCCGTTGGCTTGGTGAAGTCAAATTATGGTAAGTCTGCTTAGCATATATACGTTGATCATCCTCATCTCATTTTTACTTGCTGACAAAAGGAAGGTTTACTCCATCCGTGAGTGTGTACGCGCGCGCGCATTCGCCTGTATTCAGCATTTCTCTGTGGTACATCACTCTCTTGACAGCAGTAAAGTAAACCCTTTTAATGAACTTTCGTCTTTCGAAATAAACAACAATGTAAAAGTCAGTTGTAAACGATGTAAGTTAACACAAAACATGAAATAGCATTTTTACCAGTTATCATGGTACATTCAGAAGCTCACAGCGGAAATTATCGGGTTTCCTAAGAAATGACGGACAATTAAGCAGTGCCTCAGTGTCTGTAAAGTTCCCTAGACAGAAAGAAGTCTAACTTCAAAGTGTCCAGATGTAATTTCTGTTTTAAAAAAAGGCAACGCATTGCTTTCCATCAGCATTTTTCATAGAATTCAGCTGCAAGATTTATGACAGTCCCAGTCTTTTTGTTGCCTATGAATAACTTCCTGAATTTACCGAAATGTCTTAGGTCCCATTTATTGTTGCTGTTGATACTGACTGAGTTGGTCTTATGCCAGCAAGGGCTCCTCCTCCTGGCGCAGCTCCTAACAGTACCTCCAGGATTTTTTCTTGCACGCAATTACGTTCTTGCGATCGTTCCATGAAATGCTTCGCTGATAAGAGACTGTCGATTCGTGGCCAGTTATTTGTTTATCTCTTTTTTATTTGTAAATATAGACGCGATGACTGAATTGTACGTCTAGTGTCTGATTTGGGTAATATAGTACAACAAGAACTGGCATCCATTTGCCGTCATCATGCATACAAGTACTGCCACGTTGCACGTGTATGATCAAACCCGTGGAACACTGCCCAGGTCAACGCATACCGTATCACAAATGGTGCTTGGAACCGCGCTCCCAACCACAAAAAGGATAAAAACATGGAACCAGATTTTTCGGGAGGCTCACGACTTATGTTGAAACAACTACGTGACAAGAGACAAATCTCACAGTGCCAACGGAACGAACCGGAAATTTGTGTCGAGATCCAACTACTTCGATCTCGATCCGGTTCCTTTCACTTTCCTTGGGTGAAACTTCGACCTGTTGACGTCAACAGAAGAGCGAGCGAGCGACACGCGTTGTTGTGGTGCAACTGAGAACTTTGACAAAAGATGCGGCCATCATTATAATGCGGAAAATTCACCCGGTAGTATTGTCTATAACAAAGTAATAACATTACTGACATTTAATTTTTCGTTGTTCTTTAGCGTCACTTGTCTAGATACCAACCATTCTCTCCCTCTTTACCTTTTCGCTTCATATCTTGACGTACATACAAAAATTAAACATTGACGCACGTACCACTATTGCACATTCACATTCGTGAACATATACACACGCAAATGGATGTCCATACATACATACATACATACATAGAGAATATAAGGGTGTGAAAACACCTGGAAAGCGGTGGGTGCAACAGACTAGAATGTTCGTATAGGCTGACTTTGCTGCATTCCACTGACTCTATTTCGCTGATAGACAATGTAGCCAAAGAGTAGAGATTAGCACGCAGTCAAGGTAATCTATAGAGCAAAACTGAAGTATGACTCGTGAGTGAGGAATTTGGATTCAACACTATGAGTCACACACCACATGAGGAGCTGAAAACATGCAGGGAAGCAGATAAAGAATATGAAGTAAAATGAAGAAAAATGAAAGCTTTCCTTGAAAAAATACATCTTTAGTAAGATCTTGGGCCAGTTGGGAACTCCAACCGGTCTTGCAAAAAAAAAAAAACTTTTCAATCTTCCAAAAAGCAAAGACTTGATAAGAGCAACAAGGAAGGTGCAATCGCAACTGAACTGCACATTTATGGCATCAGTTTGGTCATCTATGTGATTTCCTTCGGATTGAGTACAATGTCAGCATAGTACTTCCAATAATATGTAGAAGGAAATCATGATTTTCGAGCTAAAATCCAAAATCGAGTCACTTCAAAGAGATACTGCAATCCATCATTCGTAACAGTTCGCTCTGCTTCCATGTTACATTGGTCATCCAAGGAAAAACAAGAGCAATGATGTTATTAGGAGGCTGCACCTGCGGTCATTCGAATCTCGCTTTTCAAAGGAAATGCAATAACTGAGCGAACGTCGCTTCATTTTTTAAGAACTTAAAAGACTCATTCCATAGTGGGACATTTCCTCCTCCTCGCAGGTCGGCCACCTTGTCTCCCCCGACAGGATCATGACGTCAGAAGTCAGGAGTCCTGGACTGGACCGTTGAGTAAGTGTCTCCTTCCGTTCAATGTCAGACTCGGGAACTCCTTCACTAGCGTTCTTCTCCCGGACTACCACACGCATGCGGTCCTCATGAGGCTATATCGCCCTTACGTTCCTTCGAGGATTAGCTCCCCTCATTCTACGGCCCCTGCAGAGATGCGTGAGATGTAAATATTGATTTCGGTTCACCTGCATTGAAGGTTTTCATCATGTTCCTCTATGACTGCAAGTCACCTGCTCCCCCCCCCCACCCCGCCCCAAAAGCGTGCATTAAGTTGATGGTAACGTAGGTCTATTCAGTGATGAAAACATAATAAGTATTTAATCACTATCGAGTGCATGAACCAGGCATTTACACATACATACTAAAAACACCCAAATATAGAGAGAGAAATTCCACATTTTAGAGACTGCTGTCTCCCTCCCCCTGAAGAGGGAGACAGCAGTCTCTAAATATAGTATTTCTCTCTCTATATTTTGGTGTTTTATGGGCTCCTTTTATTAGATGGAATTCTGTTAAAACAGAACATTTTTACCAGTCATATAAATATAAATATATATATATATATATATATATATATATATATATATATATATATATATATATATATATATATATATATATATATATATATATATATACACACACACACACACACACACATATATATATATATATATATATATATATATATATAATAAAAGTCTCAGTGCCAAGCACTTTTACGTTTTATTCACGCATCGTCGGGGGAGAGATTTTGTGTCGTCCCTTCCCTGCCGACGATGCGTGAATTAACGCGAGAGCTGTTGGCACTGAGCTTTTGCCTGTTATATTTCGGTGGGATCGCTTCTATACATACTTAGGTACATACATATATACAGTAAATAAGTATATATAATTGTTAGATATACAGATATATAAATACATTATATGTATAATATGCACATATACTATATATTATACAAGACAATAGTGAATATTAGCACGGTACAGGTATTACTAATTTAGTTGTTTATTTCTAATCTGGTATTTTAGTACTTGAGAATGTGTGGCATCAACTGAGCTAGAAAGAAACACAAGACTCTTAATAGAATAGAGGGGACACTAAGCTCAAAGTCGAATTGGTGACGATTGCCCTCTATCGTGGCCTCCAATCTCGAATTGCAAAGTTTCAAATGAAAAACTTTCTTTCACGGACGACCTTTGATGGGAGGAGCTCCGAAAACCAGGTCGAGCATTCCGTGTCAACTGTTTGATTTGGACATCTCTCCTTAGCAATTGATCCCAGACAGAATGGAAATGGTCAATTGGGGCTTATGTGCGAGGAAAGTATACACGACTGCCTCAACGAACGTAACAAGCGGAGAAGACAAGAAATGCACAGCCGCGTCAACTACTCAGGAATTGCACCGCATAATTCTCGATCAAAACTCAGGAGTCACTTCCTCTATGAGCATCGATGACATCTCATCCTTCAAGTAAAAACACCTTACTGGGAATGCGTCCTTCACGGGGGGTTACAGAAGACCAGATGAGCCATAAATGCTTAGCGTGTACGTGATATCAAGCTCTGGTTTTATGTAGTACATCAATTTGAGCAAGAGAGATTAAAAATGTCGATATTTAGGACAAACTGGCAACTCCACTATAGTGACGTCATGTGCAAAACACTGGAATGCAGCCAAAAAGCCCCGCCCATCACTTACTGGTTTTCCGGTCCATAATCATCTAAATTATACAATTAAACTATTCGATAGCTTGGGATGAGGGAAATGGTCCAGATATTCCCATAAAAGTTTAAACACGTTATTAGACAAATTTGAAATTTTACGGATTGAATAGTACTGTTGCGCCGGAAAATTTTATTGGTAAATATAGTCCAGAAATTATAATATTAACACAACATGATTTTTTTTTAGCGAGCACTATGTGTATGAATCTGTTCCAAGATGAAAATCGTCGTGGTTATGAAAACAAGGACTCTAGTCTCTTGTACATGCACACTGACACGCACACACAAACGCAAATCTTAATCATTACGAAGAATAATGAGTAACACATGAAAGTCAACATGCTCCTGAAATGGTGGTCACAGAAAAGGGACTTACTCTTGCCGGTGGTCTCCAGAAAGTTGGCAAATCTGGGCTGAATGGAAACAGGAGGTATGGGGCCCTCGGGCGCATCGTCCTTCTTTTCACTCTCATCGGATGACTCTGCCTTCTCGTTTTGTTTGGAATCAGTTGCTCGTGGGACGTCCTTGTTGTGGGCGTCGTTCTTATTGTTATCCATTTCGACTCGACGTTCTTCCGCCCTGTTCACAGAATTGTCGCAGGGCGAGTGACTGGGGATGATCTGACCTTCTATGTGTAAACCCACCGGGTCAGTCTCCCCACTGCCCGAATCATTATTACCTTCCATAGTTCTGGCGGTTGTTGGACCTTTCACCACAGCCGATGGCCTTTTTGGGGCATTACGGATGCCCACTACAACGCTACTTTACCCTGCCTGGATTTCACCCACAATTAACTTTACACATGAGAACTACTTCATAAGTTACATTTTCCAGAATATAATAGCAAAGAAGACACGTAATAAATGATGGACATAGAGAAAGCAAATATTTCATCAAGGTTGTAGCTATACATTTTCCGCAGCATAGCATTAAAAAATGGTTACCCATCCCCGAACAAATCCCTCTTCACATAATAAGTAAATAAATAAATATAAATAAATAAATAAATAAATAAATAAGGAAGAAGTGGATTTCCAGTAATCTGCAAATCCTAAGCAATCTACTGCCAATTTGCGTCGTTCCAACAAACCAGGATTATTGTAAATTTCCAATAAACTTGATTAAGTCAGAAAAAAAATCCCCGCTCTATATTCTAAAACTATGTTTTCTCAGTGCACTTGCACCGTTAATGAGTGACGGTGGTGATGTGCTGAAGATTGAAAAAAAAAAGCATGATGTAAAGTCACACTGAATACATTTATACTCCGATCAGGAGGAGAAGAAAGTTTGTGAGCTTGCATGCTTGTGCGTGCAAGCACAAATTCTTGCCGCAGGTTTACATTTATCATCTATTATCCTCGTCTCCTTTCAAAACCTCAACGTGGACTACCCACTTGACCTGGAGCATCTAAGGAAGGACTCACATGACTGACTGCTGGGGATGTGAATCCGAAAGTCTGATTTGTCTCGTGATTAACATTTTGTAATAGTTCATGAAAATAGCTTCATCTTTTGTTATCCCTTTTAGTAAAGGGAATGTCGAAGTTATGGTAGCTTCTCTTGGCCATTTATCAGTTCAAGGATGGGATCCTCACGACGCCAAACTTCTTGTATGTTGGCGTAGCTCGTGAGGGAGACGGTTGAATGGATGGATGGATGTCAGTGACGCTGCCTACCTCGATCACAGTTCTACGTTATTAACACAACTAATCAAAGGGATACCTTAATCATTAAGTTTGCGCGAGAATATATCGTCAACCTGTTTGGCACGTGAGTCTCAGGATACTACATAAACTAATTCCCTCAAGATTATAGAGGAATGCCACTCATGCTTTTGCAATTGAAAATGTCGAAAAATAAATTCAGGAAATAGCATTTCGTGGCATCCGATAAAAAAATATAATTCAAGGGGAAACCTATATTTCTCAAAATATGAATAAGGACCACTCGTGCTCTCTTAAATACGCCCGGTATACCCGTCAAATACGTTTCTCATGAATAACACTAAAAATGATCACCTGTGTGCAATAACACAAAATGTTATCAGACGCAACAAGTCTGGATAAAAAAAAGTGCAATCATTATCCTTTTTCTCTTCTTTTTTCATTTCCATCTAATACACTATCACCACGTCTTCACTATGATCTCCATCTCCGCAACAGGACCTTCAAATACTTCCTCCTTTTAGAGAGAAGAGCAGCGGAGCATTCCTGCTGTTAGTGGACTCTATACGGGATAATGGGAAGTCATGACGAGACATGAGAGCACAACGAAATATCTCACGCCACCACACCCAAACAATGCGAGGTTTCAGATTTCTTTCCTGTAGTGCGGGTGTTCATCGTCTGAAGGCGATAAGGAAACGCACCAGTTGAAGGGACGGACGAAGCCTTGCCACTGGCACTCACAAGGAAGACATCCACAGGCCAAATGTAGTGGCGCATGATGCCAACTTCCTCTGCGAGGACCCACACCATGAGCGAAAAGAACACAAGCAGCAACAACAACAACAACTACAACTACAACGACTACTGCTTTTTATCAACAGTACTAAAGACGGTCACTTTTCGTCATCAGCCTTTTTCACATGACATGAATTTGCAACTCACTCGATCACGGGGACGGTGCCATACTCACTTTGGCGGAATTGCAGGGTCGTTTTGTCACGAAATGTATTCCAACTCTGAAATCATTAATCGTGAATTCTTTATCTAGAAATACAAAAAAGGATGACAGTACTTCACATCAGCCAAGTTATGAATTTGAATAACCTTTTGTAATACACTAATGTTCTCTTAAGATATGTACTTTGATACATATCTTAAGAGAAATAGGTGCCGAATGGTCGAATATGCTCGGCAATACATATTGACGCGAAATCAATTGCATGGACCTACATGAGTGCTTTCTTTTGCTATGAAATACCTTCTTTCAGGACGAAGGATATGTTTATTTCGTGAGGAGCTACGACAACACATAAGAATCCCATCCTTGAACTGAAAATGGCCAAGAGAAGTTACCATGACTTCGTCATTCCTTTTACTGAAAGGGATGAACTTCTACATGATCGATATGATAGACCATGCAACACCAAAAATTTACAATCTTAAGTAATAAACCGCGAAAGAGTTGTTGAGTCGGTAACAATACCCTCCACTGTAGAATAGACGATCAAACGAATGTAACATATATGCATAGTACATCTGTTCTGTATGTCATCAAGACAGGCTTCGGATAATGATATTCATGTTCGGATTTAGGAGACCTGTCTCTCTCACCACAGCTCTCCGAATGACTGAGAATAATGAAGGTAATGTACATACCTCGGCCGGGGATTGGGCAGCTACTTGCCATCAAGGACACTTCTTATTTTGCTGTCATCTCTGACGACACGAGTACACTGCTCGTCCTATTATTAATATACCCATGCTTCATACGACGTTGGAAAAGCTTGGATGAGAGAGAGAGAGAGAGAGAGAGAGAGAGAGAGAGAGAGAGAGAGAGAGAGAATGTCCAAAACAAACCTAAAATGCCGATAAAGCACTTCAACTCACACACACAATGATATATATGTGTGTTCCAAACGGATTCCTTAATTATATACATAGTTGATGACCTCGTGCTTCTGAATCACGTCATGGAGCCGCCTCGTTTGCAGAATCACAGAATCGTTACAACTGGAAGCTATAAAAATAACGCCAATATCTAGTATTTCACAGGAACTAAGATTTGTACAGGTACAAGTCCACGTTGACCCATCCATCTACAATAAAAATTAGAATCATTCCACTGAAACCATAAGGTCTGCTGGTTTAGTGGTTTGTGTCGTGGTATGCCCTCAGACGTATCACTAGCTCTGTATCATGATGAGTTACTGCTGCAGTGTGGGGTCTGAGGTGGGAGGTTGAAACCAACATTCTTTGGAATTTTGAATTTCGAGTCAGTGGCCCTGTGTGCGTGTTCCATGTGAATAAGTTTTCGTCTACTGAATCATATAATAATAATAATAATAATAATAATAATAATAATAATAATAATAATAATAATAATAATAATAATAAGGTCCTCTTCCGTGTGAGTGACAAAGAATAGCATTTCTCATCACAGGACTGAAAATCTTAATTTGCTCCCAGCCACTCGTTCGTCAAAGCGCAGGGACACGTATCAAGGCAAAAGCATCCGCTTTAATGCATGAATGCAAAAGGATAAAAAAAAAATAAAACACGCACACAGAAAAGACTATTATAAACGATTCAGATGAAACTACAGCAATGCAACGTTAATTCAATTCTATTTAACTTTATCAAGTCCAAGAGAAAACCTGTTCTGAAATAGCGCAGTTTCACGCACCCACTCGGACAAGGTCGTCTTACGGGAAGGTCAAGTCGACCGAAGAACGGCGAAAGGGGCAAAGGTGGTCATATGAGTTCGCGGGTGGGAAAGGACAAGAACCAACTGAGGTACACTCATTCGCTGGAGCGCTGTACCTTCGGCAACAAATCTACGTCAGGACACAAAAAGCAGGCTTCTGAAAATGAATGAGGGTCATGGAAACTTTACTCACAGACACCAAATCATCACCAGTTCGCCAGGATCATCATCGAGAGAAGTCAAATTTTCATATGTCCTGAGCGCTTTCATGAATGAAAGACATCATCACAGTGGTTCATATCGACGTTCAGTGTGAAAGATGAATCTAAAACAAAGTTCGATCTCGCAACACAGCTCCAAAACGAGGACCTCACACGCTTTTTCGCCGGCATTTTTTCTTCGTTGCTCCCGTTGCTTTTGCCTGTGAACGACTTCCTGGCACACGTTGATGTTGAAAGAACCTATCGTTTGAATTAGGATCAGCATCATCTTTAACAATTACAGAAGACGGTGTTTTGTTAGTTATATTTTTTATTACCGCCACATTGTTGGAGCATATACGGACGATCCTACATCAAAACAAAATGGAAGTCCGTCCTCACATCATTACTTGTGTGGAACATCATGACTATCTCTTGCAAATTGCTTTTGAGCTTTGCGGTATATTTATTTTATCGGTCTATGCAAATTAAGCCTCCATTCGATGGTGCTCATGTTGGTCCCAATGTCAAGCATAAAATTTACTTTATTACGTAATAATCAAAAGAAGAAAACGGAAAACAAAAATAGTTGACCAAAATGACGAATTGAAACAGACCGAGGACAAAGATATCGGTGATTTTCTTAAAAAAAAAATTGCTTAAAATAACGTATTAAAGACATGTAGAATATTTGCAACATGCTAAACTTCGACATATTACCGTTCAATAGAAAAAAAGTTTCATGTTATATATGCTGGCTACCGTGCTCCAAAACATAACGGAAAAGTGAAACACGTTTCATGGCCTATCTAGAGCCCGCTTAGCGATCCATTTCTTCGATGGTCCGTGTAAAGTTGAAAGCGATAACATCTAGGTCATCACAGTATTCAACAAGCGAAAAAAAAATAAAATGGTAAAATGATAACATGACGTTAGCAAATGGTTTTTGTGATACATAACATTAACTGGCCAAAAAAGGTAGTCTTATTTCTTTTTTGTAACACGATGGAATTCCTTTTTAATGATATAACTTATTACGATTGCAACCAATCTTCGCCAAGTAACAAATTAACGTTATTTTCCGTGGTACGCTTATACGTACGTATGCATTTAATATCTATTAAATTCACTTTGCCAATGATCAGTCACATTTATGACAACAGTCATTGTTTTCATATATAGATAGATTAGGGCAGGGCAGAGGTTCATCTATACTTGACCTCATTTCTACTTTCATTATAACACTTCAGAGACACTGAATATAAGCAAGCATAGCGCTAATGTATTTGATACAAGTATGACACTACTGCAAAATCATTTCAATTCTGCCACAGGTTTAGTAACAGGTAAGTAGTAACGAAATAATATATCTTCAAACGTGCGCAATTGAACGCACACACTGTATATATTATATATATATATATATATATATATATATATATATACATATATATATATATATATATATATATATATATATATAAATACACACACACAAGAAGAATTAAACATCTGCTGTGTTGATTGTGAAGTCATTTTTCTCCAAGTCACCTCTAAGACACATGGGGAAAAACCCTTGATTTTGGAGATATGTTATTTAACCGGTGCCATTCTAGTGTTGAATAAATCCTTTCTGAGATCATTTTTACCGACACCAACATGTGTTATATATATATATATATATATATATATAATATATATATATATATATATAATGTACATTTATATGTTACATTCATATTCATACATACATATATATACATACATATATATATATATATATATATATATATATATATATATATATAGTATATATATATATATATATATATTATATGTAAAAATTTCAGAAAGGAATGCATTTGACACCATAACGGTACCGGTTGAGCACCAATCTACAAAATGAAGTGTTTTTGCCCATGTCTTAGATGTTTAATTCTTGTGTTATATAATCTGAGTCAATTTTATCAGAGTGGACTAGCCAATACTAGGAATGCAATTAGCTGCGTTACTATACACTGTTTTTTCCTATCTGTCCATCCGCCTGTGGTGGTCGCGCATGGTAAACACTGAGTCCCGGGCTTTAAATGTTACGCTATGTGTAACTTTTAGGTAAATAAAAAGACATCTTGGTGTGCATTTGTAATTGAAAAGTGTTTTAATAATTTACTGTATGCGAATTACACCGTTAATATTCGAAATAGGATATTTTTAAAGCCCGGGACGCAGTGTTACCATGCGCAAACACCACAGGCGGATGAACAGATGGAAAAAAACAGAGTATAGTGTTGAGAACATTTAATACTTCGACTAAAGGCGATGAATTCTTCAAAGAATGGTTAATTTGGCAAAGAAGTTGATTTTTTTTATGTAGGCCTACATTCATGCACCCAATAAAGAAATACGGTACATTACGAAAAAAAAAAAAAAAAAGCTATAGAAGTTTACAAATAACATGAGATTTAGGGACAATGACGTTCCGGCCTGTTTCTTCCGCCATCATATTCTCCATCAAGGTCTGACAAGTGGGACAATTTATGGCTTTTCCCAATGCCACAGAGCTATGTAAAAACCGTACACAGTTGGCTCGTCACATGTAAAGCATCGGGTTTCCTTAAGGCATAATATAATTCCACTCCCTTTTTCATTATCTAATTTTACTTTTACAATATATTTATATAAAAAAAAAACACTTCCATTTCTTCTTTGGTTGAATCATTTCAGTCTGCTCACTAAGTTTTTCATAACTGCTTTTCTTTCGAGAGAATAATGCTAATGAAAGCTTCCGTTAACACTACGTAAGTAAATTGTATACTGGACTTGAAGATGAAATGAATTTGGATGCATTCTAGGAGCATATACTACGTGCGCCTCTATTGGCCGAAAGCGCCTATGCTAAGACTGCAATCTTATCATCAGTATAAAAACTGGGATTAACAGTATATAAAAATACCAGTGCACCTAAGACTATAAAATTTCACCTTCGGTTCAAACACTGGGATTTGCTGTATCTAGAAATGCATGGAAGACAAAAAGAAAGATCGGTGTTTCCACGATATATGAAATCCAAATGTAGTATCACCTCCTACACCGTGCTTGCGCTGTGGAGTTGCACAATGCAACAACTATGAATAATCAATATATGACTCCGTCGAGCACCTCTGACTGAATTGGGGTCAAGACGTTTGTCAAATTTCATATCAACGATCACCATTAGCTACATATATACGTACGTACCCAACATGACTTTCAGAAAAGAGAATAAATGAGAGAGAGAGAGAGAGAGAGAGAGAGAGAGAGAGAGAGAGAGAGAGAGAGAATTTGAAACCTATGAAAAGAAATGACCGTTGAGTACTCAGAATCCATTACAATAAATTGCGAGAATTGGCCATGTTATAGCGAGTGGTGATTTATAGTCCTGGGCACTTGCGTCACCAGTTGCGCCATTGCTTCGACGACGGAACGACCATTTCATCGACGCTTAAGACAATGACGCTAAAGCTAAAAAAGCGTCGCAATGACGCTGGCGCAAATGCAAATAAAATTATGCGTCATTTTCCCCTAAAGGCCAAGTTTTCAGTGTAATTAGCCCATTACACATCTAATCCTCTTGCTTTAGTACCAATTTAATTTTGTTTTGTTTTCTTGATTTGTTTATTATGGGACCTCTCATTTTCTAGTTAAAAGTAAATTTGGAGAGAGAGAGAGAGAGAGAGAGAGAGAGAGAGAGAGAGAGAGAGAGAGAGAGAGAGAGAGAGAGAGGGTTACTGTACGTACTTAACTGATAACTACTTCTCTTTAAATCATTATTTATTTATTATACGTTTACACCCTATTAGGCTAATAGTTTATAGATTGTAGTTTAAGTTTGTACTACTGTGATACTATGATTATGATACAGTCACAAAAATTAAATTAATAAACTAACTAAACTAAGTAACTAATAAGTATAATAAAATAAAAATAGATGAGGCTGAATTTTACTTTTAATTGAATAATCCAAATAATATCAAAGACAAATTAATGAATTATTAAAATAAATCAAATATAAATTTAAAATATCAACGGAATTATGAAATATCTATTTTATAGTATTTTCTATCCTATCTATTATGATGTTTCACGTAAATTAGATTAATTAGTTAAGATTACCGTATCCGCCAGCGACGCAAAGGTGCAATGGCGCGAAAAAAAGACGCAACTTTTTGGAAAAAGAAAATAAAAAGACGGATTGAATGCCCCCCACCCCCCAGGCAATGAGGGATTGACTTGACGTTGACGCAATGCCCCCAAACGAGTGACGCGCCCAGATCTGGACTGATTTATAGTATTCTAAACCGAATATATCTCCTCCTCCGCATAAGTGGTGCGCGAACTGAGCCATTATCTCAAATCAGCTATGAAATGAGCAGAAACAGAGTGGTTTCATACACATGCACTCTGTTCTCTTTTAAATATTTCAGTAGGCGTACTTTTAAAATATAAAATAAAATTGTGCAAATGTAAAAGAACTTTCACTCTGTTTTGTGCATTATTAGGAAGTAAGTCAATATTCATTATCTATTTTTTTTTTGTATCATAAACATCAGCTCTGCATAGGAAGGCCATCTTCCATGTATGTGTAAAAAGACGGGCAATATACTGCAGAAATGATCACGAACAAATGCAAAGATCTTTTTGCATTTACGTAACGATTAGCATCACTTTCTCGCACACTTGCAGATGAGTTGTGGTGGTTTATTTTCAAGGTCGCCCATGAAATTGAGACGAGAATGCTTAGCACAAACTGAGGGGAGGAGAGGCAGCACACTTCTCTCTCTCTCTCTCTCTCTCTCTCTCTCTCTCTCTCTCTCTCTCTCTCTCTCTCTCTCTCTCTCTCAACTTCCTCCATCACTACGACACATCAAAATGCGCTCTTCGCGCTCCCTATCCCCATCACGGGTCTGGCGCAAACACATCTTTATATTTGACTTGAATTCCCCTGAAACAACTTAGAATTATTCTCCTAGATTTTATAGACCAAACTGGTTTCTACTCACACACTACAGAATTGAGGGCAAAGCATGATTTCATAGTAACCTCCAAAGTACACTATTTTAAGCATCGAAACTTCCACACTGATCATTATCACTGGATTTCACATACAACATATGACAGAACTTTCACTTCGTTGGTATTATGGGAACAAATGCACAAACTACTTCTATAAACGAAGCACGTGCAACGTTTATACTACAACTGCAGTACCAGCTGATTCCAACCGCTTGTAAACAAACACGGCATCTCTCGAGAACCCACGTTTATACTTCACACTGCTGAGCTGGTGTGCTGGCCAGTCTTCTTAAACCCGCGTCATCTCCCTTACAGTTCTTATGTAAGAGTTCTTATTCACAAAAGGAAGTCAGAGGCACATAAAAATATAGCACGATGTTGCTTCTACACTGGTTAAAGGGTAGCTAAGGCCAGCGTCAGCTACCAAGGGACACCCGGCCGCTATTGATCTCCCATGCGCCCCCTACGAGAGAGAGAGAGAGAGAGAGAGAGAGAGAGAGAGAGAGAGAGAGAGAGAGAGCGAGCTTACTCAATATACTACAGATCTGCCAATCCGTGACTGACAATAAGATTTCTTAAAGTGACGTCTCCTAAATTGGAGGGATCAGTGTTACCACGCATGCGCACACAAGGACAACGTTTTGATGACGTAAAATGACACACGTGTTCTGGGGATTGCCACTTCTCTCTCGTTCAGGTGCCGGGTTCATCTTTCGTTAGCACGCGATCCGTTGCTCGATAATCATGATTTAACTATTAATTAAATATAATTATGTACAGCATCAAAATAAAAATTGCACTAACCTCTATCCAAGGAGCAAGTCGTGTTATGATCATTAAGATCATAACACAATGCATGTGCAATCAGTATCTTTATACAACTAAGATACAAAATTTAATTGAATAAAAAGCCTGATGAAGTTAATGAAAGGAGTGTAACAAATTCCTTCTGCCAGAGTAAGAAAAATATGAAAAATAAGAAAAATAAGAAAAATTATTAATAAATAAATGACTGAGGATAGATAGATGTAATCAACAACAGGGGGGCGTTAAACATTTAAAAATACTTTTTCTTATTAGCAACTTCGTTCGCCTCACATTCTTTTTTATCAGAAGATGTGGTAGCTTTGACATAAAGTTCATACCCTTTTAACCTTAAACACGCTACCGAACACGCGGTGGAGACCAAGGCTGGTGTCTGTGAGCCATTGTAAATCACTGTTGACATTTTCAGTTCATTTGCATCTTTTTATGACAGAAACCTGATACAGTTGGCGGTTCCAGAATCTTGGGAAGTTTTTTCTTTCCTCAGTTCTCCTCTCTTTTAAATAAAAAGAAATTTGACCACATAGTTTTCTGGGGATAGAGGAGCTTCAAACAATACAAGAATTCATTTCTTCTCTCAAAACACTGACAGAGAATTACACAACCCCAGTAAAATGTAATCAGGAAGACAGAAAGCTGTGTTGGCTCTAATTCAAGAGTAAACATCTTGCTGGGACAACTTTATGTACAACTGACTAAGACCAATTCTAATTACTGAGAGAGAGAGAGAGAGAGAGAGAGAGAGAGAGAGAGAGAGAGAGAGAGAGAGAGAGAGAGAGAGAATTTCTTGTCGATTTAACATATCAATCTTTTATCCTACTTTCACATGTGAAACTAGCATTATATCTAACTGCAAAAATATATCCCGAACATTTGCTCGTTCCTACGTCTAAAAATAATTTTTCCAAATCGTGGTTTACTTCATAAAGTTGATGCAAATATTTCTTTCTTTAATTGTTGCACTTTCTTTATACTTTCCTGAAGCCGTGTGCGTGTGTGTGTGTGTGTGTACGGATACAATAGCGACATGGGCAGAGTTCTGGACGCGTTGGTGGGAAGAAATTTCCCCCAAGGCGAGCAAAGGCAGCCCCGCATTTTCACTTCTGTGAGATGTAAGGAAAAGAAAATAACATTTTCGTCGATATAGGCCGAGTGAGTCACCTGTTGGGCGGGGCCATAGGGTTATGGCGATATTCACTTTCGTCTTTCTTGTGCATTATCCTTCGCAAATCTTCAATCTCCGGCCTCCATAGGAACCCAGTTGGAACTGTGACATGTCATTTTTCCCCTTGGTGGCGCGTAGCGCTAGTCCAAGCCATGCCTCATTATCTCATCTACGGATGAACTTCCGTATAATGTCCGTTATGCTCTCTGTAGCTCAGATCTCATTCTATCTTTCCATGACTCCTTATATTTATCTTGACGCTTCATTCTCAAAGCGACAGAATCTTTGAATTGATTGATTGAGTCACCGTAGGGGGATAGTGCCGTCAGTGCATCTCGTGCGGTGCAATGTATAGGCATTGCTTATGGTACTTTGCAGCGTCCCTTCGTCCTCTAGCTGCAATTACTTTCATTTCTTTTACTGTACCTCCATTCATATTCTCTTTCTTTATTTTACTTTCCACTCTCTCCTAACAACTGTTTCATTGTGCAAACGCGAGGTTTTCCTCCTGTTACACCTTTCAAAACTTTTATTGTCAATTTCCGTTTCAGCGTTGATTGGCCTAAGTTTCCTGAGTGCTTTGCATGTATGCCTAAAATTCAAATATTAAATCTTTTAGATATAGTTTCACTGCCAGTTCGTTTTCCTCATCTTATTATGCCTGTCCCATATTTGGTTCGCATTTTTAGTTTTTTTTTAATGCCATCTCAAGAGAAATTGTAATAGACATCATTGTTCATAAATATCTGATTATCACATTATTTGATATCATAAATGGCAGCCAGGAACATGAAGCGATGAACGCAGAAAATAACCGTGAATATATTTGATGAGCATTAGAGAGTAAATGAAGCTGATCAAGAAAATGAGAGGAGGGAACCCCAGAATAAGCGAAGCAAGGAATGACCAGGAATTCCACAAAGGTTTGGAAAAGAAGAGGAGTGTACAAAATTGTGAGGCACGAACGGTTTATTGTACAATCTTTCCTTGATAGGAGTGCAGAACTGGCGCTTTTAAACTGGAGGGAAAAGGGTGAAGATGTCGAGGTGAAATGGCAGATAGGTATATGGGGAGAGAGAAGGGTGGTATTAATAGATGACAAGTGTGGAGACACGACTTAGCAAAGGGAGGGGGGGAGGGGGTGGTATTACTCAATGTTTTCAGGTGATTTGGTCGCGCGGAGAAAATTTGGTTAAGCGGAGTAAATGGAAGACAAGACGAAGCAGGGAATGTACGTACGGCTTGGTCAATCAAAAACGTAATTATTTGTAGTCAAGTCAACCAAAATTGATAGAACGCTCCTAGTGTACCACATGAACAGCCTATTATACGAATCCAAATCTTTCTTTTTAATATAAGGACGGAAGGAAGGGCTGGTGTCAACGGGAGATGAAGAAACTGTTCTCTCTAAGTGAAAGGCTTCGTATCAAGATTCCGCACACAACTCTGCAATGCTTGGCTGATCAAACAGGCCGGACACGTGAACACAATCATGCAGTATCAATCGCCTGCACGAAATGACACAGGAATGCGGGAACCTGAGGTTGTGTAGTCACAAAACTGCCCGAAAACCTCCTCCACCCAATTCATAAAGGAAAGATCGTGACTAAACCCTCAATTCATGTGATGAAGACCACACGCCAAAACGAATCACATAAGAACTGAATAGCCTATCATTATTTATGCAGCACTTTAAAACATTACAATATGCTGAGCGTTTATAAACGCCTGCAACATGAAAACGAACGAAGATAAGTGGCCGAACCTCCATCAAGCAGTAAAGAATGACCTGGATTTGGGAGACTGTAGCAGAGATCATAGGGAATCATTCAAGCGATTAGCAACACTACTACCTGAAGTGAAGAGTGCAAAGTGAGTCCAGTCGGTCTCTTTGTTAATTGTTCACTCACTTCAAACAATAACTGAATGATATATCTACATAATCTTCAGAAGGTCGTAGACGCTACAAACATACATACATATAGACCAGGGGTTCTCAAAGTGGTCGATATCGACCCCCAGGGGTCAATAGGGTCATCCAAGGGGTCTATGAATAGTCAGGGGGTCGATGAATAACTAACGTGTCGGAGAATTAAATTACATATACTCTTACATCTAAAGTTCCAAACACATTTTCTTACTGGGTGTTACTTTTTTTATCATACTGAATATCAAGTACTAAACTAATACTACTCTAATTAATTCTGACATTTTTTGTTGTTGAAATATCAAATCGCTAGTCTAGGGGATCGATAGAAAATTTGAAACTTCATAAGGGGGTCGAGGAGTTAAAAAGTTTGAGAACCCCTGATATAGACACATATACATATGTACAGTGTTTTGTATATATGTGTATGAGCGCATAAATTCATAATGGGATTCCAATATAAAATTAAATTCCAATACAAGTATGAAAATCCACGAATGACTGCAGAAAAATACACGTAAAATATTCCTGCAAACAATCAATGAATCAAAGTGAACAGCGCAGCCATTTCTACAATGGCAAGAGAAACGGCACAAAATAAAGAAGGACTGAAACGAAACAGAGACAGGCTCTAAATTAAAGCAAAGGGGAAAACCGGGCTCCTCTTGTGCCGGGGGGGGGGGGGGGGGGGTGGGGGGGGGGGGGGGGGGGGGGGGGGGGGGGGGGGGGGGGGGGGGGGTGGGGGGGGGGGGGGGGGGGGGGGGGGGTGGGGGGGGGGGGGGGGGGGGGGGCGGGGGGGGGGGGGGGGGAACGGCAAAATATAAACCAGGAAACTGACAAAGCTCAGTCTGACCACTTTCCGGAGATAAGATCCGACCGACAACTGAGGGAGGCAATTTCAGACAACCTTATTTTGGGGAGGGGCCATTGTCTGTCCCGACATTCCCTAAACATGGCACCAGAGAGACTTAAGGAAAAATCCTTCCCAGCCCCCCTCACCAACCCCCCCCTTTTTTGGCACGCTTTCTAATAACTATTATACTAGACTTACTGGTCATTACTTTAAGACAGTGCTAGAATTCAAACGAATAACACACATTACATATTCATCGTAAAATATGAGTAACCACAAGGTGTTACATACATATTCAGGAAATAATAGAAAATAAACCGTCTAAAAAATAACCCAAGAAAAACCTAAGAATCAAGTAGAGCATAAAAGACTGAAGGTCATGAACAGCAAAGCGAGCGAGCCTTGTGAACAAACTACAAACGAACGAGGAAGACAAAGACTGACTTCACGTTCGACTGTGATTTTTTGAGCATGACAACAGACTGATATCCTGAGCGCATCCGGTGAGTGTGTTCTTAGGAATGTTTTCTTCAAAAGGAAGAGAGACGCTGCTTTTTCTCATGATCCTGTAGACGAATAACAGAGTTGAACTGCATTCCCATGAAATCCCTATTGAGTTCTAGAGTTTCAGCTCTTGCGTCATGCACCGTCAACGCTAGGTTTTGTTCGTTAGATCCGACTCATTCTGGATTACATTTGGAAAGCGAATCGGCGGCTAGACAACCGAATAAAGCTACTACTGAATAATGGTTTTCTACCCCAAAGTAAAAAATGCGCCAAAAAAGTCTGCGTTACGCTATCGAGTTTTCTGTCCCTACAGTGTATAATGCTGTATGAAACTCTTGCCACAGCTGTGGCCCATGAAACTTTCAGCTACGGCCCGTTGGTAGCCGGTGTTGTTGGCACTTGTACAAGTGCCAGACGAACGATCATGGCTAACTTTAACCTTGAATGAAATCAAAACTACTGATGCTAGATGGCTGCAATGTAGTTGTTTGATAATTGAAAGGTGGATGATCAACATACCAATTTGCAGCCCTCTATCCCCAGTCATTTTTAGATCTGAGGGCGGACAGAAAACGTGCGGATGGACAGACAAAGAGCCATCTCAGTAGTTTTCTTTTAAGAAAACTACCATAAAATGCCTTAATATGTAGCTGACCTTTACTTGGACAGGACTTCCATTACTGATGTGAATCTTTTATCAAGATTTCCTTATCTGAAAAATTAACTTATTGAAACCAATGCCAGGAAAAGATTTCTTCAAACATTCAGTTCCTTGTCCATGGCAAAAAAAATTTATAAAAGGGATGACGCCCGTCCATGGAAGATAGTATTGCAGAAAATATATGAGTTGGTTTTCGGCTGTAAGGAATTTTTGGCTTGTATAATCAATTCCGTTGTTACGGGTCATCTAGAATGACTACTAATTCTGTTTCTTCTCCAGATTTTTGTTTTATACCATTGAATGGAAATTTCATAAAATTCCTCCTCGTTTCAAAGGAAAAATCGACCCTCTCACCAATTATGCATCGACGTTTCAATTCAGGTGGGCACCTTTCCAGTCACTGAGATTCATCAAGGAAAGACTTGGCGTCTGATGTCACCATTGCTGTCTCATCTTTCGTCCTTCACGACCATGTCCCGTCCCTTACCCGGCCTTGTACTGTGCCATCATTCAACATAATGTATAGATATCTGCCACCATATGAAATGCAATGGGTAACGCTCATTACACATGAAATGAAATCAAATAGCCACTAAAGAGGGATGAAAGACAAGGACTGCCGTTATTTCATTCTCTCGCTGTAGTTTATTCCTTCCCTCTTACCTTTCTTTTATTTCTCCGTAAAATAACCAATTTATAAGTCGCTCAACTGGAACTGTCGGAAGATGTCTCACAGAGTCCTGAAGAAGTCATTCAACTCAATAACGCAGAGGAAATGATTACTCTTAATCACGACTGTTCTGTCAATCAGTCGTCCATTTTACAACACATGAACCTACTAATAATTGAACGTCATTTATTTATTTGTATACTGAATTTATGAAAACGGGCGCTACGTCACGTTCATGCCCTTGGGCTTTGGGTTGACAACTCTTGGGTATGTTTAATAATACCTGAATAATTAGGCAGAGAGCTGATGTTGACCT
This sequence comes from Macrobrachium nipponense, assembly GCF_015104395.2. Classification (NCBI taxonomy): domain Eukaryota; kingdom Metazoa; phylum Arthropoda; class Malacostraca; order Decapoda; family Palaemonidae; genus Macrobrachium; species Macrobrachium nipponense. The sequence goes on along the minus strand of NC_061110.1, from coordinate 57,784,514 downwards.
ATTAGGGTCATTTCAAGGGGAACTCTTCTTGGAACCACTATGGCGTTGCCATGAAGTCTCTCCTTACAGCTTGGCAAGATGGGTGGGGTCGAAAACTCCAGAAAATTCGAGGAACCTCCACCAACCAACTACCCCCAACTACACTGCAGCTATACTAACAGCCCTCCCTCGTTCCCCTGCGGGCGGTCCTCCTTCCCTTCCATGGAAAACCCTCCCTCCTATAGGGGAGGGACTCCGCCGTATCACCATTGCTGCTGCAGCTCTCTCTCTCTCTCTCTCTTTCTCTCTCTTCAATACTTCCTAAGATCAGTTACCATGCGCGCTCATTCCTCGTCAAAGCATTCGAGCCTTGATATCAAATCATGAGACCGTCAATCCTAATCTGCCAACTGGGAGGAAACACAGCAACATATCCGGGAGGTTTCCTGTTTCCTCACTGCACCCAAAAGAGACTGATGGCCCACTGATGACTTTAACGAATTTCCTTTAAGAAAGAGAGAAAATTCGAGGGCCAACAACGGCCTCCTTACTGAGAAAACACGTCAAACTTTCTTGGAAAACGAAGTTCGCCATTTCATGAGAATTCGCTGACATTCCTCTCACCAAATTACACTCCAAATTCGCTGAAATTCCTCTCACCAAATTACCCTCCAAGTCGAAAGACTTTGCTAATTTTACGACTGAGAAAATACGACTTGAAAAATGTTTATGTATCTAATGTTCAATAGGGATTTCCATTTGGGAAGAATAAGTCTGTGTTACTATATAGACTGGGAAGTCAACGTTGTACTTCTAGTGTGTTGAACGCTAATGAAGAACACTTAAGTATTATTAATATTATTATCATTTTTAACTAGAATTCCATTGCACTGCTGTACAGGACATAAGAGTACACTCATCCGACACCGACATAACAAAATGCCACTGCACTCAAATGTAATCATAACTGGAAATGATTTGTAAAAAGGTCTCTACGTCACAGATTATAACACATAATTTTTATTAAAACATGAAAAGGCAGCAGAGAATAACAAGCGTTTGGATTAGATAAGGAGCGAGGGACTGACACAAGTTGGTGGGATGGGGCCGGGAAGAGAGAAGGCTGGAATGAAATACCCATCCCTCTAAAAGCTGCTTTGCATCTTCAAACCTTTATGCGTCCTGACAAAGATCCTGAAGACCAGACACCTGTCACCACCTCAGTTTCGTAAATCTACAGATAATTCCATAATGGTGGCTTTAAATTGACTTTTAACCTTGAAAAATAGATAAAATGTGGATAAAAAAAATCTCGGCCGATAACTAACAACCTCGAATCATACATTCATTCATATCAAAATGATGAAGATAGTGTAATTTATCCCTGAGCGACAGAACCGAGATCTTCACTGGGACTACACTGGAACACAACGACTGAAAAGAAATTCAAGATCACCGAGTCTTCTCTCTTGGTGGCCAACCGTGATCGAACTCGATGAGAATCTAACTGAACTGTCGTGAAGTTGACTTGGATTCTCTGTCTATCTTCCAAGGTGTATTATTCCATGGACACACAAGATGGGTAATTGATTAGGCTATTGCTAACCAGTGAGGCCTTCCCATCTAACTAAATACAGCAAAAAGAACGACTTGAGGGAGAGCTACTAACTTCACAAAATAGTAAAACAGCTGCAGGACCCGACATATCGTGCACTATAACTGAAAGCGATGAAACTTAGTCGCATCTAGCTAGACATAATGACCAACAAATGTTGTACCTTATACAAACCGGAGTGGCTTGGTTCCAAATTTATCAAGACACCCATTAAAATCAGACGATTTTGCACTTCAAAAAAAACCATGGTCCCAGGGACCCGCGTTAGACGCTCTCTGCCCCAAACTATACTATACTATGGTCTAGCCAAGATTGCTAGTGTTTCGACATTTGCTCTAACAGCCTATATTCTATGCAACTAACTACCTCTTTACATTTCAGTCATTACTAATTAACCAGTGCACTTCTTTCAAAACAAGGAAGAGCCGAGAGGCGATGCTACGGTTCATTCTTACTAGATATGGCAACATGAATTCAAATCCAAAGTCAGATCTGGTGTCACTACTTTCATTCAACACTTGTTAGAAAACAACGAGCGTCTCCAAACAGAGGAAAGCCTGGACGAGGTAATTCTACATCTCAAGGAGAGGAGCCACAGGCAAATCTATATAAAAATTCCTGTCTTTGTCCAGCAACCACAATGGAAACTAGAGTAACTGAACGTAAAACAAGTAAAACAAGTAAGAGGCAATTTTTTTTTCTCCTTTAATATCAAGAACACATAAAGGCTTTGGTTGGTCTTCTATTCTACTACCCAAAACTCAGTATTTTCGAAAATCAAAATATAGTATATAGGAAGTCTAAGTACACATAAATCAATTACAAAATAAGAAAAGTAATAAATGAGATGGAATGTCTTTGGCGGAATCGAGTTTTCTATACAGCTTAAAATGCTGTATAAAACTCCCAGTCACGACCCATGAAACTCTCACCCGGCCCGTGGTCGCCTGTGTTGTTGCGGTGCCAAACGCACGACCATGACTTCCTTTAACCTAATATGAAATAAAAACTACTGAGGGTAGAGGGCTGCAATTTGGTATGTTTGATGATCGGAGGGTGGATGAGAAACATATCAATCAGTAGATGTTGAGATCTGAGGGCGGAAAGAAAAGTGCGGACGGACAGACATAGTTTTCTTTTAGAGAAAACCAAAAGGTGGCAACCGTTGATGTATGAAACCGTTTGTATGTATTGTAAATTGTAACCGAAACCGACCAAAGTATTTGCAAGGCAAACTGAAATATACGAACACAAATAATAAGTAAACTTAGCTTGGCCAATTCCTTCACACACTCGATACCGAGAGAGAGAGAGAGTCACGGTAAAAGCTTTGATGACAAACTTCTTCCCGAGTAAAATACATTTAAACGTCAGATTTTCACAGCAGTTCAGCGAAGCGAAGCGAAACGCAGACTTCATGTACAACGCTTTAAAATATAAATCCATAATCATAATCATAATCCTATGTTCCATTTCCTTCAGACAGCAACAAACCTACAAATAATTCTTAATAAATTCAAAGTGATTTGAGAGATTAAGGTTATTAACTGGTAAACAGTTTACACACACACCACACCCAACACACAACACCACACCACACAACACACACACACACACACATATATATATATATATATATATATATATATATATATATTACACGTGTGTGTGTCTTAATGTGCAGCATTGGAAAAATTACAGAAGACAAAATTATAATAGTAAGGGTGTAAATATCAGAATTTTAACGAGAGAGAGATTATGGTAGCAAAATATCAGTTCCTAGGCTACCAAGACCCGATTTCACTTTTCATTTCACAGTGAAATGTTGCTGGCATTGTGGAATAAACGCCTCCAATTGCTTTCTTACAGCATAATCAGATGTCATTAGTTTTCTTGGCTATTTCAAAGGCCTGGATTCTACAGGCAAAATAAATGACTTCTTAAAGACTGTTCTTATTTGATTTATGTATTGACTCCTTTCAAGGTGTCCTGATATGCTGGTATTTGCGTGATTGACTTCCCTGACACTCGGGTACAACTGTATTTTAAACCCTCTTATACATTAAATAAAAACACTGAATAGTGTTTTAACACTGCTAAATCTATCCCCTGATAACAGAATACCGTTATCTATTTTGTGATATGATTGTTGTTAGTACTGAATGCGTGGATAGTCCTGGGGGTAGATCGTAGATTCAACAAACGCTCTTGAAAGATCCTTAAGATCTGCCTTCTACCTATCGATCTAAATTCATCAAGTTCTTTTATAATGCATCTTGATAAATGCAAAAATTCAAACCTTGTGCGTAAGATCTACAGAATTTTTCTCAAAGTTCTCCGAGTGCTTAGGCGCTTCATTACCTAGACATCTGTTAGAACGTTCTCCCTTCAACGGAGAGCAAAACCTCTCTGCTATCAACATGAAGATGTGGATGACTGAACAAAAGCTAAGATACAATATTCATTAAACGATAAGTACAATTGCAGACTGCAAACAACAACTTAGGTACGAGTTGTCGTCAATTGAAATAATTTGATTATAAACGTTTTCTGAAGTGTGCCAAAACTGCCTGATGTCGACACACACTCTCGTCTGCAAGAATAACCATATAAAAAATGAAACGATTTAAAACAACAACTAAATTGGTCCAAAAGAAGGAAGAGAAACTAGTTTTGGTTCCGCAATCCACGGAAGTGTTGCTGTTTTTTCCCTTCAGACAACGGTCCAAAAATAGCAATTTAATCTCACGAAGGTATTTGGGTCAACGTTTTCTGGACTACAGCGACAGGAGAGCAGTTGGAAAGCAGACATGTAACCAAGCATACGTCTGCATGCAACAAGCAAAATCCATTAATTCGAGAGGGATCAATTCACATCAAAGTATGCCTCCTGCACGTGCTCCTCTTCCCTCTCTCTCTCTCTCTCTCTCTCTCTCTCTCTCATTCCAACTTCTTCTCTTTATGCGCACAATCATTGTCCATTCATCCACACGTCCATTCATATGACGTAAAGCGAAGGCGGCCACTTGATCACGAAACGCTAGACCTCCGGTAACTCCAAAAACGCACAACGAGACAAAGTGGGTCATGCAACAAAGAACCCAATGTGTAGTAGAAGGAAGGAAGGAAGGGTAGGTCATGCAACAAAAATACTCTGTAACTATGAAGTCAGGTTCGCCCGTTTTCTTTCTTCGATCTCTACAGGAAGCCGATAAAACTGAGCGGAACACGACAAACATGTTCCTCGTATGCACGCACACACAAACAAGACAGACTATGTTTCTGTATTGTTATCCGTTAATTCTATATATAAATAAGCTGCTATCTTTAAAGCTACTCTGCTTGTAACGAATGCTACTTTTGGTCCGCGACGTATTTTCATTGTTAAAACAAAAATCAATCACCCAATCAAATAAAAAACGGAACATTATCAACCTCATGCCGTCTCTACGGTCACGTACATACATACATACATACATACCTTGAGTACGTACGTGTACGTCTGTCTCTCCCCCTCCCCCCGTCTGGCAAAGCGGGCCGGCAGACGGCAGGCAGGAGGGGAGCGCAGTCGGGTCCCGTGTCTCTCTGAGCCACTATCGTGGCCAGTATTCTGCCACCAGCGAACAGCAATGCATAAAGTTGAGGCAATACGACGATGCTACCACACCGTGACTCGCCTCCCTTGGAGATCAGGGGGAGGGCGCGCAATGGGGAGGCAAGAGAATTTACAATACAGGCGTTTTGGGGCAAGCGTGACAAAATGAATATGTTGTGTACAAGCGCACTGTTTCACTGACATTTAAAAGAAGTTCCTTTACATGTTTGTGGGTGTCATTAACATTACGTTAACTTAATATCATGGAACTAATATTCACATTTACAAAAATCACCTAACAATAACAAAAAGAGCTTTAACAAAAACTTATATTTCCATTAAAGAAAACCTGTGGTGTTGTCTGCTAAGAGAAATAATACCACAGTCAACACTTCGCCAAGGTCATTCAAATCTGAAGCCAGTAATCATGCATTTAAGCTGCAGAAAATCCCTGCCTTCACATTCCCGTGATGCGAGTTAACTGCTGCAGGTGCCAAGGACGGATGGCCAACAAATCTGATGGAACTTGGCACATAAAATCATGACCCCATCAAATTAAAATTCGAAAATTGGAAGAGGAGAGGAAGTGGGCGTCATCTGTCTAATATATCCGCTGTATGTATACTAGTAAAAAGCAATTGTAAGCAGGCATACATAAATGTATGGTTGCACATATAATGCATTAACATTAAGAGGGATTATTAACACGAGATAATATTACAGCCGTGTTACTTGTGATTTTTAGAATCGGTTGAACAATTTCCCGTGGCTTGGCGCCTTCTCGTCACCACAGAACATGAAATTGTTAATTAAAACGTCATACATTTAGTTTAGGAACTGATAGTAAGATTAAAATAAACAGAATTAATAAAAGCTTTATTGGAGTTGTCTCCGTTTAAACCATGGGAAATGTAGAGGGCATAAAGCTTTCACAGCTTTAGTGTTAGGGGAATGAAGAACATGGAACATGAAGATAGGAATGAAATCAAAATGGACATGACGTGAAATAAACCAAGAAAGGTAAGGCTGGCAACGACTCGGAGGTCATCATAGGCTTGGCACATCTCTGGAGAACTAGTACATATTATCAGAATGAGCGCCCCACCAGAGCCTCTGGGTACGGTACTCAGACAAGTGGTTGCTTGCATCATCAACGCTCAAGAGCCAACGGCGCCGTTACCCTTCCAAGTAACGACCGATCCATCTTTAGTTTAATTCCATCAAGTGTATTACATTACATTTCGTCACATGGAAGAAAAGTACTTACCGGACTCATCGGCGATAGGCTTGTAGTTGAGAGTAGTGATGACCTCCTCCTCCCGACGGCGCTCCTCCTCCTTCTCCTCGCATCCTAACAGCGTTTCCTTCATCTTGGCTTCCGGTCTATGGGTCCCGTCCTCTCCGCTCGCTATGGGGATTGTTCAGTCCTTCGGGCTTCGGCGCTGCCAGTCACTGCGGAGTGCCTCCTCTGTGGAAGGAAGACTGCGCATCATGAGACAAATGTCTTCCAGGCTACTTACTCCAATTTAAAACATATTTTCAGTTTTCTGACAAAGATAACACCCTACGGGCAGCAATTTGTATAAATTAGAAAGTTTCTTATGCGTAATGAAAACAAAGTTCTAAAACAAACACATATATACAAGTGTGTATGATAGAATATTATATATATATATATATATATATATATATATATTATATATATATTATATATATATATATTTGTGTGTGTGTGTGTGTGTGTGTGTGTGTATGGTGTGTGTGTGTGTGTGTGTGTATTAAATCTATACTCGTAGTGATAAGACGACCATGACTCTACAGTTTACGTGTCGGGCTTTCGAGTTACGGAAAAGTAGACGCTGGAAAGGGCATCCGTGGACATTTATGGAAAGGGCAAAGATTGACATTTCTCAGTCTCTGAAATGTGCCTGGTTACGATCGTATTTCATTTCAAAGAAAAAAAAAACTAATAAAAGGAAAAAAAGACTTAAAATTCATTTGTTTTTAGTCTTAATCTTGGATTATATAACCTCATGCTTTATATAACATCAGGGCTAAGTTGACCTCTATTTCTCTAACATTATATAGCACAGTTCTTCACTGGCCAATCTGTGACGCCGACATACCTATACCTCCACCAAGGAAACTTGAATCATATATGACAGTCTAACTACTTAGTGGGCACTTATGCTACTGCCGTTATTATGACATCCTTGTTTTTGCAATGATACAAATTAAATATACAGCAACTACGAGCTTTCTCGTTATTCGCATTAGAACCGGCCTCTGAATATGACATTTTCAGTAGGCAGCTTTCCTGTGAACGTGAAAAATGACCATGAATACGTACACTTTGTCACTTATCCTCTGAGTGCGACATACGAGTATCGACTATTAATGAATTAGCCATAAACTCCATAGTCTTCGTTGTTGCAATTGTCACCGCGGTAACAATTTCAGGTTCTTCCCTACTACCACGCCTTTGTTATGGTGCATTCACTATCATTATTACGGCAATACATTTCAGAATCTGACATTACAAATACCCGAAAGAGTACGTGGGGAGGAAAGTGTTGAAAACACTATAAATCAACTTCTCTCCGCCAGACATTAGCCTTGAATTTAGCAAGGTCTAAAGAATTCAAAACCGATTCACACTGTTTACGTACATTCCAGGTTTTATGACGGTACAAGGTTTTGAACCATTGACTAGTAACAAAAGTAAATGAATGATAATTGTGGCAATTTGCAGTATTTTCTCTTTCTCTCGTGTACTTATATTTGCGGCTATGAGAGCATATGTAGTGTTGCCATCATGTTAGCCCGTGACGAAGCGCCTGTGTCAATGCTCTGGAACACGTGGGCAATTGGCCATGAGGCTGTATTAGATCCAGATAGACTCAGAAGGCTATTCAGGGCTCATTGCACAATGCTTTTTGCCAATAAAGTAGAATTTGATGTCATTTTTAAAAGCTATTCCTCCTTTTGTGAACGATCAAGGAGGACAGAAGACAGCTCACCTCAACTCTGACACCTTACTGTCTACTGATCTCCGTTAACCTTATTCTACAAAAAAGGAGAATCGATGATCGATCCCTCGGCGCTTCCCTAATGTATCCTTTGCTACGTCACCACTGATAAATAGTCTGTAGTCTAGCACCCTGAGCGCTTAAGTTAACGTATTCATGATATTACTGCATTGCATATGTAAAAGCGGCCTTTTTTTTTTTTAATTAAAATATCCATCAGATTTACAGGTATAGTATCTCGACTATTAAGTAATCTTAAAATAGAAATATTTAAGCCATTTTGGTGCAATTTTGCATTAGTCAGCGGGTAGGCATCAAAAATCCTTCAGCATAGGACGTCTGACAGATTATGCATAAACTCTTGATGGTCAAATACATTAAGAGTTTACCTTTGCATCTTGGTCTTCTCATCTTAAGTGAATTTATGGTTGTGTTCATTTTCCGAACGTTTATAAATTCAATTTCCTTCATAATAATTAAATTTTCATGTCTCTATCCATCCCTTTGAATACGAATAACAAACCTTGGCCTAGTACCAAGCTATGAAGGAAAATTCTGTGATCGAGGACTTCCTCCCTCCTAATCTATCATTTCACGGAGAGGGCTGTCGCATTTGGGCTTTTAATTCAGGCCTTTGTGAGGACTTTTACTCAGCAGTTGGTCAAATTCACAATGGAGATAATGCAATATAATCATGACAATGCAGAACAAGAAGACTGCCTGAAAAGTTTGATTTAAATGGTAACGTTCAGCAAAGAATATCTAAATGGAAAGCAACTCAATCCCAGAAAATATATATTATGCCTACAAGTGTTTGAATAATAATAATAATAATAATAATAATAATAATAATAATAATAATAATAATAATAATCAGGGTCGTTTACCGAATTAATAATAATCTATATAGTAGTTACCCATCAGTCAAGCAACGCAGTAGGCTAGTTTTCCGTCAAAGAAAACGATCAGGGGACAGCTTTAATTTCACTGATAGACTTAGCTAGATAAAGTTTCAAGTTTCAGCAAATTTCCACGAAATAAAATCTTATCCAAGATAATTAATGGGCCACTAACAGCATCCATTTTTATTTTTGGATGCACTGAGATCGGACTTCATTTGGTCCATATGGCGGGCCCCATTTACTATTAGCCAGTTTAAAATGACAGCTGTCGTGTTGTATAGCGTGTCTTCGGTGATGTGTTTGTGAACTGGGTTATTGGTTTTTCTAAAATTCGTTCATGATTTCACATATTTCTTTAGTTCACTACTTAACAAAGTCTGGTGCTGCGTTTTCTAAAGTTATTTTTTTTTCAATACTTTTTTGTATTTTTGTTCCGTTACCAAATCTGGCTTGGTTCGAGCAAGATCTTTGAGTTTTTTTTTTTTATTTTTTTTTAGCCGTAATGTTTATTTTTCGTTTTTCACGAGAGTACATAACCATCTTTTGCCTGCTTTGTACATAACAGCGTATTAGAATTCCACGAATTGGAATCATTATCATTATTTATTATTATTATTTTAACGCAACAGCCTACACTGTAAAGTCAGTCGATTATAGAAATAATTAAATCATCTTCAGGTACAGTTTGTCTGCCCAATTACCAAGATTTAGATTGAACGAAGTTTCTTTTGATGAAATGTTATAATACACACAAATATCTAGTTTCACTTGGCCTTGACCCACAACTTCCTTTATTGTCGTCAGGTTTGAAGGTGAGAGAAAACCTACTCTGCAAGTCTCTCACACCCGTCACCCGCTATACGACAGCAAAGAATTTCGCTTTCGTTTACAGTCCGTAATTCCACCTGCTAACTGAAGATGAACTATTGAATAAATTTACGAAAGTTCCTTTTCTAGCCGTAGAGTTTGATAAATTGCAGTGCAATTCTTGTTTGATTTTTAAAGATACCCGTTCGGACATCAATTTGTATGGTAATTACTAAACGTTGCACGATTGAGTATCGCAGGAATTTCAAGTTATTCCAAGTGATCTTAGAAAAGAGCGTTAGCCGACACATTACCTTTATATTGCATTGTTGCTTTTGAACATCAGTTGGAAGTTATAGAAGTACATCCAGAGTCATCAAATGTCAAAGTATGAATTCAATATACTTTTTATCGGGTTTCAATCTCTGTTGGAAGTAAATACTTCATATGCATTTTCGATGTGGAATTTCTACGACCATTGTAAAGCATTAATAAAAAAAAACTCGTTTAGCAGTAACTGGGCACAAACTCGACTGAAGATTTACCTTAAATTTTGGTCGAAAAAATAACTTTTCAATTTATATTTTTCGTAGATATATTTACGTTTAAGACACAGCAGCATCAAATGATAAAAGTTTGGGCGACTTTAACGCTATTAATTTACTAGTAGCACTACCCCTGATGTTGCTTGTTAACACGTCAGAATTTTGTTACGGAACAAGCGGACAGCCATCTACTTTACAAATAATACAGGAAAGGGGATGATAGCGCAATGGATTGTGTACATCAACCTTGTAGTGATAAATAAAATTATAATTAGCCCCGGAAATGTAAATAAATAGCGAATAAACATCTGCTGACGTCAATAAGCAAACGGCAAAAGACAAATAAGCAAACGTGTCCCTGGGTCATCCTCAGGCAAGCCAAGTCAAGTCCATGACTATTGGCGATATTGCACAGATGCTGTGACATAACCCCAGGTTATGAAAGTTTTTGCCATGACTACTTGTGCAATTTAATGTAGCATAACAGAAATCGAGATACTGTAAATGGTGTCCCAGACACTCTAACCATATGCAACCAACTGTAGTAAATGAAGAGATTGTGAGCAACCCCGTAAGTACCAGCAAATTCTTTATGTTGTCTATGTAGGTAAATGTTGTGGTTAAAATAGTGTCCAGACAAAGGAGTATGACGTACTGATTAACGTTTTATAAAAATGGTGTGCTGAAGTAAGTTACGAAAAATTACAATAATGACAGATGCAAGCTTTTGGATTTTCCTGAAAGGAAAATGGGATGGACAGTTTGTGGGGAAACGATGCCGACTCCTATGTAAGACGAGGACTTGCAACACTGGTGAAAGAATATGGAAATATTCTTAAATTGAAAAAGTTCAAAGTTTAGCAATTTTAGAGGTCGGGAGAGTCAGAGGAAGTCAACATGGAATAATAGCACTAACGATCAAGGATGAACGGAGGTCCTCGACTCCTACACGAAAGAAAGGAGCAAAAGAAACTTTTGCAATGCACCGTTTATAAATTGTAGGCATATCAAGGATGGCTGATAAGGGGACAAGAAGAGAGTTGGTGAACAGGTGACGAGCAAAGAGTAGCATGGTAATTGTTAAATCATTCACTATTAAATAATTCATGAGACAAACAGATAAAGCGAAATGTTTGGGGATTGTCCATGAGGGCTAAATCATTCGAATGACCGATTGGTTTACATAAAGCTGGTTTATGTCAGCTCAGGTCACTGCCCTAAGGGTGGTAAGATTTGAAAGGGATCGGCAGGATTGATCTGGACCACTAGACTTTTTCAACCTGTAGCACCACATCTTGCCCAGCTTCATTTTTTCCCCTCTTCTTTCACTAATATGTATATTCATTTTTATTAATTTCACGCCTATCCCCATTTATTCCGAATAAGGAAGACTTAGTTATAACTTCTAGAATTTAACATCTGATTTCCTTGGTGGTAATACTTCCACCATACAGCCAACAGGAGACGTGAGCCGTATAGTAGAAGAGTTTGAGAGAAGGGTACTATCACCGCCATCTTGAATTGAGTGGTACTATACACTGATAGCCTGAGGAGGAAGGAAAGTACTTGGTTGTTGGTTTAACAAAAGCAAGCGTCAGAAGGAACGGCATAAATAACTATGAAGCGCAAAAGTGCATGCACTAAACGTTAGACTGCACAGCAAAAAAAAAAAAAAAATAATAATAATAATAATAATAATAATAATAACGGAAAAAGGGACGTAATACTAAGGATTTTATCATCACAATCATTATAATCATTATTTTGAGCCACAGTTACATCTTGGATGAATGTAGTAATGAATGATAGCTGTCAAATCATATTTACTTTAAGTTGCCTCATACAAATAGTTTTCGTAACTAGGCATAAACTAGCAAACTCTTGAATGCTTCGTGTCTAGATGAGATTTTTATCTTATTTCACAGAAAAAATACAAATGTCACTTAGCTCCATTATGTCATAAGCATCAGTGAAGGCCGATCTGATCAGTAGAGGAAATGGAAAGAACAAGTTACCAAAGCCTATGCCAGGTTATAAAAGATGTGGTTTATAACGGGAGAAGTAACAGGCCTTTAATTATTGTATGTTGGATTGCCACACGGAACGGTACCGTCATGATAAAAACAACTGTTTTGTGAAAGGTTCAAACCTTCCGTAAGCAAGGCTACTTATGACGGACTTCCTTAAAGAGCGATCTTTCAAGATTGTCACAAATAATTTTGTACCAGGAAATGAGGAGGAGTGATGTACGTACACAAAGGTCCAGTACAGATCGAGGGTCATAAAGAGAAACTACAGAGACTAGCGAAAGTTTGAAAATTTTTTCAAATGGAGAAAGTTGTAAGTGAATGCGAGCTAAAGTAAGGTTATGAGGGTCAATGGAAACCAGAAAGCTGGAACACTGAATGTTGATGTGGAAGTGAAACGATGAAATCGACTGATTTGTGCATATGGGTATTTGTGAACAAATGCAACAGATGATGGTAGGATGAGAGAGGGGTTTCACGGAACATGTGAATCAATGAAGTCGGGTGCATGGTAAGGATTAGAGAGACTTGGGGTGTCTACAGAAGACATAGTGGGATTATATAATGCAGAGGTGGCCAATCAGTCGATCGCGGCCACTCGTTTGGTCGATCGCCGTTCCCCCACAATCCTATATAAAAAAACAAAAACACACACACACACACACACACACACACATATATATATATATATATATATATATATATATATATATATATATAAGTGAGGCAATTGTACTCATGTTTTATCGTACTATGGCGCTATTTGAAAATCCCCCCCACCCCCCCGACGTAAGAGTTTCAGTCTTTAGAGCAGATCTCGGAGTCCAAAAATCTGGCCACCCCTGATATAAAGGATTAGGATACTGGATGCAAATGGATAAAAAAAAAAAAGTTAAATGGATGCATAAAAGTTGGCTCCTACGGCCTAGCTTAACTGGAGGAGGCGAGGCCAGGGGGCGTAAAAGCATTGCGAAGGAGTGAAGTGCGCTGTGTGTTTGCGAGACAGAAGTCAACGGCTGTAAGGGGTTTAAAATACTGATAATGAGCTTATTGCGTAGGCGTATGAAGAAACTAATGTAGAGGTTTTCGGTAGAAGTGTTGCATCCGGGATTCAGAAGCTGAGTGTGTAGGAGTCTGCGACCGCACAGTTGTTTATCTCTGAAGCTATCCAGAGTTACAGATACGGCTTTACATCAAACAAAGACGTGCACATACTTGCAAAGTTACATTCACACATGCACATACACACACACACTCAATTACACACACACATATGTATAAAATATGTATACGCATCCATTAAGTTACAAATGTCCTTTAATATCTAATTCGCTCTATCTCTTGATGGCCTTGTGGATAAAGAACTTCACTGTACTTCTTGAATTCTTGTTTCCGTGGTTCGCGCCCATGAGCCGACGAATTTCTTATCAACTAAAAAATTCCCCTTCCGTTAACATATATGAAAATATATTAATTCCGAGGTAGAGCGAATTAGATATTGAAGGACATTTGTAGCTTAATGCGTATATATGAATCACGGGGATGTGATAAGAATCATATATACGTATATATATGTATATACTAGCTGTACCCGGCCATGTATTGCTGTGGCTCAGTCTGGTTAAATGGAGGAGAAAGAAAAGAGAAAACACCTTTCTCTTACTCTCTCTTTCTCTCTCCAACCATCACTGTCTCTCTCCCTCTTTCTTCTCACTAATACCAACTTTCTCTCTCTCTCTCTCTCTCTCTCTCTCTCTCTCTCTTCTCTCTCTCCTCCCAAACAACCGTTCTTCTCTCTCTTTCTCTCACTCACTTTTTCCATCTTTCTCCTACCTAACACCACCTCTACTCTCTTGTCCTCTCCCTCTCACTCCTTTCTCTTACTCTGTCTTTCTCTCTCCAACAATCACTGTCTCTTTCCCTCTTTCTTCTCACTAGTACCAACTCTCTCTCTCTCTCTCTCCTCCCAAACACCCGCTCTTCTCTCTAACCTTCCCTGTCTTTTTTCCTCCTACTTCTCCCTAACACCCCATCTCCCCTCTCTCTCACTTCCTCTCCCTCTCATGCTCTCTCTGTCAACCCCCTTCTCCAACTCCACCTCTTTGATGTCATTGATGATTACCCTATAGCATTCTTTTCCAAATGATAAGTCATGTATGATAAATTCATAAAGTAACTAAGTCTACGGGTATAACCAGCCCCGTTTCATGGGCAGAACCAGCTCCGTTTCAGGGAATCCCTTCTCACCCCCACCCCTTTCGGAGAGGGGAAGGTAGGATGAAACCCCATTTTAAAAACATACGCGTATTCGAATGCAATGTTGTGTCAAAATTTCAAGGCAATCGGTGAAGAACTTTTGGAGATTTAAGAATTTGAACAAACGAACATTTACATTTTTATTTATATAGGTGTAAATATTATATATATTATATATAGATATATTATATATATATATATATAATAATAATATTATATTATATATATTATATATATATAATATATATAAAACCATAAATGTGTGCGCGCGCATGATAACTTAACTGTTAATTTTACGTGTCAAGAAAAAATTATTTACAGTATCATCAATACTGGCTTGAGATAGAGCTTCCCACAAAGTCTGCCTGACGCTGACAGCTGGTAGACATATCCGTGGAATGGCCTCTAAGCGGGAAGAAAAATTGCCGCTGTTGTGCGGTCAGTGATGTTTCCCAAAACCAATGTCCTTTTTGACAGCTCTTGGATTCCAGTCTTGTCTGGCGTGGTACAACCAGGTTTTCATCCGCTCATCACAAATCACAAGCTTTTCCACGGCCTCACATATTACTCGGCACCTGAAAACTCCGCCATAGGTGAATATTTGACCCCCTTCTTCCATTCCTTTGTGAAAACAAAGAATCCTTTTCTGGGTCACTGGATCGTTATGAGTCAGAATGACATACCCGCATGCCACGCGAACGAGCTTCGATCAATACTTGCAGCGGCCTCATTCCCCCAGCCAATCACATCCACAGGTAAATTAGGAAGGCAGCGACTAATTGCGCAATCAGGCCCACAAAGAAAAAACATAATTAACGTGACGATGTACAGCTCAGAAGACAGTCTGGCTTACGGGAAAAAATGGGGGCGGGAGGAATGAACTCCAAAACACAAACCGGTAAAATTCTCTCCCTCTCTCACTCTCTTAGAAAACAACTTGGCATCTAATGTAATTTTACTCCGTCAGCATAGCTTCTAAAATTAAAACTGACGTAGGACTGAAGGCGTACGAACTATCATACTGTTATGAGTGTTTCAAAGTACGGTCATAATTAAACATTGCAAATTTTCTATATGACGAGAACACGTTTACAGCCGAGAATGGCAGTCTTCTAATATGAAGGAATAATTTCCATGGTTTTCGGTAGGTCGAAAAGACAAAAATGACAGACTTAAGTGACAGATTGAATGTTATCATTAGAACAATAATAAAAATAGCCCAACCAAATCTGGCACATTACAAAAACTCCTAGGCCTAAAGAATTGCAATTAGACACTGTGAACCAATAGTGCATTTGAAGTTGAGAACATTGTTCCATGGCGTTCAGGCATGTAACTTGTAAGCAAGTGCTATAATACTCTGCATTAGCTCTGGAACTCCTTCCGTTTCAGAGACTTCAAAAGTAGTATCAAGCATTGATCTCCTGTGACTGAAAAATAGCTGCGTATGACAAATAATTACGAAATAATGACGAACAACAAAGACATTCAAACTTGAAATGCGGCTGAAAGAGCGAAATCTTGCTTGACAGTTTCATGAGCTCGATATCAGAACTGAGAAAATTCTACAGCTAAATGAGGTCACTTTGAAATGGAGTAACGCCTCTTCAGGGAGATCCCGGAGTGTCTTCCTTCGAAAGAAGGGAAAGGGGGGAAATGCTGGGCAGTACCGTCTAGGCATCCCTGTGAGAAACAATTTAATAAAAGAAGATTGAAAAGATCAAATAGCCTTACACGTGTGATATCTAAAATGCCACCAAATACGTGTGAATGGGGGTGATGTAATTTACGAATAAAATCAAAACAGTGAAAATATACACGATCTTGTTTTCTATATTTAGAATTAAAGTGACAGCACTATGTAAATATGAAAATGAGCAGATTTACTTTCGTGTATGGAATAACAGGTAACAAATTTCCAGTTGAATTCAGGTCCTTTACTTGGAACGATAACAACCCAACTTAGGTGTAAATTATTCCCACGGTATTGGCATTTCTGATGATATATTAATTTGAGAACAAAGTCGAAGGTGAATAAGTGACAAAACTTCATAAGTATTGAAGCGCTAGTGGTGATACCTGAATTCACAAGAAAATGAACATCATTGTCGATCTACGTTATATAATTTGACTAACGAATATCCAGTCGACCGTCTATCATTAAATCTAAATCGAAGGCTCAGGTTCGAATTCTGGCAGAGACGAGACTTGTCAGTTAAAATTTGTCATGGGCAATTATTCCCATGGTTTAGTGAATTCAATACAAAGTGATATCTAATCTAATATTTCCAAAATTAAACAGGTTACTTGCGTGTAACTGACCATATATATATATATATATATAATATATATATATATTATATATATATATATATATATATATATATATATATATACGTATAATGATTGGTGTTTGGGGAGACCACAGAATCGTTAATGAAGCGGATGAGAGGAAAATTATCAAAAGGAGCAACTGGTCAATAATTACATCAGAAGGAAATGATGGGCAATGCAGGGCGAAATATTTCTGTGATGCCATCAGTAAGAGAGACGAGATCTATAAACTGGCTGGGCTGATATAGGTTCCCAGAAGCTGCAGAAGACGTGGATGTAGTACTTAAGAATGAAATCACAACTTCTAAAATGCATTCAATCATAAAGAAACTTAGGAATGAAAATACCAAGTTGGGAATCAACTCAGAGACGATTCTAGCTGGAAATGAGATGATACCAATTTTGTAAGATATTGAATAAGACCAAAGTGATAAAGTAAGGTAACTTGACTGGAATGATATAGAATGGAACTATTAATTATGCGTATTTTTAATAGGCTGGAGGAAGAAATTGATAAAATGGTTATAGATACACACGCTGGTTTAAGATAAAGACTCAGGAGCTGCCCACAGCAAATATCTGGGCAGCAGTGTATGGGATATAAAATTCACCTTCTTATGGCAAAATCTGATTATGGAACGCAACTGACAGCATTTTCATCTTCCAGTATTTAGGAACAATGATATCCAGTACAATTTCTCATTTTGGAATTTAGTGAAAGACTGAAAAAATACCAATCAAGCAACAAGCAGGTTGAATAATATAATTGTTGAATATCAAACACTGAAATTGCATACATAGGTAAGATTATGCACAGAAGATTGTCTCTGAGAATAAGGCTTTAAGAAGAAGATTAAGAGTCAAATGATAAGACAGAGATCGGAATGACACCATGAAGTAGACGAGATAAGGATAATGGCGTTGGGGCGAGCAAGTGTATACTATACATATATAGTATACACATCTATTTAGTATAAGTAAAAGGCAATTTCTTTCTGTTTATCTGCCTGTTTGTATATTCGCTACGCACGCCCAAACTATAAAAGCTATTGCTATCAAATTTTCACCATAAACTCCCCTCCCCACCAGGTAGGTTTCAGTTAAAATCCGAAATTCGAGGGCCGTTTCTAAGGGGGTCATAACCCCTCTTTTTCATACCACCTCATTTTTTACAACTTTTGGAGTTGACAGCTGGGGCTACCAAATTTCCACCTCCCCAAAAAGGTTTTAGTCAAAATCTGAAATTTGAGGTCTATTTCTAAGGGGGTCATAACTCCTCTTTGTCATACCTCTCATTTTTTTACAACTTTCAGGGCTGACATCTATGTAAAAGTGTTTCAATAGGTACAAACAGGCTCCCCGCAATATGGGGACCATAAGGCACCCTCAGTAGTAAGAAATGGGGCCCGAGGGTTTCCCACAAGGCCTATGTCCTTTCGACTTACTAACCAGACTAACCAGAGGAGAAGGTGCTTGCAGCCTACCTACTAACGACCTTGATAGCAAGGGAGGACACAGGTCCCCATTTGGGAATTAGGGCTCAAAGGATTAAAGATGAAATAGTTTAAATAAATGACTAAAAACGCATTTAACGTCAATATCGTTGTTTAACTAAAGGCTGAGTTTTATCAAGGGCCATTTAAGGGGGGAACTTGTTAGGAAAACCTTTCCCGACCAACTAGTCGCAACATGTGTGCGCCTGCCGTCGGCGCCTGACTGAGCCAGTCAGTGACTCAATAGCATTGGCTGGAGGAAAAATGTACGCCCAGGTCATTTAGAAGTGAATGTGCGTTCGATAACACGTGCATTTGATGCCCAGGCCAGTCCCTTACGACGCTCCTGATTGGCTGTTGATAAGCCAGTCACAGGGCTGGAAATTCTCAGTCTCTATCGAGAGTTCACATAGGTAGGATCAAATCTAGGGCTGTGAACTAAAAGGGCCAATGTAACAAATTTGCCGATTGTAGTTAAGACCGTCACTAAACTAGAAATTTATCTCTTTTTCAGTGTTATAATGGCCAGGTTATAAGTTAAGCAATCACCCCCCCAAAAAAAAGCTTTCGTTTGCTGTACTTACATGAATTTTAATAAAGGAAGCAATATTTTAAATGCGTTTTTCTGAAAACATGGTTTTATGGCATTGGCCCTTCTAGTTCTCAGCCCTAGAAATGTGCCACTTCTCCTGAGAGATACGTCTTTCAGGAGAGGTGGAACATACATCCTGCCTATGTGAAATCTCGAGAGACTGAGAGTTTCCAGCTCTGTGATTGGCTTATCAACAGCCAATCAGGAGCGTCGTAAGGGCGCACCTGATTGGCTGTTGATAAGTCAATCACAGGGCTGGAAACCCTCAGGAGGTCAGGTAATATATATATATATATATATATATATATATATATTATATATATATATATATATATATATACATATATTTAGATAACATACGCATATGTGATCACCCACACATTATATATGTATATATATATATGTGTGTGTGTGTGTGTGTGTGTGTATGCGCGCCTGTGCGTACACGGATGTAAACATAACACTACTGATCGTTGCTAGTTCATCATGAACAGTAGATCCAAAACCACCCTCAAAACCAGATGACATGCTTGTATATATTCCGAACCCCCGGCAGACATGAAAAGGATTGTCTACCAGATTTCCCAGACGTTAGTCAATTATTTCTCTCGATGCAACACCTCGAAACTAAATGATTAAATCAATATACAACCTTCCCGGCCTTAATAGCCTTGACGAGAATCTTGGACGACTTCTAGCATTTTTTCTAGCATTATTTTCTGCATGAAAATGCAGGAGTGGAAACGCCCGGTGACTGAACCTGTATACCAAATATTCAGAGCAACATACTTTAGAGACAGCTTCCAAACATGAAATGTGAGACAGCAATCAAGAAACTTCTCTCATTCTAAACAGTATTGGATGTTCATTAAAGAACTGATCACGCTTCATTCTACTGCACTGACCCTACATTTGGATCTTTTATAAGTTTACGGGTCAGTGCTCTGAGTAGTCATTACCTGACCTCGTTTTACCCATAGAGAAACATACTTGCATGACTGGCATTCAGGTCAGAAAGGTCATAATGACTAGTTCCAGTGCTGTCATACTGACCTCAACATTTTTTCGTTCGGTGCAGACCCACTTTTCGTTCTTTTATGTAAAGGCATTTGACCCAAGACTAAGGTAGCTGGGCTGCAAATTGGCTGCTCAAAGAAGTAAAGCCCTGTTTTTAGAACAAGAAAGAGTTTTCTGCAAGAACCCTGACCAGTTTTCAGTTGTTGTTTAATTATGTATAATTCGTATTAAAAAAAAAATAAAAAGTACTATTGCCAGCTGCGGGCCGGAAAATACCACCCGCATCTGAATGGTTGGTCTGATAACAACTTCATCACGTAAAAAATGTTGTACGTGTGCGCCGAAACCAAATACGCCACGGATATTGCACAAAGAGAAAATTATGAAATACGTAAAAAAATAAATATGTAAATAAAAAAACTCGACACATAAAAATAAGATAAGGACAAGTCAGCAGGAACCACAAAGACACAAGCCAAGTGCCTCCCTCCTGAAGGAAAGTATCGCCAGGAATCTGAAACAGATTGCCAACAAAGCATTTCCTATGAAATCAGGTACTCAACGCATATTAATAACGATAACGACCAGAGAACGTTTGAACTGGCTGAAGCAGTTATGCTAACTTCACGATCTTCATTTCTCAGATGCTAATTCTTGCGCAAATCCTCCCATCTCGAACCACCTCTCAGCAGAATTCTCATTAAAATCTCCATAACAGTTACGCTGCGACAGATGGAAACCTCTTGCATGAGAACTCAATCTATAAGGAACCTTGTCTAGAGGCGCACTGGAAAAAAGAACTTACATTACATTACATTACGGTACTGGTTTTTGAGGACTGGATTTTTTTTCCAGGGCGTGGTCGAGGAAGTGACACAGGTGACACATTTGGACTTTCATTTTCCCATCATGACCCCATTGCGTTATTGAATTGAACTGAATACAGAATTTAGGCCATAGGCCAAGCACTGGCACCTATGAGGTCATTCAGCGCGGAAACGGAAATTGACGGTAAAAGGTTCCAAATGTGCAATAGGAGCAAAACATTGCAGCACTAAGAATCAATTGTTACGAATGTGTGGAAAGTAAGATGGAAGAAAGAGAATATGAAAGGAGGTACTGTAAAATAAACGAAGGGACAATGCAAAGAATCTTAAGTAATGCCGGCAGGGCACCACACGAGGTGAACTGATGGTACTACGCTATCCCTTTCGAAGTTTCATCTTCGAAATGACTCAATGTCCAAGGCATGAGAGGAAAGAAGCAATGTCATTTGTGGTCTTGGAATATTATTCAAAAGAATCTAATTGTTTGGCAGATGGAGACCCAGGTACCTTATATCCCGAAGGATACTGGAAAATGTGGTATGCAATTTATGCTATAGTGTTTGTAAGATTTCTTTTTTACATGGACATTGTGTAATCTTCGTTGTCCGAGCTCAGTTCTATTGCATTGTCAATTTTAAAGTTCTAATTTTTATACTGCCATAGTTAATAATAATAGTAATAATAATAATAATAATAATAATAATAATAATAATAATAATAATATTATCATTATTATTGATTAATAACAATAATATTAGTACTAATAATAGCAACTCTCCCTGACCTTTCGTTTTCACGCTTTTCACACCTTACAGCATAGTACTATTTTGTGGCTTTGGGTACAGGTTCTTAATGAACTCGGGAATCATAAGGTCTATGCTTTCTGATGCTTGTTGACCTGTTATAAACACAATACCGATGGTCGGTACTGAATTCAGACAAACTGACTTCAGCATTTTTCAATTCAAGTCTAATTTGTGAGTCAATAAGGGCTATTTCGAATGATGTTAAGGTAAAATCTCATTCTCTCTCTCTCGGCATCACAAATACAGATTAAGGATAGTAATCAAAAGTCAAAACGGCTAGTGGCCTTTACATGGTTAGTTACTGTGAAGTGAGCCGAGATTTGAGCAATGCTGCGCTGGGCCATGAAATATTGATGTCTGACATACAAAGTCCTGAGAAAAAAAAAAAGTCAATTTGACATCAATGTTTCATAGAGAGAGAGAGAGAGAGAGAGAGAGAGAGAGAGAGAGAGAAATGGCTTTGATAGGTGGTATGCGTGCTGGGGAATGAGGGAAAGGTGGGGTGTGTGGAGGGGGGGGGGGGGGGTGTCCCACCGGTGATGGGAAGCAGGTAACAACCCAAATATAGGACTCACGAATGAGTCAAACCCCGGTACAAGGACATTCTAAGTAGGACAAGAAATTCTTGGCGAAAGGGACTCGGACTCACATAGGCCACGTAACGTCAGTGTGTTCATGAAAGGGAGAATAATATTGCAACTCAAAATAGTGACTATCAGTTTCAGTAGCAGTCAACTTTTTTCCATGCTATAGATGCCAGTAGCCTTGCAAGCAGACCCTTTTTACCGACTATGTATAAAAAATCAGTATTTCTATAAGTTTGCATCAAGACGACGAAGCTTTGAAATCGACGATGATAAAATCCTCCTCCGCAATAACCGCAAAAGGCGAAAAGCAGCGTTGCAGTAACACTGTTATTTCAGACCAACACAAACCCAAACTCGGTGCACAGCTGTGAATCATGGCGGGGGCAAGCCCTAGACACGACATGGACTTTTCAGTCCCACTTCTCTTCTCTAAGCCTAAACGAAGCATTGAGCAGGATAATTTGTTTAAGAGATGTCATTAAATGACATCTTTCGCAGGCTTTTAAATTTGCTGAAAAGTTACCGTTCAGAGATAACCAACAAGCAAAGTGTCGACATATTTCTCAGGGCACGTATCATAGGCCTAAAGGCCTCTATAATAAATTGTTTAGATATTAATAAGTGGCAACCCCTGATCCCCTAATCTGGAGAGATATGCGGAAATGAATGTGACCGAAGGTATCAGATTCCCTCATCTATAGGATTAGAAGACAAGCTGCTTTCAAGATAGCGATACACAATAGGCCTTAAGTAATAGAGATTAAATCACATCACATCCTCCTTTTCCCTTCGATAACAGGTGCGTCATTCTTCAACAGTTGCCAACTACACTGTGGAATAATACTCACTTCAGCAACATCAAGGTAAAATGCAAAAGACTTCTCGGAAACATGAATGACTGCTGTTTCCTTTAAAAGATCATTCATGTAAATCCAACGCAATTTTGTTTATATTAGAATGTGTCGTCCTGCACAAATGTCGGCTGAATACCTATTTGTAAAAAATAAAGAAATAAAAAAATAAATAAAAAATAAAAAACCAGGGGAAGCGATCATAGAAAATCAACACACTGGCATTTGCGATGACTTATCACCATCTGGAAACCGTTATCGTTGCAACAGCTATCAACTGGCTCAGTCGATTTGAAGAAAAAAATACTCCCAATTAACAAAATCTAATAATTACAAAAGCCATTAAACATGGTGGTAATTTAACATTGATATAGGCTTCATCCTCCTTCCAAGATCATTAATAATGCCTCCGAATATTTTAAACCAAAAATGCAATTGGGTTTTGATCTTTTGTTGTCACCCGCTGCGACTTGAGCAATCTTTCGAGGAACACAAAAGTTCACCAACAAAATTTCTCAATGGATCAAGATTTAGTCAAGTACCTTTCTTCTTTCCACAGGTACAAGAAAGGCGAGGTATGACAGTGTCATTTACTGTAAATAAATGTGATCATTATGTCCGATAGATGCAAATACAATTGACTTCTTCATATTTGTTGTTTTGGTCGTTATTCACAAAAATATGACGTCCATACTTAAGTTTTTGCTTGCCCTGTAAATGCTTAAATACGTTTCCCTTAAAAAATTAGGAAAGATAAACATCGTACTTAGTGCACAATATCGACTGAGAAGTTGAATGTCTGTTGCGCTGTAATATAAAAGTTTCAGATTTTGAGATTTGAACTATGTTCAAGTTGAATGGCTGGAGCCTTCGACTTTCTTTTCCGAAAAGGAGTGCCCCGCTGCTCTCAACCTGTGGCTCCGCTAGGACTCTCCCTCCGGCAGGCAGCTCACTTTCACAGGTACGGAGAATCTCTCCAACGGCCACTCATTTTTATTGAACAAGCTGCGTACGAAGCGAAGGAAGCGCCGGTTGGTCCTTGGGTACAGAACCGGCGGTTCCAGCATTGTTCAAAGCAAGGTCTAAAGAGATACTCAAGACCTGGGTTCAAATGATAACGGCTGGGAAAGACACTGCGAATATCTTCGTTATTACTTCTGGCTGAGGCTCGAGCAGTTATGTTTCCATCTGTGCAGTGTAGCCTGTCATAAAGAGGCAGTGGGGACATGCATAGGTCATTTCTTTTCTGTCTGAACAAATTTTAACCTTATTTCTATAGTTATATCGTCATTTGAAAACAAAACAATCCAGGCAAGAATTGGAGTAGTCAATGCTTTAAGTTCCATAGTCTACAGAACTGTAGGCATGTGTCTTTTACATTGTATATTCTACGGTAGGTACTAGTCTCCATCAATCAGAATCGAGCCAAAGAAGAGCAATCTCTTTTAAAAAGAATATTTAACGGAATACATACATGCTCTTATTTTACAACAGGTATGGTCAGACACCTTGATGCAGAGTAACTGCCCTTTCTCCAAAGTGTGCCGAGGTGATTTATGTAAATTAAATTGAGTTTTAGGCTTTCGGAGAGCCAGATTTTCTTTTAAAAAAATCATTCATTCTCGTTCTGATTTGTTTTTAAAACAGAATTACTTTAATCTACAAAGCAAAATATCTATCATGCATAAATGACTTCTTTGAAGAATCCTTGAGAAAAATTCATACGATTTTCCTCTTTTTACCTCGGGTAAATACTAGCAGACAACATATTCCGAAGTTCACGACCTAAAGTAATCAGCTGGATAAATTCCAAGAGTTTTCCTCCTGCAAACGCCACTGTCACGTGCACAAACAAAACAAGTGATCATGCTTCAACTGGCTTGCAATGCAATGACACGCACGAGCAAGTTTTGAGCGTAAACTCAAATACTACATGAACAGGTGTATAATATCTCAGCAAAACCATAAATTATTATCCAAGAGCTATAATTAAAAAACAAAACCTGATTATCGCTATAAATGGACGATTACGCACCAAGATTAGTTTTACTTACGTTTAAGAGTAAACATAAAAATATAAACTTATTATATACAGTACTCTAAAGAAGCTTTGGATATCTGTGTTCAAAAATACTCAAGGATAATTTAACACAGGCACACACATCCACTCATAATATATATATATATATATATATATATATATATATATATATATATATATATATATATATATATATATATTTAATATATATATAAATGAGTGGATGTACTGTGTGATATATGTGTGCCTGTGTTAAATTATCCTCAAGGACTTCAGTTTTAAGCATTTTCATCCCTCCCTGAACACTATAAACACAGATATCCTAAAGCTACTGGAGAGTAATGTATATAATGGTATATTTGTATATATATTATATATATATAATATATATATATATATGTATATATATATATATATATGTATGTATATATTTATCGCGCACACATACATAATTATATATATATGTATATATATATACATATATACATATGTGTATTGTAATATATTTATACGCACACACATACTAATTATATATATATATATATTATGTATGTGTGTGCGTATAAATATATACATACACATATGTATACATGTGTATATATTATATATATATATATATATATATATATATATATATATATATATATAGGTCTTACCACACCACCGTGATTTCATATATATGCAGTAAGCTTCAATTGTCCTTTAATATCTATTGCGCTCTACATCGGAATCAATATATTTCCATATTTAACCGAAGGGGAATTTTTTTAGTTGATAAGAAATTCGTTGGCTCATGGCCGCGATCAACGGAACCAAGATAAATCAGGACGCACAGTGAAGCGCTTTAAACCTCTCGTGATAACCCTGTGGTTTAAAGCGCTTCTCTTTACGTCCTGATTTCTTGGTTCCGTGGTTCGCGCCCATGAGCCGACGAATTTCTTATCAACTAAAAATTCCCTTTCAGTTAACATATATGAAAATATGAAAATATAGTAATTCCGAGGTAAAGCGCATTAGATATTAAAGGACATTTGTAGTTTGATTCGTATATATATATATATATATATTATATATATATATATATATATAATATATTAAGCCATGGACATAACTTATAACGAATTCATCATGTCTTGGAAACAACCTGCACTCAAAAGGAATCTTTTCCAATGGCGCATTTGGCCCAACAAGGACTTATCAAATTCCATTGGGTGTTAAACTTATTCCCATGATATGTTCATTTCGT
This sequence comes from Macrobrachium nipponense, assembly GCF_015104395.2. Lineage (NCBI taxonomy): Eukaryota > Metazoa > Arthropoda > Malacostraca > Decapoda > Palaemonidae > Macrobrachium > Macrobrachium nipponense. The sequence goes on along the minus strand of NC_061110.1, from coordinate 57,757,965 downwards.
TAAAAAGTGATACTTTGTGGGAAAATATTTGTAAGTACAAATGAGTTACGTCTTTGTAAGATATATATATTATATATATATATATATATATTATATATATATATTATGTATATATTATATATAATACACACACACACATTTCATCTATCTGTCTATCTATCTATCTATACTATATATATATATATATATATATATATATATATACATATATATATATATATATATGTAAAGATAGATATCAAAGTTCAAGAGAAGATGCAATGCAATGTTCCCTAATACAGTTCAACTTATACGTTAATATTTTGCTTGCAATTCTACTTATTTATTAATCTGTTGATGTATTTGTTTCTCTAATAAATGATATCTTCTTTCTGTATTTCCCATTGTCTTCTGCTGCTTCTTTAGAATGAACACCAGACTCTTTGGAAGACCCGATTTTCAGGGGCCGTGGCCGAGAGTTTCATACAGCATTATACGCTGTACAGAAATCTCGGTTCTTCGGCCCATTTTTTATACTTGTTTTGTTCTAATCATTCACTAGCCATTTCATACCTCGTTAAAGCATCTCTTGCAAGGAATTTTATCTATACATTCACAAAAGTTTTCGACGCAAGATAATCCATCAAAATATGATAGGTATACCGTTCGCCGGGGGAAACATGAACTGACTAAAGTATTAAAAAGCAATGAGCAAATTCTCCGCCGAGAGGAATGTTTTTCCTTTGGGAAGGCCTCCTCTCGCACCTCACATGGAGGACGTCCTACATTACTGAAGGAGTGACAGTCTGGAGACATCGACGTCTTTATAAATATTCTCTCATGGCAGAAACCTCGGAGGATGCGGCGCGCCTTCAAGATTCGGCCAAGGTGAACCGGTATCTAGCAGTCACGTGACGTATTTCGGGGAGGAGAGAGGCAGGGAAGGAAGGACTGGCCTCCCAGGACCCCACCGTAACCCTCCCTCTCCTCTCAGAGCTGTACTACCCAAGGGAACCCCTGTACCTACCCGAGATAGGTATGTCCCCTTTTACCCCGAGAAGATTCACCCATTCCACGGTTATAGCATTGCCAATGACCCAACGGCCAATTGAACTCGACCACCTTACCAACTCCATATTACAGCGAATGACCAAATCGGTCGGCAGTTTCCTCGTATAGTGTACTACACGAAAACCAAAACGACTATCTTGGAATCTGTAGTCATGATAGTCAGTAGGTCCGACAGGTTTAGCATCCGTTCCTGTCCTGCTACAAGGAACTGTAGCATTATTTTGTAATATCAAAAGGTGTTTCTCAATAATCGACACCTAACGTTTACCTAACACTATTATTACATGCAAAACCATATTCAAAACGTCACGCCGTGTTACATAGGTGACCCTTCAAAGTATAGCAACAGTTGGAAGGGGAAAACCGATCAAAATCCGATGTAAAAAATCCTATTAGACTGTATTCACGAGGTCTTGTTTGAAAAGAAGCTTCAAATGAAAAGGGTTAAAGAACGAGTGACTTGAATCTCATTAAAAAAAGAACGAAAGTGAGAAAGAAAGAAAAAACTAATCGGGGATTGTAGTAACCGGCCATATCAGTTTGTACTTGTATCCGTGACTCTTGGACGAGAGGCTAACAGCTGGCCAGACGTTGCCTGCATCGACTCCAATTTTAAGGTGTGGTGGTGGTCGGTGGTGTAATGGAGAAACCACCACCAGGGTGAGAGGGAGGAAGCCACGTGGGTGGACGTCTTCCTCTACACATTGTTTCTTGCCTTTTCTTGAAAGACATGGACGCCTTTCTTTATAAGACGTCGGAAACTATAAGTACGGGACCCTGACCAGTAAATATAAACCAATCATTCAGCCAGAGTTTGATTGATAACATTTCTCAAAAACGAATAAATTGGGAACTACATTTACCGTGAAAACTTAAAATTTGTAGTTTAAAAATGATGTTAGATAAGTGAGTCAAAAGCATGTAATGTAAGAGACCATTACATTACTACTTAAGAACTGTATAAACATAAACAGTGCGTAAACAAATACACGGGATATATCCCCAGTCAATATATAGAATGGGAACCTCGCCATGTCTGCGGTAAAACATTGGCGTGTCGTCCTGTTTAGAGGTTCCTGAAATGATAGGGAGAAAAAAAAAGAAAGAAAAAAAAGGCTGAAAAGGCCTGGGGGACTCGCTGACGGCGAGGGTGATCTACCGACCCACCTACAGTCAGTCCTAAAGTCCTACAGCAGCAGCCGCAGTGTAGAAAGAAGCTTCCGCTCACACACGTCTGGCCAAGTTTTATTTCCAGAAGTGGCCGTTTCCCTTCTCTCTCTCTCTTTCTCTCTCTCCTGAACCTTCATTCTACTCCCTGTCTCTCTCCCCTTCCCTTCCCTTCCGGTTTCAACTTCTGGAGTAAAACCCTGAAAAACTGCACAAGTTTCCCTGCGACGTCTCATTTCATCAGCACTGATGTCAATTTAATGCCGCTAGAAAAAAAGAAGACGAAAAGGGTGAGTTGAACACCAAGGCAAGGCGAAGGAATGGGACTCCTATTGATCGTGATACAAGCACAGCAAACGTTTTGCATCATCAAGTTAAGGAATTTAATAATTATGACTTAGCTCTTATCAATCTTGATATCGGCAGTTTTATAGAGAAACAATAACAACGCTCGCTTTGAAAGCAGATAATATTCCCCTAAATAATATATACCGCGTGGAAAAAAAGAGTTCCAGACAAACCTTGAGTACGTAGATGATTGATCTGTGACTCAGCGTATTGTCATTTCCTGCAGTTCAAGCTGAACTTCAAGCGCTATGTTTTCGTAAATGAGAGAGAGACGCAGGCCCCATCAGCAAACTATCGATATATCCGAATTGTTTGTTTGTATGGCGTTTTTACGTTGCATGGAACCAGTGGTTATTCAGCAACGGGACCAACGCCTTTACGTGACTTCCGAACCACGTCGAGAGTGAACTTCTATCACCAGAAATACACATCTCTCACACCTCAATGGAATGCCCGAGAATCGAACTCGCGGCCACCGAGGTAGTAGGCCAACACCACACCGATCACGCTACTGAGGTGCTATATTTCCGAAAGGCTGATGGAGGTCATAAAACTCACAGACCCCAAGCCAGAAGTTTCTTAATTGTCTCATTTCCGCTGCGAAATTTCTATTTATACAGTTCTAGTGAGATATATAAATACAGGAGTATTTACATCAGAGTCGATAACAACATGTCTCTTGATGGCTGGGTGGTTAAAGGCACTGTATATCGTTGTTTATAAACCAGACCACGGTTCGAATCCTTGCCGCAGCAGAAGCACTTATCAGTTAGAATTCCCTCAGGGTTATGTTATTCACAAGGTATACTGAATTCGATAGCCATCGTTATTTTTGGCTTAATAAAAATTCATGAGTGCTTAAATGACTAACAGACACACACACACACAATACATATGTGTTTGTGAGTATATATAATCGTCGTAAGAACAATGCAAGTGAAATTAACCTGATTTTAAAAAACTGTGATTGAATATTCTAATCACGAAAATTTACAATTATTAGAGTTGGTGATAGTATCACACCTCAAAAAAGAATTGTTGAGCTAGACAGAATAAAATCACTCATACATAATAATAGAGCCACTTTTTCCCCTGTCACACGCAGGCCATAGCCAGACCTCCTAAGGCGCCCCAAAACATAGCCTTGAGCCGCCTTTGTAATATCATTTAATTAATAATGGTTATATGGACAGAAACATCTTCAACTTCACAAGCTGTTACACAGGTGAATCCATTTCAATGTGAAGAAATCAACCAGCAAAAACCATTATGGACATTCGACTGGCATCTTGAGCATCGCAAAAACACGTGTTGAGGTGAAAGTTAGGGTTGGGTTCATCACATAAAAGTACTAATTAACCTCAACACAATGATGGCACAAAAGTAATACTTTGTCAAAGCACAAAAACATCACCATTACGACACATCGGGAGGAGACCAAGAACTTCAAAACATACATCTTGTTCATTATCACAATGTCATTCGTGATCATTATTCAAATACCCAGATTTTCATGAGAACTTTTCCAATCCTTCCCGACAGCAACTTCCTGATCAGATTATCATAACCAGGAGAGATCAACTGTTCGATATACTGAAATTACTCCAAGAGCAGAAGTATCATTAGACATTGCTGGTCGATGTATATATATTTTTACCATTTCCAATCTGCTGCACCTTCTTCGAGCACCTGCAGCAGCAGCAGTCAGAGTAGTCAACATCACTCCAAGAACAATTCCCAGGCCAGCAGGGAGGAGAATATTTTCATGATTACTCAACACTATTACAAATCGATCCAACTACATTACTGATTCTTAAGCATCGATTTCACCCATAATTTGTGTATACTTTTTGCACTGAACACTGAGTCAACGCTCACTGATGAATTTTGGAAACATGTTCTTGTTATACAGTTACTTTAGTAAATTTACCATTCCAGATTTAATAGAATAGAACTGAATACAAAATTTATGCCAAAGGCCAAGCGCTGGGACCTTAGGCCATTCAGCGCTGAAACATAAATTGATGTGTAACAGACGGTCAACCTCAAGCCAGTTGCACTATGAATCAACTGTTGGGCGGCTTGGCTTGTATGGTGTTTTTACGTTGCATAGAACCAGTGGTCATTCAGCAACGGGACCAACGGCTTGACGTGACTTCCGAACCACGTCGAGAGCGAACTTCTATCGCCAGAAATACACATCTCTAACCCCTCAGTGGAATGCCCGAGAATCGAACTCACGGCCACCGAGGTGGCAGCTAAGACCATACCAATCACGCCACTGAGGCGAGGGTGAAAAGTAAGATGGAAGAAAGAATATGGAGGGGATACAGTAAAATGAATGAAAGGGGTTTCAGCTAGGGGCTAAGTAATGATTGCAGGGGACCGCATGAGATGCACTGCCAGAACTAACACGCCCCGCCCCCCACAAGGAATGATCAGACGATAATAGCAATCTAATCAAATCTCCAAAATGAAATAATCGAGTCCTACACCTCTCCCCCTCTGACATCGCCTATTCTTGGGGACATCATGTTGCCTCTTCAGATGACCTTTTGTCCAGATAAACCACAGGTAGGTTTATTCAAGACCTTAGATGTTTCAAATTTTCAAATGTACTGATAATGACTATATTCTAATCTGAACAAGTACTAAGACATTTCTAAAAAAAAAATAAAAAATAAATAAATAAATAAACAGCATTAAGTTAATATTTCTCTACAGATAATCTACCTTTATATCTATAGACGGAATGATTTCGCTTTTATGGTTTTTAGATGATATTAATGAGTGTCACACCGTACACATACTACTGACACAAATTGCCAAGTCATGCAGTTTGTCTCTTTGAAGCATGCGTGCTAATTGCATTTAGTGCAATATAAAATTTTCTTTTTCACTTTGTCATTCGTGCCTGCCATCTACTAGATTCTGATAGTCTTTTCGTTAATCGTCGGAGGCACGCATTCTTCTAATTTGACCCAACAACATATTGAATAAGGCAACATGACAGCTCCCATAAGCTCATGATATTTCGGCATCAGCAGTTATTAATTTCAAAGTGAAACCAAAGTTAAGTATATCTTAGTCTTACCAGACTAATGAGTTGATTAACAGCTCTCCTAGGGCTGGCCCGAAGGATTCGATTTTTTTTATGTGCCCAGGAACCTATTGTTTTCTTGGCAACCAGATCTATAGCTTATTGCGGGATTTGAACCACATTATATCGAGAAATCAATTTCTCATCACACACATATATATATGTGTGTGTGTGTGTGTCATTGTGATAACCACAATGTCCTCTTACCTTTTCGAACTCTTCACGCCCTGTGGCTACCCTTGTAACTACAAACACTGAGATCCTGATGCAAGAATATAACGAAATTCCGAATCCACTTCTGGAGGATCAGGTCGGTGACGTGACCTCGATCTGATCTGCATTTCATTCTCAGGCTTTATAGCGACAGCGTAACGAAATTGCCTGAAGAATTCGAAAAGTTAAGAGGGCACTGTGGTTATCGCAACTATATACACACACATATATATGTATATATCACCATTTATATTGAAGTATGTAATATATATATATATATATATACATACATATATATATATATGAAGTATGTAATATATATATATATATATATATATATATATATATAATATCTATATATTTATATATACATATACGTATATGTATGAAGGCAAAAGCCACGAAGGAAAGTCGAAAGGCCTCGCAGTGCTCCTTCGTTTCACTTTCCTTCGTGGCTTTTGTCTTTATTTATATATTCATCACGTTACAAATTTTCTTGATTCAGTTATACATACATATATATGTATATAATACATATCTATATATGTACATATATACGTTTTATATACACATATATCTATATATATAAAACCTAAGTGCATGCAAGCGTGCTTACGTTGACATATATATACACATGCATGCATTACATCATGGGTCAAAAGTTCCATCAAACTGTTACCTACATCGAAAGAGCACTGATGCCTGAGCGCCTACGCCTCTCTCTCTCTCTCTCTCCTCAAGTTACTGATGGAAAGTATTTCTATCTGCATGATGCAGTTTTCTTAAGTCATTCCATTTCCTCCGAGATTTTTGCAAATGATTTCACAACTTCTACCGGGAGCACTTCCAAGCAATGCAACTATTGTCAAGAAATACTCAACTTTATTATTATTGTGTTTACTGGAAAAGATTTGATCTAGATCGTCACTAAGTCAGCTAAACAAGTCTTTCTCCATTTAAAAGTTGCTTCTTTTTCCACGCTGCTTTTTCAGCTCTCTCTCGAGGTCACCACTATGTGAAACAAACGAAACACGAAGTGCGAAACCCAGAGAAATATGCAGCGCTAATCATCCGAAACAAGAGCAAATGCTGAAGAGATCGGGTCACCGAGTTCGTGCTTACACTCGACACTTTTCCTTCTGCATGAATGCATGTATGCATGCATGCACGCCCACACAAACACAAACACGAACACACATGAATCAATATGGTGAGGGAGGCATCCTCTCCTAAATGCCAGGCAACTCTCTCCAACCCAAGGCCAGAGGAATGGAAGCAGTTTTAGTATCTATCAGTGAAGCCGTATTTATCCACACGCGACTTTCACTGGATGTCTGTCTGTCTCCAGAGAAATTGTCTGTCTGTCTTTTTGGGTAAACGGCCATTTTGATTCCAGTTTTTCTGCTTTTCGAGATACAGCCAGGGAATATTTGGCAAAAGCATCCGTTGACAAGAATGTTCGACATAATATACCAGTGATTAAGGCATGGCTTTCTATAAAATAAAGACACAAGATGGGTTACAAGATTAAGCGACGTAGAGAATTTGTTAATAATTGAGTTGGCTCATTAAAATTTTGCATTTCAATAAGATATATATATATATATATATATATATATATATATAATATATATATATATATGTATGTATAATATATATATATATATATATATATATATGTATATACATAATATATATATATATATATATATATATATATATATATATATATATATATATATATATCCTTAACTCCACGGTAGAAAGGCGAGTGAAAAACTGGGGACTTGGAACAAGCACTTTCGCAGTTATTCTACATTTTCAAGTTCTCACTAAATATAATACAAGTTGACAGACCTTTATATACAAAACAGAAAGCATGTCGGTCTTACAGTTATGTTAATCACGCCGCCCAGATTAACAAACTGTAACCACGCCCCCCTTTCTGGTTTTGTATATAAAGGTCTGTCAACTTGTATTATATTTAGTGAGAACTTGAAAATGTAGAATAAACTACAAAAGTACTTGTTCCAAGTCTCCAGTTTTTCACTCACCTTTCTACTGTGGATTTAAGGATATTCCCATGCACGTGTTCCTTCGTGCTACATTGGATATATATATATATATTATATATATATATAATATATATATATTATATACATTATCTATCTATCTATCATCTATCTATATTATATATATATATATATATATATATATATATATATATATATATATACACACGTGTGAAATTAGCCAATAACAGGGATAATGATAACATGCAGTCACATACATAAAGATTTATGTATACACATATATATACTATATATACGTATATATACACACCTGTGTCTCTGTTTGCAATATAAACAAACGAAGGCCTGAATAAAAGGGCCGGAGAGGAAATAAAAAGTTTCGACATATTACATTTGTGAATGTTATTTTGACCTCGATGTAATGAGGTTGCATTTCCTTATCATATATCTCGTCAAACATACAGCTATCCAATCTCTGACTGATTTTTTGTTGTTGTACTATTAGAGTATGACGTGACAATCTCCGAGTTTCCACGTAAACAAAACATATGTTCATTTTTCACACGAAAAGACAGTGCCCAGCTTCACCTTTTGGAGGCCAGAAACAGCCTGTGGAGGCTCCACAACCTCAAGGAACTGCACTTCTAAAGCCAAAGGCGGGCGATGACAACATACCGTAACTATTTTGTTTACCACCTCCCTTGAAATACATAGAATGACGCCATCGCCCATGTTAACACGTAGGCTACCAGCAATACGCCGAATAAAAAAGCGGATATACGAAATGGCACTTGGAAGATTTCAGTCCTCAAGCACAGCCAGACATGTTTCGCTCAGACACAATAATGATAACATATTTCCTGCGACCTTGGGTGGAGGTAAAAGGAACTCGCTCTCTCTCTCTCTCTCTCTCTCTCTCTCTCTCTCGCTCACTCGGGTCACAAAAGAAACACACTCTCTCGGGTCACAAATTGATTGCATCTTAAAATGGACATCATCGGAAGGTTCATTAAACAACAGGTAATACTTGGCAGACAATGAAGCAGAAGTCTCAACACGCCACGTGAAAGGTCTGCTGTGCTTTCTCCATCGACATCATTATTCCCGCAAGCACGACCTCTGGTAAGTGACAGTAAATGCAAGCACAACATCAACACGTTCTTTTGACATTTACTATGCTCATGCATAACTTTTCGGCTGATCACTCATAATATCAGATGTACTCGTTGTTAAACACAAAAACAAACTGAGGTCAGTTTACTGGTCAAATTAGCAAGTATTTTCCAGTCATATTTTTTAATAATCACGCCAACTGCATTTACTATGACGAACACTTATAATTACTCTCTCTCTCTCTCTCTCTCTCTCTCTCTCATCATATAGTATATATATATACATATATATATATATATATTAGATATATGATATAATATATATTATATATATTAATAAATAATAAATAATAGATCTATATATATAGATAATCTAAATATATATAATATATATATAGATAATCCAATAATAATTAACTTTATAATATAAATAATTTATATTATATATCCTAATATTTATAATATATTAATATATTAAATTATTAATTATATATATAAAATCATGCAAGTACAATTATTGATAAAAATATAGAACATATTAACCGTGTCCTGACAATCTACAGAGTAAAATAACAATTGCAAAAGCAGAATTTGTATTAAAACCTTAGCTCTAATTCTGGTAAAACCACCGATAAGTGAAAACATCGATCCATACCTCGCGAATAACGACTCTATAGGAGAAAATGAATAACAACCCAGAGGAAATGAGCGACATTTCCTGCCGGTTTCCATGTGACTGACCCATAAAAGCACCTGGGATCGTTCAGCAGACTTTTACGGGCCCAACCTATTACAGCCCCTTTTGGGGATGCCCCTTCCTAGGCTACACACAGTATGGATGATACGCGAGCTAGAGGAACGACTACACTTTCTTACAGTCGCAGGGACCAGTAGGAATGTGGTTTGGTGAAAACAAACGTCAACAATCCCATAAAAGCGCTGTTGATTGCCTCAACGTCTAATTGCTTGAACGAGCCTCCAAAGTAGACTTTTTTTTTTTTTCCTCTCTCTTTTTGTGATATGAGTCTAAGCCTTTGTAACCTTGAGAGCTCCCTTTCACCAGCGCCGGTCAGTGAACTGTGACAGAGAGAGAGAGAGAGAGAGAGAGAGAGAGAGAGAGAGAGAGAGAGAGCTAAAAGTCGTGGGCATCAAAATCAGTCGCTGTCCACATTTTCATCCCACGAATCCCAGCCCGTATCATGGAGGCATTTGCACCAAATCGCATCCTCGCTCAGAGAGGTCGGAACCAACACATCACCGAAAATAAACATGCTGTCAGAGAGATCCAAGTGAAAATAACTAGGTTGATGATAAACCGCAGTGCAATGTTTTGCCATCAGTATACGTTACAAATAAATAAATAAATAAATAAAAATAAAAAAGCATATGCCAATATTATGAACGTCAATAACATTGCGTTACCAAAGAATCTAGCTGCAGACTTAAAAGAAAAAAATACACACACACTTACACACAGGCTTTGCAATAGCTAAGCCACTGAAGGTATGTCTCTTACACCCACGCATACAAATATCCAGTTCACACACACACGCATATATATAAATATAAAGTACCTGAAATCCATATTATCAGCTTATTCCGAAGTTGGGGTCGCTGTTTTTCAAGCGCCGTTCCCATGCAGGGCTAAACCTAAGAATTTTTTAGTGGGTGGCAACTGGATTTTTTTTACTGAGTCATCGCATGTAAGATCTCATACGTGTATACTGTACACTTATTTTAGCTTTATGTATAATTTATCAATAATTGTTCACATATAATGAAAATTCTATTTTATAGAAATGTTTTATGTCATATTTTAGGTAATTATTTATTTTAGTTACCGCAATAAATAAGTTTTACAAATTCTGTCATTTCCAAGTAGTGTTTTAGTTTGATTTAAATCACCTACAGACGTTTTGGGCGAAATTACTTTAGTGGGTGCATGGGCAATTTACCTTTGCAGGTGGGCAGTCTCCCACCCAGTTAACAAGTCACGTTTAGGGCTGTCTCTCTTACATCCATCCCCCAGCCACCTTTTCCATGATAAAACCTATAACAAGGGTGGGGAGGAAAGGTGGAAAAACACTTCCCGGTGGCGCCCGGGAAAGTATTGTACTGCAAATTTGCTTTGTAAGGCTCCAGCAACCTTACCCCTGCACGTGGATGTTGCTTCAGGCATTCCAGCAATCAATAAAGACATCAGAAGATTTCTAAATTCCATAAGCTGCTGCACAAAGCCTGAATACCAATATTTGCTTTACGCAACTCCAACCTTTCTTGTTCACCTCTAAACATTTTATCAATCTATTTCTCTAGCCTACTGAAGATGAGCATTTTCATCACAATCGACGCAGGTGCAATTCCTCAGCAGATGCCTCATTCCCCTACGTTTCCTTTATTTGTTACCACGTTGCTCACTGTTGACCTCATTCCATATTCGGCTAGAGTCTTGTTCATGGGTGATGTGCCATTTCGGTATCATCTAGAATCTTCACCGTAGCCCTATAACAATCTGGTGCTTTTCATACTCCTGTTTTTATTGCTGATTCCACGTCAGAAATAGAAAATGTCTTCACCAGAAAATTCGGGTCTTCTCCAGCTCAAGATAATGAATTCAGTTGATCCCCCTCATCCTTCTTCATGACCTCATCATAACTTCTGATATTATCATTAACCCAACTCTTCTTTTAACAGGTACTTTTCTCTTTCTTTGCACTTTTGGATATTTCATTAATAATTCTGTTGATTACCCTACCAACAACACCACTCCCTTGAGCAGAATCAGCTGTCTGTCTGTCGGCAGTTTTTCCAGATTTTCTCTGCTGCTTCTCCTCTTATGCTTCGCTGAACTTCACTTTCTAAACTTGAGTACTTGACACGTTCTATTTTGCGTTCTTCATCTCTCTGAAGATTTTCTATGCGTCTATAATCAACACAGCCTATTTCTCCTCACAGGGGGTGGCTCCCAAGAAAATAAGAGCCAATGATCACTGCCACATTTACACTTAAAAACTGCTGAATCATGGGTGAACCCCAAATATAGAAAATTTCCACAATACAATCACCAGCAACTTGTTGAACACCCCCTACACACACTGCACCATTCACCTCTGTCTTGCCCACACTCTTTCACCTCATTTATCGCAGTGTTTCGCTGAGAAACCCACGACGATAGTCTCAGTCGCAGACATTTTTAAACGTCCAAGACACTGGTTAAAAAAAGATAAGTATATCTTAGCTTAACCAGAGTCTGAGCTGATCAACAGTTCTCCTAGGCCTGGCCCGAAGGATGAGATATCTTTACGTGGCTAGGAACCAACTGGTTACCTAGCAACGGGACCTACAGCTTATTGTGGAATCCGAACCACATTATATAGAGTAATTAATTTCTAATCACCAGAAAGAAATTCCTCTGATTCCACGTTTGCGGAGCGGGGAATTGAGCTCAAGACTACCGAATCGGTAGGCAAGCACGAAAACCACTCGTCCAACGAGGAACTTCCAAGACACTGGTGTGACGATTATAACTATGGAAAATGTTTGTATAGTAAATAAAGTCTCTAGACACAAACTGACAAAAACACCAGAAAGTTCAATAATTTCTCAGTTTACCAAAATGAAATGTAGGTACATAGAAACCGAACATACAGTTAGCATGTAATGCTCTAAGAGAAAATTAATTTTTTGATATCTGAACAATACCCAAGTTTAAAATAACTTTCACGTTAAGGAAAAAGGCTGGAAACTAATCACAAAAAATCTTTAAATAAAAACAGGTACTACTTTAAGAATAAAAAGCATTTCAGTAAATAAAAAAAATAAAAAACTTGTTTAAATCATATTCCGTTATCTTACAGCAATTCAATTTGATTTACGCTATTAATGACAAATCAGCCACATCCAAATCACTGTTATGAGAGAGAGAGAGAGAGAGAGAGAGAGAGAACAATAGCTGGAAAGCTTCAGCTACGAAGGCTGACATTACTGTTGTATGCCAGAATGCCGTGAGAGTATAATACTATGTCATGATCAAGACTTCACGTCATCACTGGTGCCACAGAAGAAAATCCCCGAGGGAGTGGAGAGCATCAATGAAAATTCTTGAGCAGGGATCCGTTAAATGCACAATGAGAAATGTCACAAACCTTCCTTGCTCATTCCAAAGCGAATGCAAACAAGAAATGTCGAAACTCGAAGGCACCAGCGACTGCCCAAAGCACCTACTGAAGAAAGACTTTTCCTTTTCAAAATCTGCATCGCCTTCATATGAAAATCACGAATGGCACTTGATTGCCATAAATTTAAAAGATTGAGAAATGAGACCCTGTTCCGCCATGAGTCGGTGGAAAATACTGGGCAGCTCCCACTTCAGGAGAACCACCTTTCTAGTTCAAAGGGTTACGGCCTACGTTGACCCTTCCGAATAAAAGAAGATAGGCTGACGACACTGCTGCTTGCATTCCTCTGGTTCCTGCCTTTCTATTTCCCTTTCTCCAAGCCTTCGCCACAATGTGCGAGATACTTAACCCCCCCCCCCCCACCTCTCTCTCTCTCTCTCCCCACAGGCTTATCAAATAATTCTAAAAAACAACTCGATAAAACCAGAGTTTCATCATGGCTAGACATCAAACAACAAATGAGGAAATTGAGATTCGCATCGTACAACATGCACCAAAGAAACTTTTGTTCATCTGATGTAGAATTTTATGCCTCCTTGATAAAGAGAGAGAGAGAGAGAGAGAGAGAGAGAGAGAGAGAGAGAGAGAGAGAGAGAGAGAGAGGCCTGGTGTGGTAAAAATTCACGAATGTTAGTCGTGCGTGTGTGCAAGAGATGTCCGCTTGGTCAAAATTTATAAATTTTCGCGTGTGTCAGAGGTGCCCGCCCGATAAAAATTCATGAAATAAATGGGCTTCATGAAATGCTTGTGGCATCTTTGTTAAAGCTTTTGAAACGCGATAAATGTGCTGACTGGAAGAACTGACAGTTTCCAGAGACTTTCACAGGGCGGGGCAGCCGCCTGCCAGTAACTGGAGTCAATGATCCATCTGACGGATTTCCATATTACTCAACTGATACTATACTGCGCACTAAAATGGAAATCACTCGTACCTTCTAGTTTCACAAAATATAACAAGAAACACAAGTAAAATATGCACCGAAGTTTCTTCGGCGCAATCGAGTTTTCTGTACACTGTATAATGCTGTAAAAAGCTCTCAGCCGCTGCCCATGAAACTTTCATCCACGGTTCGGTGGGGGCCCTGTGTTGTTGGCACCTACGGCAGTGACAGACACACGATCGTGGCTAACTTTAACCTCAAATAAAGTAAAAACTACTGAGGCTAGAGGGCTGCAATTTGGTATGTTTGAAGATTGGATGATGGATGATCAACGTACCAATTTGCAGCCGCTAACTTCAGCAGTTTTTAAGATCTGAGGGCGGACACAGAAAGAAAAAAACTAAAAATGATCAATAGCTCTGATCCGCATAACAGAGCATTTCAGCTATGACAGAATTCCAAATCAATTGGGAGATACGTTGAACTGATCAGCAGGACCCAGTCACCAAAGAGATGCAATTCATGTCCAGACAATTTCTGGGTCAGTTCCGATAGATTACCGGTCATCATTAAAGTTGGTCAAGGCAATAAAGCCTAAAAGCGCGATGTTCTGCGCGGCTCCGGGAATGGGTGGGGCTTCTGGACGGAAAAGGTATGCTAGACAAACTGTAAGTCATGGTAGGAAAGTGAAAATGACTCTTACATCTCAGCTGAAATGTACAGAAAATAAATAAATAAATAAATAAATAAATATATAAATAAATAAATAAAGATCGTGCCTGAAAGCACATGGACAATAATGAATTACACAGTATCTAGCTCTCTGTATAAAATGTAACTGAATGTGCCTAGTCCTTTGTACACTGTAACTTGAATCCTTGTGGTTCAAATCTGTTAAAAAAAAAAAAAAAAAAAAATCCCACGGAAATTCCTCTAACTGGCCATTGCAAACGATAAACCGTTCAGTAAGCAAATCAGGCCTCTAATTGACAGTTAGACTTAAGCAAAAAACCGCAATGTAGTTTTGACTTTATATTTTTATAGTTCTAATCTCCCACAAGAGGAGATATATATATATATATATATATATATATATATATATATATATATATATATATATATATATATATATTTACCAAAAGGTGATAAATACAACAGATTTTCGTTCTGAAATGTGCTTGTTATAGAAACGGCGACGGGAATGAAAACACTTAAATCATCGGCATACTGTGGCCCTTTGGATTTACCAGGTAAATCCAAAGGACTACAGTTTGCCGAAAAATTGTTTTTCAACTACTGAATAAAAGTTGAAAATCCAAAATCACTGCTGGCTGAGTGTGACCCCTCTAAAATTTAATTTGATGTTGATGTTTATATCGAAAAAAAAACCTGCTAAACTTATTCCTTCTTTGTATAGGCCTACTCTTCCTGCGACTAAGAGAGTGATTGCTGCTTAATGGGAATATGTATGTACATTATAAACAAGAAGTTGACCATAAACGTATTAATAGCGCGGTTAACAAATCTATCTAAGTACAAATAGTTAAAATCCAAGGTCTGGTGGCATACAGCCGTGTAGCATCAACATACATTTATCCCCATAACCATTTTCATAATCAATAGCGTTAAATATTAATCCCACAAATATATTGCTAAAACAAACACAAAGCAAAATTCTATATCCTGTTTCAGTAGCAGCTATTCACGTTTAACTAGATAATATCGTAGTCTTGAATTGTCTGTTATGAATTAACTGACCAAATACCTATATGGGGGTTAGCTCACCTTATACATGGTCGTGTTCTACGTAAATTTTATAAAAATTTCATAAATGATTCATAAGAAATAGCAGTACATGTTGGAACTATGCATCACAACAGTTCCTCGAAACACGATGGACCATGCCCAGTCATCAAAGATCAATGACAAGCTTCATTTGCACTTACCGACGATCTACGGCGTTGGGATGAAAACAAACAGGTCCAATTCACCGAACAACGTTACCACACGACAGCTAACGCTACACTGCCTTGCGCCTCGCGGGTTTCTCTCAGACTCGGAGTCGGACCTTTTCGCTGGCTGCTCTCTCTCTCTCTCTCTCTCTCTCTCTCTCTCTCTCTCTCTCTGTGTGTGTGTGTAAGTTCTCCCCCTCCCTGTTCACCTTCGTCTCCTCTACCCAACCCTCACTTTAGGGTTTGTGTAATCCACCTCCTTTTCTCACGAATCTTCTGTCATTTACATTTTATTTCCTTAATCCTGGATGGGCAGTCATTTCTTTTTTTTTTTCTCTTTGTAAATCTTCAATATTAAAAAATCTTCTAAAATGTATAAAACGGCACTAACAACCAAATAAATTTACGAACATTATAACTTACTCATTCGTATTTTCTGATTGCTTTATAAAACGTTAAGTAAGTTCCTCCTCCGGGATATAAAATGACATCATTTGGAATGAGCTTCGCTACTTTAGGCTACTCGTCCTTGTAACATTCATATCCAAGCTATCTTTCACTTTCTTTCGCAGTATTCCCATCCTAGACTCAAAAGCGCTCCATCAGTCGAACGCCCCTCTTTCCTCCCTATCCCAGGAAGAGTGATCCTACTACCCCAAGCGCGGAGGCGCCTGCCTGAGGCATGGTCTAATATTCCCACACCTTTCCCGCCCTTTCCAAAAATTCCGTTGGATTTTTCCTAGAAATTCGTGTCTGACTTTCAGTGATAACCAGTTTACAAGTTTTGATTATTATATGTTTTTTTTATTCTAATAACAACACACTTAGAAGGAATACACTATCGTGAAAATGTGCTTTTTGAAAATTATGAAAGCTTTAATATAAATTAGAATGCAGACAGTTATGAAGGTAGGGACTTGCTCTACAGCTATGGCCAGTAGGTATGTATATTATGAATGCTGGCTAGAAGACATGAAGGAGAGTTCATTTAAATTCTAAAGATATCCCGTCACCATCCAGGGACCTCCCACACAACCACTCCAATGCATTTAAATACTTACTTCACTTTTCGCTGGCAACCAATGAATAAAAGTTAAAAGAAAATCAACATTTGCAACTCTGTCAACCACAGAATCAAAACACTAAAGCATACCAAGATAATCGCAAATCTTTTGACACAGTTTTGTTCTTAGAATGGCCGCTGAAAAAATCTGAAGGGCAACGAAGAGAAAAAGTAATTAAGAAATGTCGAATGTGTGAGAATAATCAACCTCATACCCTTGCGGACCAAACGTATGGGAAAAAATTCGGGAGGTAGGAGGTAGGTCTGCCCTCTCGAAAGGTGGACGACTGTAATCAATAGGACAGATGAAAGCAAAAAGATAATCCTAAAGCTTGGCAGTCATGGAGCTGATCAATCGTGGGAGGATATTCTATTTACAGCGCAAATGAAGAGGTTGTGGCCTAGAGGGCGCTAAAGACTGTGGAGAGTCTAAGGAATGGTCACTTTTAGCTCAACGAAGCAGTGACTGAAATGCCTCTTTGGAGATGATGATGATAATAGATTAAGCCGCTTTGTACTGGCACGGGCTCTTGCTTCTTAGCAGCCCGTAACTGGTGATGGATGAAGGATTTTTCTCTGCAACATACCATGCGGCTCCAATTTAACAACTGGGCCAGAAAGGAAAAATTTTGGTGAGAGATAAAGTATATAGAAGCAAGTCCCAGTATGTAGGAGAGCGTGGGAAAGAAAGGATAAATTTACAGATGAAGAAAGTTTTGGGATTCACAGTTCCCTTGAGATGTGATGAATGATGCAATCAATGGATGAATTTTACTTATACACAGGATGGCTGTATGCCATCAGATATGCTCACTTGAGAGTGGCTAAGGTGGTTGCTCTTTGACCGCTCGTTAAGGTCTTGAGGAAAAGAACACGGATGAGATGATTAAGTGGGGCAGCTGGTGTTCGGTTGAACATCAGGTGCTTAGGTTTAAAGGTTGAGATGAGGTGGGGTTCTATGTGGTTTAGCTGTGTCTCTCTGTTTACAGGTTTCCCTGTGAGAAGTTCAAAGAGAATGATGATTCCATCCATTGTAAGTGTAATTGAGGTTTCACTTACTTTGGGAACTCGGTTGGCACTATTTGGGCTGTCGAAAGGGAAGGAGAAGGATGAGTTTGGAAAGGAGGTCTGTCAACCTTAGATTTGGACGAGTTTTTGGAATTGGAATGAGGGGAAGAGGAAAGTTCTGAAGTGCTTGGTACTGCTTCTCTGGGCGTAGGCTTGTCGCTGGCTACTATACTGCTGCTTTGACTTCTCTTTGAAGCTTTGGCCTAGTTATTCTGACTTCTTCATTGGGTTTTGGAATGTGATTTGAAGGTCTTCTAGGTGGTATTGGTTGAGACTTGTTCTTGATTTTCTTGATTATTTCAAGTCGAAACCTGCATTTTTTTGTTCCATGCATGATGTTGGAGAGAGCAGTTGGGACATTTGCTTTCAACTTGTTCTCCTCTTTTGAAGGCATCTAGGCATTGCTTGGTTGGGTGAGTTTTACTGCATATGCCACACCTTTCTGTGGCTGTGCAGTGGCTGCTATGGTGTCCAAATTTGTGGCACTTGAAGCATCGGAGTGGCTCTGGACTGAAGGTTTCAGTGGGGAATGATCCTCATATACCGAGGGAAACTTGTTTGGGGATTGCTCCTTGTAAGGTGGCAATGACTTTCCTTGTAAGAATCGTGGTTTCTCCAGATTTAACAGTGCATCTTTTGCATCTATTATATTTTCTAGTTGTAGAATGGGGTCAAGAGGCAGAATGGTTGGATACCTGCAAATGACTGCTTACTTGATTTTCTCTGATGGGCCTAGTAGTGTAAGAACAGCGTTCCCATGAAGAATCTCGTCTGTGTCTCTGCTTTTTGGGGTAAAACTCATAACACCCACAAGATCTGGTCTAACAGACATTTTTAGGGTTGGATTTTCTTTATAATCTTGCTACTTCAGCATAGGAGGCTTTGTATTTTGGAAGAGGTAAGACGGTATTTGTTGTGACATACTTGGTGGTGAGAGGGGTTGTTTCTTCTTGCATTGTTTGTCTGAAGGTTTTCCTCTTCTTGCGAACAGTGGTCCAACCTTCAGGATTGAACACAGAAGGAATAGAGCTTGTCATGTCAGTGTTTCCATCGTTTGAACAGGTTTCAATTGATGTTTTTTCTTCATCAGACAAGACTTGATGGGAGTTTTCTTCACTGGAAACAGTATATGTGGATATATTGTCCTCTTCAGGGATGGTTGGTGGTTGATATGGGATGTCCTCTTCAGGAGGTGTTGATGGTTGCATGAGTTTGCTCGGCATCTGAAATTTCTGGACTCCGTCTATTTTCTTGAAGAATTTCTTTCCTTCATGGGTACTTGGCGCACTAAAGTCAAAGTGACCTTGTTTGCAAGTTTCAATCCATTGATCGAGCTTCTGCAATGGCTTCTGATTCATAATCGGAACTGAAAAAAAAAACTGATTTTGGAGAAGCGACAGCACATGAAAGTTAGCAGGTCTAGAGACGGTAACGTGGAGATATTACCGCCTACAAATTTTTTTATCTAGTTTTGTTATATTTTTTCGACAAAGGAGGCAACTGGAGAAACCATGGTCTAAGGAAGGGAGCAGTATATTTATTAGTGGTGGAAAGGGTCTGCGTGAAGCTTATACCATAATGTTTTTCATAACAGTCTTACATATACCCATTGTTTATATATATATATATATATATATATATATATATATATATATATATATATATATTGTATATATATATATATATATATGTATAGTATATATATATATATATATATAATATATATATATATATATATATATATATATATATATATATATATGTATATATACTATATATATATATATATATATATATATATATATATATATATATATATATATATATATATATCGAGATACAATGCCCTTTAATATCTAATTCGCTCTACCTCGGAATTAATATATTTTCATATATGCTTAACCGAAGGGGATTTTTTTCTCGATAATAGACTTACCTGGACCCGGGCGCGAACCCATGGAGCCTTTCAAATCCAGCAACGTCAGTGAAGCTTTTACCTACTACACCACCGCAAGCAAGTCTATTATCGAGAAAAAATTCCCCTTCGGTTAAGCATATATGAAAATATATTAATTCCGAGGTAGAGCGAATTAGACATTAAAGGACATTGTAGCTCGATATATGTATATGAATCACGGAAATGTGAAATGACATGACGTATATATATATATATATATATATATATATATATATATATATATATATATATATATATATATATATATATATGGTGACCTAAGTATGCCTGCAGCCTGCACCGTATGAACTGACTTTTCCACATTGTGTATTACTGAAAGTTAATATTTCCACATAATGTGTTATAGATTTTTCCTCAATAATTATTAAGAAAACTATCAGTCTGCCCACATTTCCACATTATGTATTATGAAAACTCTTAATATTTCCACACTGCATTACAAAGCCCTTGAAATATTTTTATTGTATACTACAGAATCTATTGACATTCACTTTGTGTATCAAGGTATCTATCTGTTGATATTTCCACATTGTGTAATAGAAATATACTGAATGTCTGAAAATGGGATTTGCGGATACGGATATAATTTTTTCCAAATTTGCGGATGCAGATGTGGATGCAACTATATGATGACCATACCCTCGCGGATGCGCATACTTTGTAAATCTAAATAATTTATATATATTTCATTGTTAAAGGCGATTTCCAGCCACATATTTCAAAATTATGTGTTACCACATAATATTTGATGTTCTAGTTGAAAGAAAAAACATAAGTGATACTCATGTATTTGTGTATGAAGGTACAAACTGTAACCTCGATTCACGAACGTTTTATTTGTCTAAGCACATGGCTATTTCATGCTCATTGCAAGATAAGGTTAACAAAACTCAACGCCAATCTTCGCACTGGAGGATAGAGAGAGAGAGCGAGCGAGAGTGTTTCCTACAACACGCAATACCCTGCCTTTGTGATTACAACTGCTGTATAAATGACATGATACATCTCTATTGTAAAATATAAAAGTGGTGACATTTAATCATGGCATATTACAAAAACTGATCATATATCTACATTATATAATAAAAAAACCTCTTGGCATTCAACAATGTGTATGATGAGATATGCTAATAGTTCCACATTGCATATTATATCTGTTGACATTTTTATTTTAATGATTACAATAGCTGTTTAAATTTCCTCACTGTATATTACCCAATTTATTTTCACTTGTAGATACATTGTGTGTTAAGAAATCTGTTGACATTTCTGTATCATGTGTTAGGAATCTTTTAATATTTCCACGATAAGTATCATGGAATATGTTGACATTCCCAAATTAAGTGTTATGAGAACTTTAATTTCACGTTGCGTCTTTCAAAACCTACCCACAGATCCACATGATTTAAGATGGAATCTTTTTACATTTCACTCTATCCAAAATCAGTGGTATTAGAAAGTTTTAATCTCAGCAGATACAGTAATACATATTGTAAAAATGTCAGCAGAAGCAGTAATACATACTGTAGAAATGTCAGCAGATGCAGTAATACATAATACAGAAATGTCAACAAAAGCAGTAATACATAATATGGAAATGTTAGCAAATGCAGTAACACATACTGTAGAAATGTCAGCAGATGCAGTGATACGTAATGTAAAAATGTCAGCAGATGACATAATAAGTAACTGTAGAAATGTTAGTAGATGCAGTGATACATACTACGAAGTGTCAGCTGATGCAATAATACATACTGTACAGATGCCAGCCGATGCAGTAATACATATTGTAAAAATGTTAGCAGATGCAGTAACACATGATGTGGAAATGTCAGCAGATGTAGTAACACATACTGTATAAATGTCAGCAAATGCAGAAATACATAATGTAAAAATGTTAGTAGATGCAGTAATACATAATGTGGAAATGTTAGCAGATGTAGTAGTAACACATACTGTAGAAATGTCAGCAGATGCAGTAATACATAATGTAAAAATGTCAGTAAATGCAGTTATACATACTCTAGAAATATCAGCAGATGCAGTAATACATGCTGTAGAATTGGCAGTAGAATATGTAATACCCAATACAAAAATAGTATCTTCAATAATACACAATGTGTAACTGTCAACAGATTCCAAATAAATGATGTGGGAATATTAACATATTCTATAATTAGACAGATGACCTTACTAATGCAACAGAAGCCACCATAGCCGTCAAACACTCGCAAACCTCCAGGGCAAACCTTTGGCGCCCATCCTGCCTTCAGAAATCCAAGGGTTCAGAAATCCAAGGGTGTCAACCACACCCAGTAGCAATCGCCGCCGTTTAAGCTTTGCCAATAACACAGAACATTTGGCCCTGCTGCCAAGAACTCATTCCCAGGATGCCCAGGGCCAAAAAACACATGAAACAGCTACCACCCCTCACAGTAACCATACTAAACCTAATGTACCTAAACCTAACCCTAACATCCAATCCTACGTTTTCTATCAGCCCCACTGTATTTTTTTAACCTTGATTCCATGACAGGCACTCACTTTTTGGTCGACCCAGGGGCTTGCTGTTCCTTCCTGCCTGTTTCCAGTCAACCAGCCAAACACCCACAGCCGTCCGATGTCTGAGTCACAGCTGCCAATGGCTCTACAGTCCTTGGCCTCAGTCAGAAGCATCTCGTCCTTAACCTTGGCGACAGGAAGTACCACTGGCGATTTTTGGTTTCGGACGTCTCAATCCCTCTCATCAGGGCAGATTTCCTGGCAGACCAACAACTGCTTGTGGACATCACCAACAGGTGCCTCGTCAATGCCACTGATCTGTCCAAGACGCCCATCACTGCAGTCCCTGCAGAAATCGCCATCCGTATCACCAATTCCAAAGATGAGTTTGCCTTCCCAGATGTTTTCAAACCTGAACTATGACAATCTTATCAAATCCCTGGCAAGAACAGTATTTTCTACCACATTAAGACCTTGGGCCCTCCTGTACATTTCCGTTTCTGACATCTGCCACCCGAAAAACCTTTGTTGGGATGGAGATGAGTTTGCGTCAAAAGGCATTCAGTCCTTGGGCACCTCCCCTCTACATAGTACCAAGAAAGGACAGCACCCTTCGCCCATGCGGGGACTACAGAAGGCTGAATGTGATCAACGAAGGACCACTACCTTCTCCCTAACATCACAGACTTAACCACCTTCCTTCGCGGCACAAAAATTTTCTCAAAGCTGGACCTTTTCATGGGTTACTTCCAGGTCCCCATGAATCCTAAAGACATCCTGAAGATTGCCATCACAACACCCTTCAGCACCTTCACCTTCAATTACTCCTGCCTTGGCAATCAAGAGCTACTTGGGAGACGTTCCCTTCTGCATCTGTTACATAGATGATATAGCAATCTTTCCTGCATCAAAGGAGGAGCACCTCCAACAACTGCATATCATCCTCTAACTCCTGCAAGGAAACAGCCTTATTATCCAATACGACAAATGCTCCTTCACCAACAAGAGGAGAATTCTTGATGCACCTCATAACACCTGGGGTGTCCAGCCTGAATAGGTTGCCACCACCAGGAAGTTCCCTACCCCTACCACCATAAAGGGTCTAAAAGAATTCCTTGGAGTGGTTAATAATTATCATCGCTTTATGCACAGCATCGCTTCACCTTGGCCCCACTCTACGAAGTCCTCAAGGGCAAGCCCAAGGCCCTAACCTGGGAACCATTACAAGAACCTACCTTCACCTCTGTCAAAAACACCTTCGCCAAGGCCACCGCCCTTTCCGTGCATCACGTCATTCTCTACTGCTTTCCATGGATGCCAGCAACATAGCTATAGGAGCTGTCTTGGAACATATCATCCATGGTCATCCTTGACCCCTTGCTTTTTTAGCAGGAAACGCAGCAAGACAGAGACAAACTACTCCATGTTCGACCACGAGGTCCTGGTGGCATACATCACCATCGAACACATCTAACATTTTTTGGAGG
Source organism: Macrobrachium nipponense (assembly GCF_015104395.2). NCBI lineage: Eukaryota > Metazoa > Arthropoda > Malacostraca > Decapoda > Palaemonidae > Macrobrachium > Macrobrachium nipponense. Next base: position 57,733,833 of record NC_061110.1, on the reverse strand, counting down.
CCACACCTTTCACCCTTCAAACTGACATCCTGCCAATAGTCTATTCAATAAACCACCAGTCCGATGCCTGGTCACCCCCATCATCACCACCACTTGTCAGCCACGCCGAATTCAACTATAACCTTCGCCATGTCCCTGGGAAACACAACCCCATTGCTGACACCCTGTCCAGAGTTTCCATTCATGCAGTACACCTCGGCCTGGATTACAAACAGCTGGCGGACAAGCAGCAGCAGGAACCAGAACTCAATCCCTGCAAGACTTCTTTAACATCTCTGCAATGGCACAACGTCCTCTCAATAACAATAGCCCCACCTCCATCCTATGTGATATCAGTACTGGCCACCCACACCCATGGATCCCACCGTCACTTAGACATCACATCTTTGACATCGTCCATGGTCTGGCACAGCATTCAGGACAACCTACAGCCACCTTCCTGAAGAAGCACTTCTTCTGGCACAGAATATCAAAAGATGCAGAGACATGGGCCTGTGAATGTTCTTTCTGCCAAGTCTCCAAAATCCAGAGTCAAACAAATTCATGTGTAGGCTCTTTTCATCAACTGCAACGCCATTTTGCCCATGTCCACATTGACTTTGTAGGACTCCTCCTGTGCTCTGAAGGGCATCATTACCTACTCACAATGGCCAACCGCTTGACAAGATGGCCTGAAGCTCCCTTATGACGGATGCATCAGCAGCAGCATGTGCCTGAGCTTCCCTCTCATCATGGGTTTCCAGATTTAGCATACCTGATTACATCACCTACGACTCAGGCACTACCATCACATCGCAGCTCTGGACGTCCCTAAACTGCCTCCTAGGCACCCAGTTGCATCACACAACCGCCTACCATCCCGAATCCAATGGCATGCTCGAAAGGTTTCCTCATATCATAAAAGCAGCCCTCATGTCTCGCTGCAACTCCCCAACCTGGTACTCGCAGCATCCATGGGTCCTCAGCCTTCAGACCACGCCTAAAGAGGGTCTTGGCCTGTCAGCAGCCGAGATGGTGTTTTAATGATTCACTCATGATACCTAACAAATTCTTCCCCTCTAATAACACCTCACCCTACATCATCAGACTCCAGACCACTGTCGAAAAATTTGACCCTTACTGCCAAACGAGAAGACTTTTATCCCAAAGGATCTACACAATGCAACATATGTATACATCAGAACTAATGCTGTTCGTCCACCTTTGACCCAACCTTACATAGACCCCTACCGGATCATCAACCTCAAGCAGAAAGCCATCCTCATTGACATCCGTGGCACGATAAATTGGGTTGAAATCGACCACCTGAAACCAGCTTATTGCCTGACCACAATACTCCTCCAGTCCAGATTAACTCTCAGGCGGGGGTAGATTATAGTGACAGCACTTGAGAGGCATGCGTTTCTCATGCTGCAAGAGACAGAACATCGCCAGCTTCCGACAATAAGTGGTCAATTCCGTGATTCTCACGACAAGGACATAGCAACGCATCAAGTCAGCTGAGCAGCACCAACAGACAGCACACCTGATTTTCATCTTTATATATAGAAGCTATATAGGCTATATCAAATAATTGTACATTATTGGTCCATTATTTACTTTGAAAGTTTCCTGCCCACTGATTGGCCAGCAATTCATATAAATACTGCTGTAGTTTATTAATAAAGTATTATTTCAAGATCTTACCTCTTGTCTTAATCAACTCCTGCAAAAGAAGTGACAAGTGAGTCCTTAATACACAATGTAGGAACATCAACAGATTCTGTGACACACAATATGACATGTCTACAGATTTCATAACACACGATGTGGAAATGTCTACAGTTCTCTTGGTGTAAACTGTGGTGATGGAAACACATTCCATCTTACTGAGTGTGGAAATGTCAAGAGGTTCTGTAGTGCACTATGTGGAAATGTCAACATTTTCCTTAATGTGGAAATAGCACAAAATACTTGACACATAATATGAAAATTTTTAAAAAATTCCAAAATACACAATGTGGAAATGGTAACAAGTTCTGTAATACACAGTACAGAAATATGAAGAGATTCTGATAAACATAATGTAGAAATATTAACAGAATCCGTAATACTTAAATTAGAATTGTCAATAGGTTCCATGATGAAATGTGGAAATGTCAGTAGTTTTCTAAATGTACAAACTTCAACAGTCTTTGTAATACTCAGCGCACAGATTTTGAATAAAGCTAATAGCACTGCATTGGCTGACAAGTGAAGTCATAAGCTGGCCATATTGCCTTTCTCAAACAGCCACTTCCACCTGCAAGTGAACTAGTAGTAGTGCGGAGTGAAGACAGATTTTCCCCAAATTATAATTTTATTTTCTCTTCTTCAAACAATTTCCTATGTAGACAGATTATTTTTATTACTAAAGAGTAATATACATAACTGTAGGATATTCAATACCTCATAGTGTACTTGCTCTATCCTACTTAAAAATAGTTCTAGGAAGCATTCTGATTAATGACATCATTAGGAGATGAATTGTCTCCCTGTGAAAGCGCGGTAATCAGGTGCAAATTTTCCAGAATCTAATCGCTGTTTTGTAGTACCTATGGAATTTTAACCTTTGTACTCATTGTTCCATACACATACAAAATATCTAGATCAAATGTTTTAGTTTTGTTAATTAGTCTTTTAAGTGAACTAAAAGTCACTTGTATGATCAATGCTGTACTTAAAGTAAGATTTATTCTGTTTTATTCGGCGCTTCATGACTGTAGCCAACATCTCAGCGTGGAAGTTATCGAGGGTTACTATAATTAACCGCTTGGTAGCAAACAAAACAAACAATAGTGTCTAGTATGTTGTGATTACTGCTACGTGAAGAATGCCTTTATTTCCCGTAAGTTCTTAACGTTTCTGCCGCAGGACTTGAAGTGAAGCTTCATGAATAGGATTCGTGTGCCTGAGATTTAGAAGTTTTGAGGATTAGGGCTTTCTGTTTAATTTTTAAAATGTTATTTTATAATGCTGCTGGGAAAATATTCTTCTGTGCACAGCGAATTTGATGAAATTAGACAATTTTGACTGAAAATAACCCATGAGATGTCATCCTTACTGGTGCATGTTGGATCTATTCATAAATAACATAAATGTTACTCGATATAGTAGTAGTTGTGAAAAGTAAAAATAAAAGCAGCTAAAACATCGTGCCGTAGTTGATCCTCTGGTAGTCTTCGACGGAACAAGAAGCTCCTTTATCTTCGATGGAATGCGCGCAGTGTGTACGAATTATATGAGTACTGCTTTGGAAGTTGAGAAGGCGAGGAGGAATAAAATACGGCTTAGTCGTAAAAAACCATTCATTCCAACTAAAAGGCGTAGTAGATAATGCTTACTTAGCGGCTTTTTCTGTCCGTGTGCTGGTAATACTTGCCACTAAGAGATAAATAAAAGGTGTTACGGGAGGAAAGATGACAGCAGTGAAAGGACCGTTGTTCTTTGCTGATTTCTTTCAATGTCAGTTTTCCTTGTTACTTTATTTCATATTTTAATGTTAAGTCTCAGATAAGAATTAAATCTAACTGAATAAATATTAGAAGTATTGATTGAAATGAGTTTACCTTTTGCATGTCAAAAAAATATTTTTAGCAAAGTACAATTTCAATGTTTAAATTAACATAACTTGATATGAAGTATATTGTTATTTTAGCTCGGTTTTCTATATACATTACAAAAGTGGTATATATAAATATTAGTTACACAATAAATAAAAACGGATTCAACTTCCTTCTTTGTTTGTATCCTTCTAACTGCATTTATAGTATCTACATGTTATGTACATTTTATCAAGACCTCGATAAGTTTTATTCTACTCTTGGAGTCAAAAGCTTTCGGAGATCCGTTGTTACTACGAGTAACGATTATTCTCCTGTGTCTAGCTGCAGGTATGAATCAGGATCCTCTTCTTGGTGCGGTGAAACAAGATTACAGATAATGAGTTTCTCCCATTTTTCTAATGTGAATTTCTATTTGTTGCTTCACAGCAGGGTCTAGTCTCTTTGGTGTGAGGTTTGTTTTAGACTTAAACTAGCAGTTCCGTTCTGCTTTTTTATATATTTTTTTTATTTTTATCGAAGACATTCTGTTAATTAACATGTAAAAATAAGGCCCTAAAAAAACATTTGAATAGTATTGGTTTTAACATTCCTGACCCAGATACTCTTTTGTGTTCGCATTTTCCAGACTTTTTTTCACGTTTTCTACAGTTATAGTAATCTCCTCCATGCGTTTGATTTCATCAAGGTTAGAGTGAATATTGTATCCAGGTGCTTTAGCAGTGCATTGTGGAAGAATGCATAATATTAATTCTGTTTTAAGCTTTCTAAGGGAATTTGTCATTTTCCCTTTGTGTCATTTTTGCTCTTAGCTGTTGTATATTCGTTCCAGTTTTCTTTTATTTGTTTTGTATTTGTATTGTTTCTAGCTTCTAGCTCTTTGACAGATACCACTAGAGCATATCAAAAGTTTTCAGTGGTCAACTTTGCGAATTGAAACAACAAGCACTTCTTGACCCGACTGATTAACACAATCAGCTTTCATTGGGAGCGAGAACATTATCATTGCAACCAAGGAAGTGACTTTTAATCCTATAGACGTGTGATATTGTGAAGAAAAGAGGCTCACTCAGTTCACCCTTTGTCTCATTAGTCTAAAAATATTTCACATGCAGATTCTGTTGCGGTATCTCACCCGCCAGAATAATGTGTATTTCTCAGTTTTGACATCAAGCGCGATACCTGATGATGCAACCGAAAACTGTTGTATGTGCGACGGCAATACGATCATTTTGCTTTGAGTAGTGTGGAATCTCTCCTTATTCCCATATTGTGTGTTGAGGAGTCTGTTGACATTCCTGCTTTATGTATTACGGAATCTTTTGACGTTTTCGAACTGTGTATCATGGAATCCCTTGACAATTACACATTTTACATTATGGAACCTACTGATGTTTCTGAATCGTGTAATAACACAAACTATTTACATATACACATTATATTTTCAAGCTTATCTTGAAATTTCCACATGACTTCGGTCCACACTGTCTGCCATTCATACCTCCCAGGAGCCTCATCGTTTATCAGTTATAATTCTCTCAATGATATTCCCGAGGCACAGCGCACAGAATATTACAAGATATTTGTAGCTTATTCTTTGTGAATATAAAAAAAAGTCACGGTGTGTGTGTGTGTGTGTGGGTAA
>NC_061110.1:57699614-57728107 GCF_015104395.2 Macrobrachium nipponense | reverse complement strand
TGTGTGTGGGTAAGTATATACGCACACACAGACACACACACACACATATATATATATATATATATATATATATATATATATATATATATATATATATATATATATATATATATATATATATATATATATATATATATATATATATATATATACATAATATATATATATATATATATATATATATATATATATATATATATATATATATATACATATATATATATATATATATATATATACATATATATATATATATATATATATATATATATATATATATATATATACACATATATATATATATATATATATATATATATATATATATATATGTCGAATATATTCTCTTAAAACAGAATTCCATCTAATAAAGGAGCCCATAAAAATGCCAAGATGTATATAATGAGAAAAGTTATATAAAAAGTGATATTTATAACAAGAGGTCCACAGGTCAGCCATTAAGTCACCCCAGTTAACAATTTCTCTATAATCTTCTTAATCGCTGGTTGGAGGAAGATTTTATCTATAATATCTGAGTCCCACACTCCTTTTGAAAGATCCATTGTGTTTCTTTGCTTAAGCAAAGCCGATTCTAACTTCTGGCTTTTGAACCAACAATTGCTGCTATAAATTATTATATTACAAATTCCACTTTGTTCTCTGATTATGGTTGTTTATATAGTCAAAAATAGCCGAGCTATGTTCTCCATACCTAACTAAATGTTTATGTTGTATAAATCTCTGGGGGAGTGATTTACCTGTAAAACCCACGATATAGAAACAAGTAGTCCCGTGCACAGGTCCGATGTATTTTTATGTAACCGACCATAATCTGTGACGGCACGCAAACCGGTCTTTTAAATAGTTTTTTTAAATTTTCGGATCCAGATGCAGATGCGGATATTTGACCATACCCTCATGGATATGGATGCAGTTACGGATATTTGATGACCATACCCTCACGGATACGGAGCCAGTCGCGGATATTTGATACCCATACCCTCACGGATACGGATGGAGTTGCGGATATTTTATAACCATAACCTCACGGATACAAATGCAGTTGCGGATATTTGATGACCATACCCTCACGGATACGGATGGAGTTGCGGATATTTTATAACCATAACCTCATGGATACGAATGCAGTTGCGGATATTTGATGACCATACCCTCACGGATATGTATGCAGATAATTCGTATATCTGAATAATTTAGATATTTTAATTTTTAAAGGCGATTTTCAGCCAAATAATTCTAAATTATGTGTTACCACATAATATTTGATGTTCTGGTTGAAAGTAGAAACATAGGTGATACTCATGTATATGTGTGTATACTTTCATACAAACTTACAAACAGTAACAGCGATGCAAGAAACGTTTGTCTTAGCACAAGGGCTATTTCATGCTCATTGCATGATAAGGGTAACAAAAATCAAAGCCATTCTTTGCATTAGAGAGTGAGAGAGAGACAGTCTGTTTCCTGAAAAATGCAATACCTTGCTTTTATGATTACAAATGCTGTAAATGACATGAAATTACTTGAACAAATATGTAACAACAGAGCTACTTATGAAATATATACTGTATGAAATAATTAATTAACTGTGTAACATGTGTTCTGCATAATAAAACGAAAAAGCCAAATTTAGAGAAAAAAAATCCACTTTTAGCTATGATGTTATGTATGAGTATGAACTATTGAACAGTGAGCAGGGGGTGATATCCTCATATCCGCATTCTCAAACTGCGGATGCGGATGCAGATGTGGATGTTGCTCGCAATGCTAATGTAGATGTTAAGAAATTGTCAATGCAGATGTCGATTTAGATAATCCGCAGATGCAGATGTGGATATCCGATACATTTCTAATATATATATATATATATATATATATATATATATATATATATATATATATATATATATATATATATATATATATAATATATATATATATATATATATATATATATATATAGTATCTAAATGAGCAGACATTTTATCTACTATGATAAACAATGGCCTATCCTAATCTTTATTTTGTGGTGATCATGAAGTTTAAATGAGAAATTTACTTTTAATTAAATTTTAGAGGTTAACCTGCAAAATGATTAACTTCTAAAATGTAGTACAGTATAGCACAGAGAGAGCATAGTTAATCATAGTAGTTATACCTACTTAGTTTATTGCATACGACAAAGTCAAAACTCATACAATAGAAAGAATATTCTAAATATTCTAAAATAATAAATCGAGAGAGAGAGAAAGATGTATGTTTATTCTTAATACACACACACACACACACACACACACACACACACATATATATATATATATATATATATATAATATATATATATATTATCTTCACAGACCAAAAGAATGTGTGTTAGTGCAACTCTGAATTAGATAAATGTCGGTAAAAAATACCAGAGAGAGAGAGAGAGAGAGAGAGAGAGAGAGAGAGAGAGAGAGAGAGAGAGAGCGTTCAGTAAATGCGAAGTGTTCTGTAATGAGATGCACATGCACGTATACACACCACCATATGCACAGAAACTTATTTCTCTCTTTTTATTGGTCTTCACCAAAAGCCAAAAGCCTGAAAACATCCTCATCAGAGAATATTCCTGATCTTTGTTACTCAGTTTGTTGTTGCTTTCCCTGGGGCCATTTTTTATTAACATTCCTTTTAGTGTGTTATTATAGGAACAAACAAGGTTGACCTTAAAGGCTTTTAACAATGATTTAATGGTTTCAAATCCATTAAAATAAGGCAAACTGAGAATGTTCTTAGAATTTTCTTTCTGTGTGTTACTTACACTATAAAACTTTTTGTGGGCTTTATTAAAACAAATATCTAATATATGTGAAGGATAACATAAATTTTTTCCTATTTTTCTTATGTATTCAATTTCTTGATCCAAACATTGGGGATTGACAATGCGCAATGCTCGTAAAAACATAGAAGAAAAAATTGATATTTTGATGTTAAGATGGTGGCCTGAATAGAAATGAACATAAGTTAAGTTGTTGGTTGGTTTCCTATAAATACTGAATTTACATTGGAATGGTTCTCTATGTATCAAAACATCTAAGAAAGGGAAGCAATTGTCTTTTTCCAATTCTAGAGTAAACTTAATCGATGGTACCTGGTTATTTAATTTAGAGAGTAAATCATTTACATCAATACCAGCAGCCAGAACAGCTAAAATATCATCAACATATATATACCACTTTACAGGAATGTAAATTATATTAGTAAGTAGCGTTTTTCAAAGAATTCCATGTACAAGTATGAGAGAAGTGGTGATAAAGGGTTTCCCATTGCCATGCCAAATATTTGTTGATAAAATTCCCCATTGAATATAAACTTACAATCACAAATGCACAACCTAGTGAGTGAAATAATGGGACTTATAGGTAGAGGTAATTCATGCTGAGTTAGTTCATTACTAAGATATTCTAAAATAGAGTCTATAGGGACTTTAGTAAAAGGAGAACATACATCAAAACTAACGCATCTATCAGTGGGGCAAAGAGCAATTTTGTTTAATTTATCAACTAAATCTAGAGAATTATATATATGAGAATCGGAGATGGTTCCAAGTAATGGGAACAAGATCTTAGTGATATATTTCGAAAGTTTATATGAAATTGAACCGACAGTACTGATGATAGGCCGCATAGGGTTATTTTCTTTGTGTGTTTTGACTAATCCGTACAGGTAGGTAGCGAAGGAGATTTGATTGACAATTTGCCTAGTAGTTCTGTTTTTATCTTTAAGGATATTTTTCACTGTGCTATTAGTTTTTTATGACTTGATCAAGGAGATTTTTTGTTAGTTTTTTATAAGTCACATCATCATCCAGTAGGGCTTGCATACGTGATATGTAGTCAGCTTTATCTAAAATTACTATACTATTTGACTTATCAGCTTTTGTAATGTGGATAGAATTGTCCTTTTTAAGATCGGTCAAACTTTTCTTTTACCAAGCAGGGAAGTTACTTTCATGCTTAACATTGGCAGCTCCGTAAACAATACCTTTAATTATGTCAACATGATTTTGAGGAAGATCACAATAGTTTTCAAATTTACTTAGGGATGACGCAATCATTAAAGCAAAAGGTCGACTTTTTATAAAGAAAGATAAACCATATCCAAGCGCACTCACAATATTTTCACTAATTTGTTTAATTGATAGGTTTACAACACAATCTTGACGTGCACAATTCAATCACTGCTATCAATAAGATTTTTTAGTTTTCTGTCGAGTTTCCTTTTCAGGGCATCTGTAGTCGTACGTAGTTTTTCGTACATTTCCCGTCGCAGCGAGTCCTTCCAATTAGCTGGAATGGAATGATTGAAAGAGATCCTTGCTTTTTCCAATTATTAGAATTTTTCTTTCTCTTCTTGCTTGGCAGCTGCTATGGGCTATGCGGCCTATCATCAGTACTGTTGGTTCAAATTTATATAAACTTTCGAAATATATCACTAAGATCTTGTCCCCATTACTTGGAACCATCTTCGATTCTCATATATATAATTCTCTAGATTTAGTTGATAAATTAAACAAAATTGCTCTTTGCCCCACTGATAGATGCGTTAGTTTTGATGTATGTTCTCTTTTTATTAAAGTCCCTATAGACTCTATTTTAGAATATCTTAGTAATGAACTAACTCAGCATGAATTACCTCTACCTTTAAGTCCCATTATTTCACTCACTAGGTTGTGCATTTGTGATTGTAAGTTTATATTCAATGGGGAATTTTATCAACAAATATTTGGCATGGCAATGGGAAACCCTTTATCACCACTTCTCTCATACTTGTACATGGAATTCTTTGAAAAACGCTACTTACTAATATAATTTACATTCCTGTAAAGTGGTATATATATGTTGATGATATTTTAGCTGTTCTGGCTGCTGGTATTGATGTAAATGATTTACTCTCTAAATTAAATAACCAGGTACCATCGATTAAGTTTACTCTAGAATTGGAAAAAGACCATTGCTTCCCTTTCTTAGATGTTTTGATACATAGAGAACCATTCAAATGTAAATTCAGTGTTTTAAGGAAACCAACCAACAACTTAACTTATGTTCATTTCTATTCAGGCCACAATCTTAACATCAAAATATCAATTTTTTCTTCTATGTTTTTACGAGCATTGCGCATTGTCAGTCCCCAATATTTGGATCAAGAAACTGAATACATAAGAAAAAATAGGGAAGATTTATGTTATCCTTCACATATATTAAATATTTGTTACAATAAAGCCCACAAAAAGTTTTATAGTGTAAGTAACACACAGAAAGAAAATTCTAAGAACATTCTCAGTTTGCCTTATTTTAACAGATTTGAAACCCTTAAATCATTGTTAAAAGCCTTTAAGGTCAACCTTGTTTCTTCCTATAATAACATGCTAAAAGGAATGTTAATACAAAATGGACACAGGGAAAGCAACAACATAATATATAAAATTCCATGTATGGACTGCTCCTCTTTTTATCTCGGACAGTCGAGCAAGGGCTTAGAAGTAAGATTAAACCAGCATAAATATTCTGTAAAAACTGGGCAAACATCTAATGCAATATTATTCATTTCAGTGAAAACAACCACCGAATAAATTGGATTGGTAGTTCAGCAATTGCAAGGTCAAAAGACGTCTTATCACACAATCTTTTAGAATCTGCCATAATACAACTTACTTTCCATTGTAATTCTAATATTAGTCATGGCCTGTTTCATTTGGACCATTGTATTTGTAACATGTTTAAGAATGACCTCAAAGATGTAATTACAGACTTAAATACAAATTAGTTGCCTTAGAGATATCTTCGTTGTATATGTATGTTTAATATGAATTGTGAATATGTATTGTGAATAAGTTTTTGTTAACCAAAGTTCTGAATAGCTGTCGCCCTATATAATCTTTTAATTGTCTTGTGCTTGTGTCTGAGCAGATTGACTTAATCTTTTTGTTTTTCTAAATTGTACCCATGTTTATGCTTGTTTGGAAAGGTTATTCATTCTCCAGGTGTGTCGGATTCTAGGTACTAATCTCCTTATAATCCCTATCTGTCAGTTATACGACCTTTCCTGTACTGTCAATTCCTCATGTAAGTCAGTTTATCTGCTGAGTAAAGGACGTTGAGTCGAAAGATCTTGCAGAACTCCATTGTTTATTTTTCCTTCGTGGCTTATACCTTTATATAATATATATATCTATATATATATATATATATCTATATACTAATATTATATATACACACACACATATATATATATATATATATATATATATATATATATATATATATATATATTATATAGATACATGTGGATCGTTGAGGTGAGATATCTCTTATAGGGGTTTTATTACCTTACTGGCAGTCAACATTTTAAAGTGAACAAGTTGAAATCTGTGAAGGGAGGTTTGAAACCGCGATGTATGCAAAAAAGAAAGAAAGAAAAAAGAAATGAGCTACTGTAGATGGCACATTACTTTGTTTTGCTTCTGAGTGCCTCAAATTAAATCACACGATTCCCTCAAGGGCTCATAAATCATTAAGGCTTTCTGGATTTTGGGGTAGGTCCACTTGGAGCTTTCCAACCACTCCGTCAATGCACTGGAATGTGGGGCCCTGAGCTCTGGTAGCTGTGTCAGTGTCTTGGTTGGTTCAACATTATCATCCTCCTCCACATGACTCCCCAATTTATCTTTAAACTTTGGCGAACAACTGACGCCCAGGATCGCCTTCAACCTTTTCACACCCATCTTTTATTCATCTGTAAGCCAAAAAGTGACTAAATTATTTGGTAAGTGGCGCAGAAATTTCTTGAACATCTTTAACATTCTCCAATAGCTTCTATGCACTACTCACAGTTGTTATTTTCAGAGCTTTGCTTAATGCATCGCATTTACTTATGGCACACTGCACGTTATTCGATTAATATTTTCTAATATGTTCCTCCTCTGCTATTGCTGAGTAGCATTTATTATACCATGGTCCACAGGCTGTTTCAGGGAAGTGCTGTTTTCCGGAAGAAAATACACTTGATCTCACTGACGACCGTCATCAGGTCTTTCCCATGACACTCAGAATATATTTCCAAGGTGTTTTCCTGAAATGGCAGAGTATTCCCCTGAATGCAAGGTCAGAGAAATATTGACTAAATAATATTCGTTGCGAACCATGCTTGAGCAATTCCAACAACGCAGGGCATCTTCACACGGTGGCAACCTTCAGTATTAGCAAAACAAAGAGCCGAGATCCGTCGCTTGTTTTCTTTCGAGACGCTGACATCACAATTTCCTGCTATCGCTTGTGTGTCTGGAATAGGCTAGTCTCATAAAGGTTGTAAATTTGCCCGTGGGACAAACCTTCACTTTCTAGCAGACCCAGTGTCATAACCATCCATCTGATGCGTGGAATGTTAGCTTTATCATTTTTATCAGCAAAATTTGCTCCTATCATCCTTATTTTTGCATTTTTAATGTGATGCTTTGCCTTGTGTGTTGCCCTTGCATTCCGTTTTTCGAAAGTGTCAGAACTACAAGGTATTATTTTTAAGGTCGTTCAGTGTTTTCTCACTACAGCCAAAATGTTAACACACCTGAGTAAAATTCCATTCTCTTTTTCTAATTATTCAGAAGGTCTGACTTCTAGCAAACATTTAAATACTTCCTTTATCGCTTTGACTCATCTATAACACGAGACAGGCATGATGCTTAACGTAAAGGGACCTTCTGTGAGGAACAAAATATATAGTGGATTAGAATGCAATTGCTTTTAATGAATGATTACCAATTATAAATTATTGTGTAATTTATACACGAGTGCAATTTTACTTCCTTTGACCTAATATCATAGAATTTCGGAGCACGTGCCTGCAACAAATAGAGTAAAACGGATTCATACAAAAAATCATGTATTGTTCTTAATGCACGATTCACATTTATTACTAATTCTGCAGTGGACGCGCAAGTGCAGTTACACTTCTTTTTACCAGAGTTCTTATATTTCAGAGTATGTGCCTGCTCCTAATATTAAAGAAACATAACCCAATCACTTGAAAATTGTCAATGCATAAATTATTTTTGATATTCAGTTCACTATGATCACCGAGTATGTATGACACACGTGAATGCAGCGACACTTCTAACCACGAATCAGAATTTCAGAGCATGTGTTCGCAAAATGAGCTAAGAAGTGAAAATGCTTTCAACAGAACGCATAACTTTAACATGATTAGTGTTTTCCAAGCGTTATGAAGACTCAAAGTAGTGCGTGGCTTTTGATGCACCCAGTACACGAGTGCAGTTACACTTTATTTAATTAGCTATGTTGGAATTCAGAGCACGTGAAACGAGATAAGCAGACTCTTAGTTTTTGAAACTTTGTGGTTTTCCTCCTGTTACGCCTTTCAAACTTTTGCTGTCAATTTCCGTTTAAGCGCTGAATGACCCCATTGGTCCCAGTACTTACCCTTTGGCTTAAATTCTTTATTCAGTTCAATTCAATACAGGTTTAGACAAGCAAGTGTTGATTGCATTTGTTCAGCGTCCAAAATTTTTAGCTTTCTTACTGGATTATTCCGTTAAGTACAAAAATTACCATTTTTCTGCACTTGGAAGTCAGACATCGGTTCGAACCCATGCTGGCGCAGAAGCGCTTATCGGCAATAAATTCCCTTCGGTGTAATTTACTCCCAAGGTGTAGTCCATTTAGTGGTATCAAATTATATTTGTGGATTAATATTTCTGAAGATGAAAAAGTCACGCTACACAAGTGATAAATATATATATATATATATATATATATATATATATATATATATATATATATATATATATATATATATATATATATTATAAGCAAGTGTGTGTATCTCATTTCCCAAGAAGAATGCTCCGGTAGGTATTATAATTCTGAGTCTAAGCATGTTACATTTATATAAGGTGAGATTGACAGCCCGATGACCAAACCATTCCCCCCCCCCCCTCCCCCCCCCGCCACCTCCGGCCTCCATCTCTCAAAGAGAGCAGCGATGTCGTACGCTGGTGGCCCCACTTCCTTGGGCTTCACTTTGCTGATCTGAAGACAAGCGGTTTGGTGAAAGTGGTCCTTTCCTTGGCAGTATTAGCATCATTATCGCCTTGCTCAAGCAGCGTCACACTATCAATATTATTTTAATTCTTTGTGTTAACAAGAGTCGCTATATATACTATATATATTAGTATATATATATATATATTATATATATAATATATATACATATATATATATATATATTTTTTTTTTTTTTTTTTTTTTTTTTCTCGGCATACGCATGCAAAACACGCACACATGCTCCCGTCACATCTGTGAACCTTTAATTAAGTACTTGGCACTGACATTGATGAACATCTCTGTGGCTCCAGCGATGTCCTTTCAAATCCCGAAATGGCTCTCAGTATTTTCACTTATGCACTGCTACATGAGCAGAAATTCTCTATCTCTCTCTCTCTCTCTGATACTATACTATCACTGGCTAGTACGTAAGGGCAATTGGATATAAATCTGCATATATATATATATATATATATATACGTATATATATATATATACATATATATATATATATATATATATATATATATATATATTGTTCAGGATTTTAAGCCAGAACCAAGGAAAAGTAAGACCTCTTTATAACCAGATTCAGTCATCCTTGCCTATATGCAAGTTACCCCTGTGAACTGGAAGCCTCCATTCTCTCTAAACCCCTCTTTGCTCACATTGGCTGCATTGGGTTTACTCTCCACAGGGGGCAATGGATGAGGGGTGTGGCCTACCTAGGAGAGATTTTAAAAAGAATGGGGCCACAGCAGCTCTGTCTCAGACTCTCAGACTTTCTCAAGCCCTGCAGACTCCACTTCACCCCTTCTACTCCCCTGCCTCCTCTGGGGGATCCCACAAGTGTTCCTATAACTCCATAGTCCACAGAAATATCAGCAGATACGAAGACTACCAAACCCAGGATTTCCGAGTACTGTGAGATATAAATTTAGTGCAGTCAGGGAATTGTTTTGCCTGTCTGTATTTCAGTTCCATTCTTCCAAGGCGACTTACTGCCCTTTTTTGTTCAGCTTTTCATTCCCCCAATTTTGGTTCAATGCTGAGATTAATTCCCATGCCCCCTAGTTAATTCAAGCAATGGAATAATCCTTTCTGTGTAAAACTCCCAGTCATTTCATGCCCCTTGAGTGAGTTGTAATATTTTATGCTAAGAGCAAGTAGAGTGTAGGTTCACCACGTGTTCCTCGCATTAGTGCATTGAAATTCTGATCTCCGTGTCTGGTTCATTTCCCAGCCACGTGTTTCTGGTGGATCGACAATCAATCACCTCATTAGTTCCTGGATCTACCGTAACTTAATATAAATATAGTTAATTTAAAACTAAAGTCTAGAGTTTATGTAAATTCCTCCTTTTTTCATTAATATTGGCCTTCTGCTGTGGATTTTTGTTTGTAGTAATTCTCGTCCCTCAAGGGAAGGCTGTTTTTAAGAGTGTTAGAGTGCATTTTCAAGGAGGGAACGAGCAGTTCACTACAATATATATATATAATTGTGTGTTTGTGTGTGTGTGTGTGTGTATGTGTGTATGTATATATATGTATGTGTGTGTGAAATCCCTAGGGAATATGTGAAATGACCAATTCACTTAGGAACATTTGAACACCGAGACATGCTGAAACAGAGATTCATCTACACTGTTTTGACATATTTACCCCTGGGTAGCAAATGTATTTTGCTGTGTTTAGTATTAGCCCATGGGGGATCAAATGTCCCTCGGTGCATTTGATCCCCTGGGGGCTAGTACTAAACATGGTAAAATGCATTTGACCCCCAAAGGACTAGCACCAAACACAGCAAAACAGTGTAGATGAATCACTGTTTTGCCATGTTTAGTACTCGCCCTCTGGGATCAAATGTTCCAAAGTGAATTGGTAATTTCACATATGCCCGACGTTGGTTCTGCTAATTGTCTTCATCCGCTTCATCATTGACTTAAGAAAGATATTGTCTAATGGTCAGAGACCCAGGCTCCAATGGAAAGGTTGTTCCTATTATCTTGTTGTTTTATCAGTGAAGATTCCATCCTCTAACATTTGTATCGACAGCTGCTCTTGTATAAAATTCGGGATGAGTTCCAATCCATGGTATCGTTATTGTTATTTATATGATGGAAAATTGCCAAACTATGGAAAATTGCCAAACTATTTTGTCCATATATAACTGATCGTTTATGTTGAGTTAATCTTTTGGATAGAGATTTTCCTGTATATCCATAGTATGACTTATCACAATCCCTACAGGGGATCTCATAAACTCTTACATCTTTACAAACTGGTTTCTGCTGGATGCTAATTAATGATTTCCCCAGACTATTCAGAAAAATTAAGATGAAAGGGTTGGGGTGGCCCAAGGTTAGTGATCTCTCTTAAATTGTCCATGTGAGGAATTATGAATTCTTTTGTGTATTTTTCCTTTTCTTTGTTTTCTGTGGGTTTGTAAAAAATGGTCTTTGCTTAATGTATGGCTTTTTCTATAATATGCTTGGGGTATTTTAACAAGATAAGTTGATTTCTGATTGTTTCATGGATTGGAACTCATCCCGAATTTTATACAAGAGCAGCTGCCTATACAAATGTTAGATGGTGGAATCTTCACTGATAAAACAACAAGATAATAGATCAACCTTTCCAATGGAGCCTGGGACTCTGACCATATAGACAATATCTTTCTTAAGGCAACGTTGAAGCGGATTAAGACAATTAGCAAAACCAACCCCAGGCATCTCGTAGGGGTATATATATATTTTGCCGATGTAACTTCTTCTGTCATTCACTATTTGATAAGGGTGGAAGTCAGTCCACAGAAATATAATCCTTAGCTTTAAACCAGAGTGTTTTATTGGAGTGTTTTAATGGTTAAATATAATTTTCAATCCTTGTTTTTAAGATAATCTAAATTCTTTGAATTTCAATTTCTATTCTTGATTTTTAACAATTGTTTTGGCTGAACCTACTATATATCAGCTTGTAATTCCCCTGTGAATCTAGAGTAGACTTGAAGATGTCGAAGCAGCTGAGGAACCAATAAATATAGCATTGTGGTGGTTTCTTTTATCCATCCTGAAGACTGAATTAGCCCTGAATATTTGAATTTGAAGTTTTACCATTGGATTGTGGAGGCCACAATCTTATCAGCACCTGAAGAAAATGAACAAAAGAATGTGCCAGTAAAATAAAAACCAAATTCAGAAAGGAAAGGAAAGGAGAGCAGGATAGAAGTGAAGAAGTTGCTTCACAATGGAAAGAGGGCGTCCACGACTTAAGGGAGTACTGCTGCTAGTCTTCAGCCTCTCGAACCTGACTTCCAACCTTCCTTTGGCAAACAATTGCTCCAGGGAAAACCAAGTTTGTTAGGACCAGCATAGTTTGAAAGTTTGACTTCGGAGGATAGAAAGCCTCCAGGTACAAACTATGTTGGGTACTAGGCACTGTCCTTTGGAATCGGAGCAGTGTCGCCTTTGGGGAATCCAGGAAGACTGGGACCAGCTTACTTAATAGATGCAAAGTCAGAGGAAGAGTAGAAACCTCTCAGTGGCTGAAGATTTTTGAAACTCCCTCTGGAGCTAGGGTACCCATGGAGAGGCACTGGCCGGGAAGATTACTTAATCATTTACTGTAGGCAATTGTCAGATTTCCTTGGTTAAAACCAGCTGTATATTAGAAAGTTATTTCATTGTGAGTCTAAAGTAGCTATGAAAAAGACCATTTCTCATCATTCTGACTATATACTTATAATATATATATATATATATATATATATATATATATATATATATATAATATATCATTAAAATTCCACAGTTAAAGGTGAGTGAAACTGGGGACTTTGAACAAGTACTTTGATAGTTTATTTCTACACTCTCAAGTTCACACTGAATCAAGGAGAGGTTTGATTGATTGTTTTTCTTTTCCAGTTTGGATATCTCAGAAATGATGTTTGTGCACGAAACCTCATCACTAATGGCATATGATAAACCTACATTAGCTTATGGTTTATTGTATACCAATAGTGATGAGGTTTCCAACTAATTTCATTTGTGCTGTACCCATTTTAAAAACTAATGATATTGACTTAGTATACAAATATAATAATATTTTTGAGAAATAAACTAATTAAAAATAGCCTGCCCAATTCTAACAATATTGTATACAGTATTCCTTGCAAACAATGCAATTAGATTTATATAGGTCAAAGTTTTAAAGGTATTAAATTGGGATGCGCACAGCACAAATATGCCATTTCAAGAAGTTTAACAAATAATGGTATTGTGGCTCATTGGCTTAAGACAGGCCACGCCATTAACTAGAAAAAGGCATTGATAATCCACTGGCAATGACCAAAAGAAAAGGAATCTGTTGAAGTCCATTTTTATTGAAGTCACATCAACGAGGAATATAGATATCCACCCTGGATTAGCTCTTGATTCTCTCTCCGTCTTTTTTTCCTGAAAAAACATTTTGCTAATCTAACAAACTGCAACCCCGCCCTCCCTTTGTATAAATAAGCCTGTCAACCTCTCCTTGAGTTACGGCAGATAACTCACAATCAGTCAATCAAACCTCTCCTTGATTCAGTGTGGACTTGAGTATGTAGAAATAAATTATGAAAGTGCTTGTTCAAAGTTCCCAGTTTCACTCCCCTTCTGCCATAGATTTAAGGATATTCTCAAGCACGTGTTCCACCATGCTACATTGGATATATAATATATATATATATATATATATATATTATATTATCTATATATATATAATATATATATCATATCATACACATATATATATATATATATATATCATATATATATATATATATATGTGTGTGTGTGTGTGTGTGTGTGTGTGTGTGTGTGTGTGTGAGCGCGCGTGTGTGATCTGCATGTTCGAAATATTTCCCGGTAAAATTGACATTATACAATGTTTACCATCCATCTGTGGGAATATGTCAGAACTTTCAAGAGTGGGAGGAGATTATCCAAGTAGCAGTCCGTAGTTGGCAAATCAGTGCAGTGCAAGATTACTGTGATGCAAGTTTCCAATTTCCTGTCATTTCATTAAAATAGAAAGAAGTTCAGTGATTGCAGTACAACTTGAACATTGTAGTGTTTGCTTCAAGACAGAATGTATTCAAAGGACAATCCCTACCACCACAACAGTTATCCCCCTGGAATGTAATGCTCTAGTATTTTATTCAGCCCAGGAATTAAGCCATTGGTCATCACTCTTAAAGACTTCTGCCTCATTCGTTGTATGACAATGCAGAGTAAGAATAATCAATAGAGGGAAAAATACAGAGATAAGTAGAAGTGGTAAAATGTTTAGGGTAGGTCAAATGGTGCATCAAAATAGTTTGAGGGGGTTGGTTTTTGTTGAAAGAACTAAGAAGATACAATTGTGGAAAAAGTCTAAAATTCAGAATTACTGTGGGACAGACGAGACAAAGACCTGGGAAGGGTTGAACATATGGTGTTTGATTATATCTACACACACACACACATACACACACACACACACACCCATTCTAATCCAAGTGAGCTCTAAGTCATTTGGACGGTTCATTGTAGTCTCTAACTTTGTAATAGATACACACACACACACACACACACACACACACACACACACACACACATATAAAAAAATATATATATATATATATATATATATATATATATATATATATATATATATTATCCCATTTTGCTCCTCAATAGAGTAAAATAAACAGTCTGAACAAGCACAAAAGCATCTCTTTCCCTCTCTCTCACGCATTTCCCTCTTCGTTTGTCTGCCAGCTACCAAAAGCCAAGAATTACGCCAAAAGCCGCTGAAGGGCAAAATGAAGATAATAAAAGAGGTCACCTAGAGAAAGTCGTACTCAAAGAGTGCCCCAACCTAGCCGAATTCAGAACTCCTTATATCTGTGGGGTGGTGGGGCCTGCCCCCTCGTCCCCTGCCCTTTTGGGGCTCACCTGGCACAACCTGGACCATTACCCAACGACCTTGGAGTGAATTTCCCTTCCTTTGTCGGCGCCTATTACGAAGCGGAACCCAGTGGCAAAGGACGGTAAAGTGTGGGTGTAGTTGGCAGTCACTTTTGTATCTTTTTCCTGAAATTTCAAAGGGGAGAGAAAGAGAATTACTTCATTGCAAAATGGCCTTTCACCACTCCAACCCGTCTAGGGTTGATATGAATCTTAAGTTGGGGAGGTATTATATATTGTCCCCAATTTGCTACTCAGTAGAGTAAAATTAACGGTTGAACAAGCATAAAAGCATCTCTTTCTCTCTCTATCATACATTTCTCTCTTCGTTTGTCTGCTGCTTGCCTGTCTTTACAGGAAACGCTGAGCGCCAGCTACCAAAAGCCAAGAATTAAGCCGGAAGCTGCCGGAGGACAAAACAAAGTAAATAAAAAAGGTCACTGAGAGAAAATCGCATTCAAAGAGTGCCCCAACCTAGCTGAATTTGGAGTTCCTCATATCTGCGGGGCTACCCCCTTGTCCCTTGCCCTTGTTCCAAAGCCTGGACCATACCTGATGACCTCGGAGTGAATTTCCCTTCCTTTGTCAGCGCCTTTTATGAAGCGCAACCCAGTGGCAAAGGACGGTAAAGTGTGGGTGTAGTCGGCAGCCACTATTGTATCTTTTTCCTGAATTTTCCCATCTTTGTGCTTGTGCGATTGTTCATGTCTATCCCTGTTATCCCGCCACAGTCGTTCTTCCCTGTCCTATAACCCTAATCTAATTTAAGCACTGTGGGTCCCTTGAATTTGATTTACTAATGCTCATTGCTTGAATGACTTCCCAGTATTAGAAGTTGCTAAGAGATTTTACTGAGGGAGATAACGTAAGTCAGTGTCTGTGTTTCACACCCTCCCATTCAATACAATAACTTTCTGCTAAGTAATTCAGTCATTTCTTGCCCCTTCTGGCAATTCTGAGAATGTAAGATTTATATTAAGCAAGTCAGAAGACTTTGGTGGCATCACCGCATTTGATCAGTCCTTTGTGTGTCACACATGTGTTCATAGAGAAATACCTTGTTTCAGGTATCCTGTCACCTTTGCCCAAGGAATGAGGCACCCCTTAGTTGCAGAGGCAATTTGGAGATCATTTAAATGATCCATCAATTTAATGGTCTCGAGGAAGAGACTGTGGCCAGTTCTGCAGACCATTCTTCGGCCATTGATTCTTTATGGGGACCACAATGGAACCTAAGGCTCCGATTGGCCTACCATGGTTGTGACTTATTGACGTGGTTTTGAATCGAGTGAATTCTCGTGTCTGGGCAAGACAATTACCTCCATTCTTGCTGATCCAGTAAGTTACTTCCTCCTCCTCTGCCTCCTCACAGGAAATGTTGTTTCATTGGAGAGCGCTTTGTCAACCAAGCAATTGGACCCAGATTTGACTCATTTCTGTCTTTGGTTGGCGTCAACTGTCATCAAGCAGAAGGAGCCTCCCTCTTGCAGGGGGCAGCAGCCCTGGAGTTATCTGCTATGTCAACTCTCCAGACAGTCTCTTGGCTCAATCTCTGGTGTCTATTACAGTGGCCAGGATTGTATCCTCCTTGGGAGTGTGAACACCCAAGGAGGATGCCGTTTGCAAGAGACTGATGTTGTCTTCAGGTAGGGCCATTACCTACCTCATCCACAAACAGCTAACCTGTGGTAAAACCTGGTACTGAAGAGGAGAGATGCTGTTCTGTCTCAGCTCTCAAGGTCTGTTGGACTAGAGTCAGCATTGGTTCTCAGAAACAGACTGGTGCTGGGATCTGCCTCTCTCTTCCCATGGAGTGAGTTGTAGGCCACAGTGGAGAGGCTCCAAGTTAAAAAGAACGACAGGCTTGTCCACCAGACAGTTTCAAAGACATCATGGCCTTTGCATGGCACTGCAGCCCTATGCTTGGGTCAGGCTGGCCCTTCCTCTTTGGGCCAAAGAAAGTCCCAGACTTCCTCTGCTCCTTGCAGAGGAACCCAGCCTTCTTCTGTCCCAGTAGCAAAGGGCTTACAGTTACGTCTTTCTTAAGAAGGGAGGCAAGGGTAAGAAGGAGGAAGGAGGATGCTAGGGGCATCATTCCTCCCCACTCTCTGCTGATGGTTGGGGGGTGCCTGTTGAGCTATTGTGCAACAAGGCAGCACACAGAGTGGCGACCTAGGCAGTGGATTTCCTTCCGTAATGGTACCTACTACTCTTCAATTGTCCACCACCCCACACTTTATATCTGGTCTGATTCTTGAGGTATGTTCCTTACTTTGTGTGGGACCAGGATGAGAAGCACCGCCACATCAGTATCCTGACTCTGAAGGCTGCATTTCTGGCACTCCAGAAGTCTTGGGATCAAGTAATGGGACACTCCGTGTTGTTGATAAGCAACAACACCATGGTAGTGGTATACATCAACAAGCAAGGGGAACTGGTATCCTTCCAGCTCCACAGCTTCACAATGTAGGTGCAAGAGTGGGTGGTAGCTCATTTAGTAGAGCTGTCTGCCAGGTACATTGCAAGTACTCAGAACCTAGTAGCAGACAAGGTCAGTTACCAGAGTCAGGTGACACAGTCTCTGTATCTAGACCCTGTGTACCAGGGGAAATGGACAATCTTCTGTAGTTGATGTCATCAGCAGAGTATCCCTTCAATCAGAGCAACTCTTCAGCAGGTACTGGACTTTCTCATCTTTCTTCACCAAGAGAAGAATCTCTGTCTCAGCCATTCAAGGCTAAAGATCTGCCATTGGAAAAGTCATTAAGTTGAAAGGAGGCGATCTCTCTTCCTCATGATAGATCTCCATGCTCCTGAGGAGCTTCAAAAAGTCTTGCCCACCTAGAGAACTCAGGCCCCATGAATGGGATGTGACTCTAGTCCTTAGGAGCCTGACTTGTACCCTTATGAGCCCTTGAGAGAGTCATCAGACAGGGATCTGACCCTTAAGAATGCTTTCTTGCTTGCCCCTGGCTTCAGTGAAGAGAGTAAGTGAGCTTCGTGGCCTCTTCCTGTGGTGTCCAGATACTTGAGGGGAATGCGGGGGCATTAGATGTGCTCAAGTTTGTCCTGGAATTCCAAGCAAATACTCAGAGTCAATTACTCCCTGCTGTCAGGTTTGAGTCCTTTTTGATTGCCTCCCTAGAGGATTCAGTTGGTAGTTATCTTGAAGAGATGCTACTGCATCCTACTGGGATGCTTTGGTACCTTAAGAGAACTTGACATCTCAGGCCAAAGTGTGCATGCCTCTTCATTAGTATTGACTTGACCAAGAAAGAGGTGTCCAAGAACAAGATCTCTTTCTGGATATGTGAGACGATCAAGTTGATGCTATGCATCGTCTGTACTGTCTGGGCAAGCGCTCACAAGGTCAAGGTATTGTCCTGACAAAAAGCATTCTGAAAGAACCTGTCGTTTCAACAGGTGTTATAAGCTGGGGTGAGGTTGTGTCAGACTACATCCACAGACTACATCCACCTTGTTTTATCTTTAGGGCATTGCCCTCTAGTCCTTGGATATGTTTACCTTAAGTCCTGTGGTGGCTGCCCAATAAGTTATGTATAGTTCAACCAACTCTCCGAAGGGGACAGGCTGCATCTTGTCTGAGGTATTTGGTGAGTGCAAAGCCAGTATGTGCTGGACACACGAGGATTGCAGGTGAATTGCGACAGAGGGTCCTACCCATCATCTATGTTTTGCAGAATGGTTGGATGCAAGTCCCCCCTCTCTCTAGGCAAGAGGGGAGAGGAACAGGCAATTAAATAACTCAGATGGTTTTGATAGCATGTTTTGTTGTCTCTGACACATACTGGTTCTTTAAGCCTTTGCCAGGCAATGAAAGCAAACTCATTACTTTACGCCTAGAAGTCTAGCTGTTGCAACATTCCATATGTTCAACAAGTTAGAAGTGCAGGATACCTTCCTCTGCTCTTCCAGACCAAGGAGGTGCTTCCCAGGTGGAAAGAACAAACCAGTAGGCTCCGCGAGTATCCAGATTCCTCCCACCAATAAGTAAATCTCCTGTGTAGAGAACGAAGGTTTGCATTTGTGCAGAAACAAATAACAAATTTTTAAAGTAATTTATATTTTTCCTATCACACAGACTTGAAGTTCTTTACATTAACAGCATACTTCAGCCACCCCACACTTGTCTGAAAGTGAAAAGGCTGTTCCAGCTCGCGTCGCAAGCTAAATATGTAAAGAACTTCAGGCTTGTGTTTTTAAAACACAAATTGTTTTAAAAAGCTTCTATATTTAGACCTTTCTCATTTCACATGTTCTGTTAATTCCTTAATTTTAAATGCATCTATTATACTATTTCTTAAATTTTTGCTTTTCGATAGTGCACCATTAATCTTTTTTATGTGCAAAGGGAAAAGACTGCTCGAATAACAGTTTTCAGTTCCATGTTAGTCAGAAGTTTAGACGAGAACATGTCATTATTCCAGACGGTATCCACAGTAATCACAAGAAAGGTTTGTCGAAACTCTTATGGAAGATTAGACGAGCCAATACCTCAAACGAGCTCTGCTCATGCTGCGCATGCAACTTTGTTGCTTCGGCAGGATCAGATGGTTTGATGGAATCAATCGATTCATTCCATTCATTCGTCCACTCATTATTTTATACAAATTGTTGAAGCAATTACTGCTACATGGTTCTGTCGAGTACTTAAGTTGTAGCTTATGAAAAACCTACAAATTTGTAGATACAATCACTTCCCCGTGTTTCAGTCAAGAAAAATCAGTATAAGAAACGTCGTCAAAACTGCAAAGGGTCGATTACCGAGACTCCAGGTTACCTGCGCGACCATCTTTTTAATCATCAAATTGGACAGCAGGTGCTCTTGGTTCACAAAGAGAGAGGTGTGACTGGCAAACCTGAGAAAATATCGATTCCGAAGGCTGTGTAACCCAGAGTCAAAGTATACTTTGACTGCTATAACCTATGAAAAGGAAGTAAAAAGGTGCGTTTTTAGTTACTGGAGAAATATAGATTACCTCACTGGAAGACTAAAAACAACTCATTTCGTTAAAGTTTAACAATCAAAAACGATAACCTTGTTATTCATGAGGATAAACTATCTTGCAAGAGTAAAGGGACCTTATGAAATACAAGTTTGAAACATTCCCTATTGCCACCGTCATGGTTTCCATTTAAATGAATAACATCTACCGATTCCTACCTAAATCCCTGATGTCTTCAGTTTCCGTTTCTGTAACGTCGAGTGAACCATTTCATGGCCTGGAAATGTCTGCCAGTAGTGGGGATTTGTTTTGAGATAAAACATCTTCGCTTCCTTTTTATGAGGTATCGATGTAGTTTGGTATGAAACAGCAAACAATGGAAAAGAAATTCTAACGGCAATCACTTATGACCCATGTATTTATATAACGCATATATATATATATATATATATATATACATATATATATATATATATATATATATATATATATATATAATATATATATATATATAAATATATATAAATATATATAAATGTATAATATATATAATATATATATATATATATATATAATATATATATATAGATATATATGTGTGTGTGTGTGCATCTTTATTATCAAGTATGGGATATATATATATATATATATATATATATATATATATATATATATATATATATATGCATCGTCATTATCAAGCATAGGTTATTTCCTTGAAAATTAAACAAAGAAAATTCTTATAGCTATATACCATAATTATACATGTAATTCCCCGCTGCATTCTATGCGATGTCATTGCTATTCAATTCATGTCATCTGTGAATGTTCTCTAAACAAAACGGAAGTCTCCATAGGAAATTAGATGCATTGTAGGGCCGTCAACCTAATTTCTTATGTCATATATAGTAATAATATAATAAGAGGGTCGCCACCATATCTAATGACTTCATTACCAGTATTGAGGCCATTATCGTTATGATTTCTGTCTTTATAACACTATCAGCCTAGCAATGCAAATTCTTTGTAGAATTAAAATTCCTGTTCGCATGCGCTTGTTTATATGTAAAAAGTAACACCTTTGGTATGTACAAAGAAGGGTTTTTTTTTTTATCTATTTTTTTCTTATTGAAGATGTTGCGTTGAAAAAGAAAGGGAAGTGGATGTGGAAACATCAGTTTGTGACTCAAGGCAACACAAACAAACTTTACTTGGGGCTACCAATTGCATTCCTCAAACTGATGGTTGAGGCGTCTGAGCATTTGCGGTCATACCTGTGAGGTAATGCCTATGTTTCCTCTTGGTAGGGAGGAAAGCGCACACAGTACGCTCATAGAAAGGAATGTGCTTGCAACAACGTCATTACCCGTTAACGAAGATGATCTACAGAAGTAAAACATACAGGCAGCAATAACGACACGAGACGTCAAAGAGGGTCTATGTACAGGAACTTTGCGGTGGCGCAGAGTGTCTGCTGCGTGGAAGAGATCAAACACTGACTCCCCGCTTTCGTTGTACTATGTGGTTGCCTTGGGGTGACCGCTACAATTGGGATTGCGATAGGACTGCCGTCTCTCTCTCTCTCTCTCTCTCTCTCTCTCTCTCTCTCTCTCTCTCTCTCCATATAGATAAATAAATGAATAGAGATTTTAGAATTATGAGGGCATTAAGAAGTAAAACATATTCAAGATTATCAAA
This sequence comes from Macrobrachium nipponense, assembly GCF_015104395.2. NCBI lineage: Eukaryota > Metazoa > Arthropoda > Malacostraca > Decapoda > Palaemonidae > Macrobrachium > Macrobrachium nipponense. The sequence continues at coordinate 57,706,334 of NC_061110.1, read as the reverse complement.
ATGTGAAAGACCTTATGCTCACATGCGGTGAGTGTGTTTGCATATAACCATGGGATGTTTTGTAATGCAATACGCAGGCAGTCTTATATGCCGCCGCCAATCGCTTAACATTCGATATTTCATCATCTTGATCATTTTAATATAACTTGATTAGGCGGCAACACGCACAGCTGCTCTTTGATGACAATGACTAAGTTTCCAAATATGTGCATTTGTTGTTCTGATGATCCCACTTCACCCCAAAACCACATGATGGGGTGAAATGACAATTTTTTTTATCTACTCATTGAGATCTTCTATTTGGAATGTAAAATAACTGATGCTTAAGACATTTCCATTTTGAAAAAAAAAAAAAATTAAATGTCACCATAACGTTGACATTATTGTTTCACGAAAGTGTAAGAATGCAATTTGTGTCTCCCACGCCATAAACAAAAAGAATGCGATTCCTGTCTCCCACGCCATAAAACAAAAGGACGTGATTCCTTTTTTCCCATGCCGTAAAAAAAAAACATGATTCCTGTCTCCCACGCCATAAACAAAAAGAACACTATTCCTGTCTCCCAAGCCATAAACAAAAAGAATGCGATTCCTGTCTCCCACTCCATAAACAAAAAGAACACGATTCCTGTCTCCCATGCCATAAACAAAAAGAACGCGATTCCTGTCTCCCATGCCATAAACAAAAAGAACGCTATTCCTGTCTCCCACGCCATAAACAAAAAGAATGCGATTCCTGTCTCCCACTCCATAAACAAAAAGAATGCGATTCCTGTCTCCCACGCCATAAACAAAAAGAACGCGATTCCTGTCTCCCATGCCATAAACAAAAAGAACGCGATTCCTGTCTCCCACTCCATAAACAAAAAGAATGCGATTCCTGTCTCCCACTCCATAAACAAAAAGAACGCAATTCCTGTCTCCCACACCATAAACAAAAAGAACACTATTCTTGTCTCTCACGCCATAAACAAAAAGAATGCGATTCCTGTCTCCCACTCCATAAACAAAAAGAAAACTATTCTTGTCTCTCACGCCATAAACAAAAAGAATGCGATTCCTGTCTCCCACTCCATAAACAAAAAGAACACTATTCTTGTCTCCCACACCATAAACAAAAAGAACGCGATTCCTGTCTCCCATGCCATAAACAAAAAGAATGCGATTCCTGTCTCCCACTCCATAAACAAAAAGAATGCGATTCCTGTCTCCCACTCCATAAACAAAAAGAATGCGATTCCTGTCTCCCACTCCATAAACAAAAAGAATGCGATTCCTGTCTCCCACGCCATAAACAAAAGAATGCGATTCCTGTCTCCCACTCCATAAACAAAAAGAACACTATTCCTGTCTCCCACGCCATAAACAAAAAGAATGCGATTCCTGTCTCCCACTCCATAAACAAAAAGAACACTATTCCTGTCTCCCACGCCATAAACAAAAAGAACGCGATTCCTGTCTCCCATGCCATAAACAAAAAGAATGCGATTCCTGTCTCCCACGCCATAAACAAAAAGAATGCGATTCCTGTCTCCCACGCCATAAACAAAAAGAATGCGATTCCTGTCTCCCACTCCATAAACAAAAAGAATGCGATTCCTGTCTCCCACTCCATAAACAAAAAGAATGCGATTCCTGTCTCCCACTCCATAAACAAAAAGAACACTATTCTTGTCTCCCACTCCATAAACAAAAAGAATGCGATTCCTGTCTCCCACTCCATAAACAAAACAACACTATTCTTGTCTCTCACGCCCATAAACAAAAAGAATGCGATTCGTGTCTCCCCTACGCCATAAACAAAAAAGAATGCGATTCTGTCTCCCCCCTACCATAAACAAAAAGAATGCGATTCCTGTCTCCCACTCCCATAAACCAAAAAAAAAGAATGCGATTCCTGTCTCCCACTCCCACCTCCAAAAATTTTTTTTTAAAACAAAAAAAGAATGCGATTCCTGTCTCCCACGCCATAAAAAAAAAGAATGCGATTCCTGTCTCCCACACCATAAACAAAAAGAATGCGATTCCTGTCTCCCACTCCATAAAAAAAAAAAAAGGCGATTCCTGTCTCCCACTCCCATAAAACAAAAAGAACACTAGTCTTTGTCCCTCCCACTCCATAAACAAAAAAAAGAATGCGATCCTGTCTCCCACTCCATAACAAAAAGAACGCGATTCCTGTCTCCCACTCCATAAACAAAAAGAACAAATTTCTTGTCCTCCCACTCCATAAACAAAAAAAAAAAAAAAAGAATTCGATTCCTGTCTCCCACTCCATAAACAAAAAGAACGCGATTCCTGCCCCATGCCATAAACCAAAAAGAATGCCAATTCCTCCTCCCACTCCTAAACAAAAAGAACGCGATTTCCACCGTCTCCCACTGCCATACAAAAACAAAAAAATGCGATATTTGTCTCCACTCCATAAACAAAAAGAACGGCGATTCTGTCTCTCCCATACACCCAGAAAACAAAAAGAAGCGATTCCCCCCCTGTCTCCCCACTCCATAAACAAAAGACCCAATGTGATTCTGTCTCAACATGCCATAAACAAAAGAATGCGAATTCCTGTCTCCCACTCCCATAAACAAAAAAGAACGCGATTCCGTCTCCCATGCCATAAAAAAAAAACATAAAAAGAACGCGATTCCTTTCTCCCACGCCATAAACAAAAAGAAACGCGATTCCTGTCTCCCACGCCATAAAAAAAACAATGCGATTCCTGTCTCCCACTCGCATAAACCCACAAAAAGAACGCGATTCCTGTCTCCCATGCCATAAACAAAAGAACCGCGATTCCTGTCTCCCACTCATAAACAAAAAGAACGCTATTCCTGTCTCCCCAATGCCATAAACAAAAAGAACGCGATTCCTGTCTCCCACTCCCATAAACAAAAAGAAGCGATTCTTGTCTCCCACTTCCTCAATAAACAAAAACCAAAACGGCGATTTTCCCTGTCTCCCAGCCATAAACAAAAACGGAATGCGGATTCCTGTTCTCCCACTCCATAAACAAAAAGAATGCGATTTCAATTTTTCTTTCCTGGTCTCCCCAACACCATAAACCAAAAAGAAACGCGATTTCTCTGTCTTCCCCATGCCATACACCAAAAGGAACATCCCGATTCCTGTCTCCCACTCCATAAAACCCCAAAAAGAAAATGCGAATTCCTGTCTCCCACTCCATAAACAAAAAGATTAAACGCAATTCCTGTCTCCCCGCCACACCATAAACAAAAAGAACACTATTCTGTGTCTCTCACCCATAAAAAAAAAAAACAAAAAAGAATGCGATTCCTGTCTCTCTTGCCCACTCCATAAACAAAAAGAAACTCTTCGTGTCTCCCACGCCATTAAACCAAAAAGAATGTGCGATTCCTGTCTCCCACTACCATAAACACAAGAACAAACTAAAAAATTCTTGTCTCCCACAACCAATAAACAAAAAGAAACGCGATTCCCTGTCTCCCAACTGCCATATAAACAAAAAGAATGCGATTCCTGTCTCCCACTCCATAAAAACCAGAAATGCCAAATTCCTGTCTCCCAACTCCAATAAACAAAAAGAAATTGCGGATTCCTTTTGTCTCCCACTCCTAAACCCAAAAGAATGCCGATTCCTGTCTCCCATCCAAATAAACAAAAAGAATGCGATTCCTGTTCACCCCACTCCATAAACAAAAAGAACACTATTTCTTGTCTCCCACTCCATAAACAAAAGAATGCGTTCCGTCTCCCACTCCATAAAACATAAAAAGAACAACTAATTCTTGTCTCTCACCCCTTCAACAAAAGACGCCATTCCTGGTCTCCCACATGCGCCATAAACAAAAAGAATTGCGATTCCTGTCTCCCAACTCCCATAAACAAAAAGAATGCGATTCCTGTCTTCTCCCACTCCATTCAACAAAAAGAATACGATTCATGTTCTCCCACTCCATAAAAGCAAAAAGAATGCGATTCCTGTCTCCCACTCCATAAAACAAAAGAATTGCGATTCCTTGTCTCCCACTTCCATCAAAACAAAAAGAACCACTATTCTTGGGTCTCCCACTCCAGATAAACAAAAAGAATGCGATTCCTGTCTCCCACTCCATAAACAAAAAGAAACACTATTCTTGTCTCTCGACGACCATAAACAAAAGAATTGCGATTCGTGTCTCCTACGCCATGAAAACAAAAAGAATGCCGATTTCCTGTCTCCCACCTCCCCCAATAACCAAAAAGAAAAATGTGCGAATTCCTTTCTCCCACTCCAATAAACAAAAAGATACGATTCCTGTACTCCCAACTCCATAAAACAAAAAGAATGCGGGATCCTGTCTACCCACTGCCATAAACAAAAAGAAAAAAATGCGATTCCTGTCTCTCCCACCTCCAATAAACACAAAAGAATGCGATTTTCCTGTCTCGCCCACTCCATAAAACAAAAAGAAATGCGAAAATTCCTGTCTCCCAAAACCTCAATAACAAAAAGACACGATTCTTGTTCTCCCACCTCCATAAAACAAAAAGAATGTGCGATTTCCTGTCTCCCACTCCATAAACAAAAAGAACGCCCGATTCCTGTCCTGCCCACTCCATAAACAAAAAGAACCCACTATTCTTGTCTTCCGCCCACTCCATAAACAAAAAGAATTGCGATTCCTGGTCTCCCACTCCATAAACAAAAAGACGCGATTCCCTGTACTCCCATCCAATAAACAAAAAGAAATGCGAAAAATGCTGTCTCCCAACTCCATAAACAAAAAGAACGCGATTCCTGTCTCCACTTCCATAAACAAAAAGAAACACTATTCTTGTCTCCCACTCCATAAACAAAAAAATGCGGAATTCCGTCTCTCCCACTCCATAAACAAAAGAATTGCATTCCCCTGTCTCCCACTCCATAAACAAAAAGAATGGGCGATTCCTGTCCTCCCAACTCCATAAACAAAGAAAAAGAAACGCGATTCCTGTCTCCCACTCCCATAAACAAAAAGAACCACTAAAAAAAAAATTCCTTGTCTACCCACTCCATAAACAAAAAGAACGCGATTCCTGTCTCCCATTGCCATATCACAAAAAAGAACGCGATTTCCTGTCACCCACTCCATAAACAAAAAGAAACGCGAAAAAAAATTTCCTGTCTCCACTCCATAACAAAAAGAACACTATTCCTTGTTCTCCCACTCCATAAAACCAAAAAGAAAATGCGAAAAATTCCTGTCTCCCAAAGCTCCATAAACAAAAAGAAATGCGATTCCTTGTCTCCCAACTCCATAAACCAAAAAGAATGCGATTCCTGGCTCCCACTCCATAAACAAAAAGAATGCGATTCCTGTCTCCCACTCCTAAACAAAAAAAGAATGCGATTCCTGTCTCCCACTCCCCATAAACAAAAAGGAACGCGGATTCCTGTCTCCCACTCCAATAAACAAAAAGAAAAGCAACCCCACTTTTATTTCCCTGTCTACCCCACTCCATAAACAAAAAAGAAACGCGATTCCTGTCTTCCCCCACCCCCCCCCCCTCTCCCATTGCCTAAACAAAAAGAAGCGATTCCTGTCTCCCACCCATAAACAAAAAGAAAGCGATTCCTGTCTCCCACTCCATAAACAAAAAAGAAATGCGATTCCTGTTCCCCAATTTTAAAAACAAAAAGAATGCGATTCCTGTCCTCCCATCCTAAACAAAAAAAGAACGCGATTCCTTGTCTCCCATCCAAAAAACAAAAAGAAACACTATTCTTGTCTCCCACTCCATAAAACAAAAAGAAACGAAAACCGGTGCGATTCCTGTCTCCCACTCATAACAAACAAAAAGAATGCGATTCCTGTCTCCCACCCATAAACAAAAAGAATGCGATTCCTGTCTCCCACTCCATAACAAAAAAGAATGCGATTCCTGTCTCCCATCATCCAAACAAAAAGAAGAATGCGATTACCTGTCTCCCACTCCATTCCAAAAAAACCATAAACAAAAAGAATGCGATTCCTGTCTCCCACTCCATAAACAAAAAGAACGCGAATTCCTTGTCTCCCACCCCATAAAACAAAAAGAATTCGATTTCCCTTTTCTCCCACTCCATAAACAAAAAAAGAACGCGATTCCTGTCTCCCATCATAAACAAAAAAGGAAATGCGATTCCTGTCTCCCACCCATAAACAAAAGAATGCGATTCATGTCTCCCACTCATAACAACCCAAAGAAACAAAAAGAAAACGATTCCTGTCTCCCACACCATAAACAACAACAAGAATGCGATTCCTTGTCTCCCACTCCAATAAACAAAAAGAACGTGATCCGTCTCCCACACCATAAACAAAAAGAATGCGATCCTGCTTCCCCACTCCATAAACAAACAAAGAAAAACGCGAAATTCCTGTCTCCCCAATCCATAAACAAAAAGAACGAGGATTCCTGTCTCCCACACCATAAAACAAAAAGAATAATGCGATTCCTGTCTCCCACTCCATAAAACAAAAAGAAACGTGATAATTCCTGTCTCCCACACCAGAAACAAAAGAACGCGATTCCTGTCTCCCACTCCATAACTAAACCCCCAAAAAAAGAATGCGATTCCTGTTCTCCCCACTTCCAATAAACAAAAAAAGAATGACTGATTCCATGTATCCCACTCCCATAAACAAAAAGAATGCGATTCCTAGTATCCCACTCCCATAAAACAAAAAGAATGCGATTCCTGCTCCCACTCCATTAAACAAAAAGAATTGCGAT
>NC_061110.1:57654614-57694614 GCF_015104395.2 Macrobrachium nipponense | reverse complement strand
CTTCCATTCTTCCAGCCTCCATATCACAACATTTGTCGCTCCAGCTTTCTGGTTTCTTTGAGTTATCATAATCTCTCTTGCTCGCATGTTCGCTCAGCTTTCTCCTACTGCAGATTTTTCAAAATATTTCAGTAGTTTCAGTTCTCTGTAAAAGGAAACTACTGAGATGGCTATTTGTCTGCCCGTCCGCACTTTTCTGTCGGCCCTCAGATCTTATAAACTGTTAAAGCTAATGGCTGCAAATTGGTACGTTGATCATCCACCCTCCATTCATCAAACATACCAAATTGCAGCCCTCTAGCCTCAGTAGATTTTCATCTATTTAAAGTTAAAGTTAGCCATGACGATGCCAACGCTAATGGGACAGGCCACCACCGGGCCGCGGCTCACAGGATTATACGCTGTACGGAAAAATCGATTGCTCCGAAGAAACTTTGACCCATTTTTTACTTGTTTGTGGTATCTCTTCACTTTTCCCAATTGATACTGTGTCATCTGGAAACCTGAACCAGCCCTCTTCCTTGCTTTGACTTCTTGCATTACTCCAAGCAAAATATAGACCAAGGTGTTGCAAACAGAGCAGACCCTCGTCTCAGACCCAGTTTAAACCAGACCAGTCATATACAAAACCATAATAAAAGACCCACTTGTTGCTATAGCGGTGGATGTTACTTCTATCTTCCTTCATACCTTAGTGGATATAACCACTGTCATATCTGTATCAGTTACTACCCAAGAGGTACTGCTTTGCATCCTGGCATAGACAGATGCCTTTATCGCATGCAATTCCTTTCATGACCAATATATTCCTAAACTAAATTGAATTCGATATTCAGGGGTATTTATGGGTCAATATTTGAGAGTGTAAAAAGAATATATATATATATATATATATATATATATATATATATATAGTATATATATATATATACGTCTGAGGCATATATACATATACACATGAACATATATACACATACATACGTGTTTGTTGCCCGTGGGTGTGTAAGTTTAGCAAAGACACGTGATTTCGTACATAGATTGCAAACCGTAAAATAAACCTCGATTGCAAATTGCTCTTCTTACAAACAACCAAAAGACGAGAGCTAAGGAGAGAAACACAGGACTAGACGCAAAGGGCGCAGTCGCAAACAAGCGGCTCCGATTTTCATCTGTTGGATACTGACTGCAAATCCTCTGAGCCCAGCCGCCGTCTGGGGTATACCACTTTCCACCCATGGTACATGTATAAAAGCAAGCACAAAATAACTACGTTTCGCCATAAAAAAAAAAAAGGATTGCATACCGAGGTAAGTAAAAGAAACAAAGAACCATATTTAGGGATGATGACCTACCAACTCAACATGTAAAAGCCAAATGATTACTGAGGGATGGAATGCCGAACTGGTGAATATTCTTTCAATGATTTTATTATAAAGATGGATGAAAAATCAAGAAGGCCAGCGAAGAATTGGATTCCGTATCCGAACGAATCGTTAAACTTACACCAAATCTCACATAAGTACAAGCTTTGTAAAAGAATGATATTACTATGTATTATTACCAAACGTGATTAATGCTAAAAATAAATTAAGAAGCTTGCTAGAAAATAAAAACAATTCAAAACTGATTATGCGATCTTGCTCGCTAAAAGGTGTCCCGTTACAAAAATAAATAAATAAATAAATAAATAAATAAATAAAAATAACAATAATGTACTAAAAACACCTAAAAGTCCCTTGGAAATGAGAGAGAGAGAGAGAGAGAGAGAGAGAGAGAGAGAGAGAGAGAGAAATTTATGCTAAAAAAATATTCAACAGGGACTATGTAGGATGGACGCAAACGCTCTCTCTCTCTCTCTCTCGCTGAAATAGCGGTGTTGCTGTGGCTGAGGCGGCGAAGGAAGAGGCGTAGGAGGCGGCAAAGATTATCGATTCATGGGATTAATACTAAAAGGCCAGAGTTTGGAATTTCCCTTTGGACATCTATTCCCAGACTTGATAAACAACACAAAGTTTTATGACTTCTTCATAATGACAACTGAACAATTTAAAATGCTAGTGGAGTTAACTGCACCCTACATAAGAAAGCAAAACACCAATTACCGGCGTGACCTTTCAGTTCACCAATTGCCAACGGACACTTTCAGTTGAGGAAAGAATGGCCATTTTCCTAAGGATTCATAGTGCTCATTCCTCGGCGGACTCGTCATGACTGATCTTGTTTGTTTGTATGGTGTCTTTACGTTGCATGGATGATGGAACCAGTGGTTATTCAGCAACGGGACCAACGGCTTTACGTGACTTCCGAACCACGTCGAGAGTGAACTTCTATCACCAGAAATACACATCTCTCATCCCCCAGAGGAATGCCTGATAATCGAACTCGCGGCCAATGAGGTGGCACGCCAAAACCATACCGACCACGCCACGGAGGCGCTTTCGCCGTGACTGAAAATGTGTCCACCAGAGTCACTCTGAATCGCCTCGACTCTGAATGACTCGACTCGCTTGGTGTAAACTCTCCCATTTGAATTAGGGTGAGTTCAAGGATGCGTCGCGTCGCGTCGAGTCTCGCTAATTTATGACTCACCCGAATTCGCCAACCCAGTTAACACTGCTTTCTATGGGCCTTTGAAAAAAACCGTTCATACCGAATACATCGACTGACGTGACGAGTCAAGTCACAAATAGAGATGGACCTATTTTTGACGTCAGTCATGTTGAGTCTAGTGTCATTTGGCCTTAAATAGAAATGGGTTTTTAGGATTTTTTACTTTATTTCTATGTTGCATTTCAATTGACGAACCAAGTTATGTTCTAATTAAATTGTACTCCTTTATATTTCATTTTCACTTTAATATAGGGCAAAATTTACTCTCATTAAATTGCGTTTTATCTTTTCTTTGTATTCATATGATATAAATTTAAAATCTTAAAACTTACCTATAGTTTTTGAAAATCATTATGTTTGAGTTGTTAAATATATATATATATATATATATATATACATATATATATATATATATATATATCTAATAAAAGGAGCCCATAAAAACACCAAAATATAGAGAAAAAAGTACTATATTTCAGAGACTGCTGTCTCCCTCTTCAGGTAGATGAATGAGAAAAGTTTACAGAAAAGGTGGTATTTATACCAAGAGGTCCATCCACAAACAAGCCAATTTAAGTCACCCCCGCTGATAATCTTCCTTTAATCTTCTTAAGGGTTGGTTGAATGAAGAGGTTGTCGATCGTGTCCGAAATCCATGCTCCTTTTGAGATGTTCATATGCTCTCTTTTTCTATTAAAGGCCGATTCCATCATTTGACTCTTGTACCGGCAGTTGCTGCTATAAATTACACGTGACAAATTCCAGTTTATTCTATGGTTATGTTCATTTATATGGTTGAAAATAGCAGAGTTCTGTTGTCCATACCTAACTGACCGTTTGTGTTGTATTAATCTCTGGGGAAGGTGGGATTTACCTGTAAATCCGATGTAAGATTGGTCACAGTCCTGGCATGGGATTTCGTATACCCCAGAGTCCTTTGGAGATGCCTTTTGTTGGACGTTAATCAGGGATTTGGCTAAGGTGTTTGGGTAAGTAAATACAAAAGGGTTCGATTTTCCGAAGGGATTGGTTATTCTCTTAATCGTGTCCAGGTGGGGAATTATTATTTTATTGTTGGGTGTATCTCTGGTCTTGTCTTTAGGGGGTCGGTAGAAAATTACGTTTGCTTTGTGAATTGCTTTCTCAATTATATGGTCAGGATATTTTAAAGACGAAAGTTGCTTGCGAATTAGTTCAAATTCTTTTTCCAGGAATTCTGGGGAACAAATTCGTAAGGCTCTTAAAGAACAAGTTACTAGCTACACCTATCTTGATAGTACTGTCGTGATAGCTAAAGTAGTGAATGTATGAAAGTGAGAACGTTGGTTTTCTGTATATGGTGAATTTGTATTCTGTCGTATCTCTGATTATTAAAACATCAAGAAAAGGAATTTTGTTGTCTGTTTCCCATTCAACTTTAAATTTGATGCTGGGCACTAATGTGTTTAATTTCGCGAGGAATTCATTAAAATTGCCCCACCTATTATCCCAAAATGTTAGGATATCATCCACGTATCTCATCCACAGCATGTTTTTGGGTTTTATTGCATTTATTACTGTAGTTTCAAAGTATTCCATGTACAGATTGGCTAGAACAGGACTTAAAGGACTACCCATACTACACCCGAATTTTTGCTTGTAGAATGATTCCCCGAATGAAAATACGTTATTAGATGCACATAATTCAACTAGCTTTATTATTTTGTCAAGCGCCAAAGGGAAATGATCTGAATAGGGGGATAATTTTACCCTTAAAAACTGAAGAACGTCCTGTACTGGTACTTTAGTGAACAGGGAATCTACGTCAAGGCTTAAAAGTTTTATGTTGTGAAGTGGTATATGTGCTTCTCTGAATTTGTGACAAAAATCTTCCGAATGTTTAATGTGACTGGGAGAAAAGGTGCCTAAAAAAGGGGAAAGGAGGCCAGCTAACCATTTAGAAATTTTGTAATTGAAAGCTCCGGCACATGAAACGATGGGTCTGAATGGAAGATTGTCTTGTGAGTTTTGGGAAGGCCATAAAAATAGGGTAATTTAGGATTAATTACTTTAAATTTCTCTAATAGTTCAATACTCTTTTTGTCTTTGCCAATTAATCTTACTTTCCGAAAAAATTCTGTGGGAACGTTTTGGAGGGGATTTTTCGTCAGTTTTTCGTATGTGTTTGTGTCGCTAAGGAGCTGGTTGATTTTGTCAAGGTAGAAGTCTTTGTCCATTATTACGATTTTGCCGTCTTTGTCGGATCTACTTATTATAACATCTAACTTTTTTAGCGAGTGGATGGCTATCATGAATCTGCGAGGAACAGGATATTTCTTATGTAAATCAGTTAAAGCATTTAGTAACACTCCTTTTAAACATATCTCTTCACGGTTGTAGTTTTTGTCAGATATGAATTTATCAAAAGCCACTATGAAGTCTAGGTTGTTTTTGCGGTCTGGCATAAGGGCGAAGGATAAGCCTAAATTTAAAACTAAATGTTGATTTACAGTAAGGGGGGTGTTGGATAAGTTTAAAACTTTGTCTTGTTGCTCAAGATTATTCCACGCACTATTGTCTATTAGGTTATTTAACTTGCGTAGAAGTCTGTTGGAATGAGTCACGCTATTATAGGCAGCAATGTCGGAACAGAATGAAATCAGATACCTGTATATGTGGTCCGTAGTGAGGAGGCGAAGATTAGACTGGGTTTCATATATCACTCTGCGTAGTATGAAGATGTCGTTTTTCGTATCGGTGATTCTTTCCTCCAGGAAAATCTTGTGTGAGAGAGGGAAGGGGTCCGATTGCAGAGTCCATCTCCCGAATCCGTACATTTTTGGTAGTACTTGCTCTTGAGGCATTCTTCTAAAAAGTTTTTGGTTTTGGTTTTTCAGCGGTGTAGTCTGATCAGTTCTTTCTCAAACTTGCGAAAGATTGGCTTGACTTCTGGAAGTGAGTGAAGAATCCTGGAAAGGCGGTTGAATTCCATAATGGGCTGAAAATGGACTGGTAACAATGTTCTGTAACAACAGAATTCCATCTAATAAAAGGAGCCCATAAAAAACACCAAAATATAGAGAAAAAAGTACTATATTTCAGAGACTGCTGTCTCCCTCTTCAGGTAGATGAATGAGAAAAGTTTACAGAAAAGGTGGTATTTATACCAAGAGGTCCATCCACAAACAAGCCAATTTAAGTCACCCCCGCTGATAATCTTCCTTTAATCTTCTTAAGGGTTGGTTGAATGAAGAGGTTGTCGATCGTGTCCGAAATCCATGCTCCTTTTGAGATGTTCATTACCTGCCTCTCTTTTATTAAGGCCGATTCCATCATTTGACTCTTGTACCGGCAGTTGCTGCTATAAATTACACGTGACAAATTCCAGTTTATTCTATGGTTATGTTCATTTATATGGTTGAAAATAGCAGAGTTCTGTTGTCCATACCTAACTGACCGTTTGTGTTGTATTAATCTCTGGGGAAGGGATTTACCTGTAAATCCGATGTAAGATTGGTCACAGTCCTGGCATGGGATTTCGTATACCCCAGAGTCCTTTGGAGATGCCTTTTGTTGGACGTTAATCAGGGATTTGGCTAAGGTGTTTGGGTAAGTAAATACAAAAGGGTTCGATTTTCCGAAGGGATGGTTATTCTCTTAATCGTGTCCAGGTGGGGAATTATTATTTTATTGTTGGGTGTATCTCTGGTCTTGTCTTTAGGGGGTCGGTAGAAAATTACGTTTGCTTTGTGAATTGCTTTCTCAATATATGGTCAGGATATTTTAAAGACGAAAGTTGCTTGCGAATTAGTTCAAATTCTTTTTCCAGGAATTCTGGGGAACAAATTCGTAAGGCTAGAACAAGTTACTAGCTACACCTATCTTGATAGTACTGTCGTGATAGCTAAAGTAGTGAATGTATGAAAGTGAGAACGTTGGTTTTCTGTATATGGTGAATTTGTATTCTGTCGTACTCTGATTATTAAAACATCAAGAAAAGGAATTTTGTTGTCTGTTTCCCATTCAACTTTAAATTTGATGCTGGGCACTATGTGTTTAATTTCGCGAGGAATTCATTAAAATTGCCCCACCTATTATCCCAAAATGTTTTAGGATATCATCCACGTATCTCATCCACAGCATGTTTTTGGGTTTTATTGCATTTATTACTGTAGTTTCAAAGTATTCCATGTACAGATTGGCTAGAACAGGACTTAAAGGACTACCCATACTACACCCGAATTTTTGCTTGTAGAATGATTCCCCGAATGAAAATACGTTATTAGATGCACATAATTCAACTAGCTTTATTATTTTGTCAAGCGCCAAAGGGAAATGATCTGAATAGGGGGATAATTTTACCCTTAACAAAAACTGAAGAACGTCCTGTACTGGTACTTTAGTGAACAGGGAATCTACGTCAAGGCTTAAAAGTTTTATGTTGTGAAGTGGTATATGTGCTTCTCTGAATTTGTGACAAAAATCTTCCGAATGTTTAATGTGACTGGGAGAAAAGGTGCCTAAAAAAAAAAAGGGGAAAGGAGGCCAGCTAACCATTTAGAAATTTTGTAATTGAAAGCTCCGGCACATGAAACGATGGGTCTGAATGGAAGATTGTCTTTGTGAGTTTTGGGAAGGCCATAAAAATAGGGTAATTTAGGATTAATTACTTTAAATTTCTCTAATAGTTCAATACTCTTTTTGTCTTTGCCAATTAATCTTACTTTCCGAAAAAATTCTGTGGGAACGTTTTGGAGGGGATTTTTCGTCAGTTTTTCGTATGTGTTTGTGTCGCTAAGGAGCTGGTTGATTTTGTCAAGGTAGAAGTCTTTGTCCATTATTACGATTTTGCCGTCTTTGTCGGATCTACTTATTATAACATCTAACTTTTTTAGCGAGTGGATGGCTATCATGAATCTGCGAGGAACAGGATATTTCTTATGTAAATCAGTTAAAGCATTTAGTAAAAAGGAGTACTAAATGCTTTAACTGATTACATAAGAAATATCCTGTTCCTCGCAGATTCATGATAGCCATCCACTCGCTAAAAAAGTTAGATGTTATAATAAGTAGATCCGACAAAGACGGCAAAATCGTAATAATGGACAAAGACTTCTACCTTGACAAAATCAACCAGCTCCTTGTAGCGACACAACCAAACCACATACGAAAAACTGACGAAAAATCCCCTCCAAAACGTTCCCACAGAATTTTTTCGGAAAGTAAGATTAATTGGCAAAGACAAAAAAAGAGTATTGAACTATTAGAGAAATTTAAAGTAATAATCCTAAATTACCCTATTTTTATGGCCTTCCCACAAACTCACCAAAGACAATCTTCCATTCAGACCCATCGTTTCATGTGCCGGAGCTTTCAATTACAAAATTTCTAAATGGTTAGCTGGCCTCCTTTCCCCTTTTTTAGGCACCTTTTCTCCCAGTCACATTAAACATTCGGAAGATTTTTGTCACAAATTCAGAGAAGCACATATACCACTTCACAACATAAAACTTTTAAGCCTTGACGTAGATTCCCTGTTCACTAAAGTACCAGTACAGGACGTTCTTCAGTTTTTAAGGGTAAAATTATCCCCCTATTCAGATCATTTCCCTTTGGCGCTTGACAAAATAATAAAGCTAGTTGAATTATGTGCATCTAATAACGTATTTTCATTCGGGGAATCATTCTACAAGCAAAAATTCGGGTGTAGTATGGGTAGTCCTTTAAGTCCTGTTCTAGCCAATCTGTACATGGAATACTTTGAAACTACAGTAATAAATGCAATAAAACCCAAAAACATGCTGTGGATGAGATACGTGGATGATATCCTAACATTTTGGGATAATAGGTGGGGCAATTTTAATGAATTCCTCGCGAAATTAAACACATTAGTGCCCAGCATCAAATTTAAAGTTGAATGGGAAACAGACAACAAAATTCCTTTTCTTGATGTTTTAATAATCAGAGATACGACAGAATACAAATTCACCATATACAGAAAACCAACGTTCTCACTTCATACATCACTACTTTAGCTATCACGACAGTACTACATCAAGACAAGGTGTTAGCTAGTAACTTGTTCTTAAGAGTCCGTTACGAATTGTTCCCCAGAATTCCTGGAAAAAGAATTTGAACTAATTCGCAAGCAACTTTCGTCTTTAAAATATCCTGACCATATAATTGAGAAAGCAATTCACAAAGCAAAACGTAATTTTCTACCGACCCCCTAAAGACAAGACCAGAGATACACCCAACAATAAAATAATAATTCCCCACCTGGACACGATTAAGAGAATAACCAATCCCTTCGGAAAATCGAACCCTTTTGTATTTACTTACCCAAACACCTTAGCCAAATCCCTGATTAACGTCCAACAAAAGGCATCTCCAAAGGACTCTGGGGTATACGAAATCCCATGCCAGGACTGTGACCAATCTTACATCGGATTTACAGGTAAATCCCTTCCCCAGAGATTAATACAACACAAACGGTCAGTTAGGTATGGACAACAGAACTCTGCTATTTTCAACCATATAAATGAACATAACCATAGAATAAACTGGAATTTGTCACGTGTAATTTATAGCAGCAACTGCCGGTACAAGAGTCAAATGATGGAATCGGCCTTATAAAAGAGAGGCAGGTAAATGAACATCTCAAAAGGAGCATGGATTTCGGACACGATCGACAACCTCTTCATTCAACCAACCCTTAAGAAGATTAAAGGAAGATTATCAGCGGGGGTGACTTAAATTGGCTTGTTTGTGGATGGACCTCTTGGTATAAATACCACCTTTTCTGTAAACTTTTTCTCATTCATCTACCTGAAGAGGGAGACAGCAGTCTCTGAAATATAGTACTTTTTTCTCTATATTTTGGTGTTTTTATGGGCTCCTTTTATTAGATGGAATTCTGTTGTTACAGAACATTGTTACCAGTCATTTTCAGCCCATTATGGAATTCAACCGCCTTTCCAGGATTCTTCACTCACTTCCAGAAGTCAAGCCAATCTTTCGCAAGTTTGAGAAAGAACTGATCAGACTACACCGGCTGAAAAACCAAAAACACTTTTTAGAAGAATGCCTCAAAGAGCAAGTACTACCAAAAATGTACGGATTCGGGAGATGGACTCTGCAATCGGACCCCTTCCCTCTCTCACACAAGATTTTCCTGGAGGAAAGAATCACCGATACGAAAAAACGACATCTTCATACTACGCAGAGTGATATATGAAACCCAGTCTAATCTTCGCCTCCTCACTACGGACCACATATACAGGTATATGATTTCATTCTGTTCCGACATTGCTGCCTATAATAGCGTGACTCATTCCAACAGACTTCTACGCAAGTTAAATAACCTAATAGACAATAGTGCGTGGAATAATCTTGAGCAACAAGACAAAGTTTTAAACTTATCCAACACCCCCCTTACTGTAAATCAACATTTAGTTTTAAATTTAGGCTTATCCTTCGCCCTTATGCCAGACCGCAAAAACAACCTAGACTTCATAGTGGCTTTTGATAAATTCATATCTGACAAAAACTACAACCGTGAAGAGATATGTTTAAAAGGAGTGTTACTAAATGCTTTAACTGATTTACATAAGAAATATCCTGTTCCTCGCAGATTCATGATAGCCATCCACTCGCTAAAAAAGTTAGATGTTATAATAAGTAGATCCGACAAAGACGGCAAAATCGTAATAATGGACAAAGACTTCTACCTTGACAAAATCAACCAGCTCCTTAGCGACACAAACACATACGAAAACTGACGAAAAATCCCCTCCAAAACGTTCCCACAGAATTTTTTCGGAAAGTAAGATTAATTGGCAAAGACAAAAAGAGTATTGAACTATTAGAGAAATTTAAAGTAATTAATCCTAAATTACCTATTTTTATGGCCTTCCCAAAACTCACAAAGACAATCTTCCATTCAGACCCATCGTTTCATGTGCCGGAGCTTTCAATTACAAAATTTCTAAATGGTTAGCTGGCCTCCTTTCCCTTTTTTAGGCACCTTTTCTCCCAGTCACATTAAACATTCGGAAGATTTTTGTCACAAATTCAGAGAAGCACATATACCACTTCACAACATAAAACTTTTAAGCCTTGACGTAGATTCCCTGTTCACTAAAGTACCAGTACAGGACGTTCTTCAGTTTTTAAGGGTAAAATTATCCCCCTATTCAGATCATTTCCCTTTGGCGCTTGACAAAATAATAAAGCTAGTTGAATTATGTGCATCTAATAACGTAGTTTTCATTCGGGGAATCATTCTACAAGCAAAAATTCGGGTGTAGTATGGGTAGTCCTTTAAGTCCTGTTCTAGCCAATCTGTACATGGAATACTTTGAAACTACAGTAATAAATGCAATAAAACCCAAAAACATGCTGTGGATGAGATACGTGGATGATATCCTAACATTTTGGGATAATAGGTGGGGCAATTTTAATGAATTCCTCGCGAAATTAAACACATTAGTGCCCAGCATCAAATTTAAAGTTGAATGGGAAACAGACAACAAAATTCCTTTTCTTGATGTTTTAATAATCAGAGATACGACAGAATACAAATTCACCATATACAGAAAACCAACGTTCTCACTTTCATACATTCACTACTTTAGCTATCACGACAGTACTATCAAGATAGGTGTAGCTAGTAACTTGTTCTTAAGAGCCTTACGAATTTGTTCCCCAGAATTCCTGGAAAAAGAATTTGAACTAATTCGCAAGCAACTTTCGTCTTTAAAATATCCTGACCATATAATTGAGAAAGCAATTCACAAAGCAAACGTAATTTTCTACCGACCCCCTAAAGACAAGACCAGAGATACACCCAACAATAAAATAATAATTCCCCACCTGGACACGATTAAGAGAATAACCAATCCCTTCGGAAAATCGAACCCTTTTGTATTTACTTACCCAAACACCTTAGCCAAATCCCTGATTAACGTCCAACAAAAGACATCTCCAAAGGACTCTGGGGTATACGAAATCCCATGCCAGGACTGTGACCAATCTTACATCGGATTTACAGAGATTAATACAACACAAACGGTCAGTTAGGTATGGACAACAGAACTCGGCTATTTTCAACCATATAAATGAACATAACCATAGAATAAACTGGAATTTGTCACGTGTAATTTATAGCAGCAACTGCCGGTACAAGAGTCAAATGATGGAATCGGCCTTAATAAAAGAGAGGCAGGTAATGAACATCTCAAAAGGAGCATGGATTTCGGACACGATCGACAACCTCTTCATTCAACCAACCCTTAAGAAGATTAAAGGAAGATTATCAGCGGGGGTGACTTAAATTGGCTTGTTTGTGGATGGACCTCTTGGTATAAATACCACCTTTTCTGTAAACTTTTCTCATTCATCTACCTGAAGAGGGAGACAGCAGTCTCTGAAATATAGTACTTTTTTCTCTATATTTTGGTGTTTTTATGGGCTCCTTTTATTAGATGGAATTCTGTTGTTACAGAACATTGTTACCAGTCATTTTCAGCCCATTATGGAATTCAACCGCCTTTCCAGGATTCTTCACTCACTTCCAGAAGTCAAGCCAATCTTTCGCAAGTTTGAGAAAGAACTGATCAGACTACACCGGCTGAAAAACCAAAAACACTTTTTAGAAGAATGCCTCAAAGAGCAAGTACTACCAAAAATGTACGGATTCGGGAGATGGACTCTGCAATCGGACCCCTTTCCCTCTCTCACACAAGATTTTTCCTGGAGGAAAGAATCACCGATACGAAAAACGACATCTTCATACTACGCAGAGTGATATATGAAACCCAGTCTAATCTTCGCCTCCTCACTACGGACCACATATACAGGTATCTGATTTCATTCTGTTCCGACATTGCTGCCTATAATAGCGTGACTCATTCCAACAGACTTCTACGCAAGTTAAATAACCTAATAGACAATAGTGCGTGGAATAATCTTGAGCAACAAGACAAAGTTTTAAACTTATCCAACACCCCCCTTACTGTAAATCAACATTTAGTTTTAAATTTAGGCTTATCCTTCGCCCTTATGCCAGACCGCAAAAACAACCTAGACTTCATAGTGGCTTTTGATAAATTCATATCTGACAAAAACTACAACCGTGAAGAGATATGTTTAAAAGGAGTGTTACTAAATGCTTTAACTGATTTACATAAGAAATATCCTGTTCCTCGCAGATTCATGATAGCCATCCACTCGCTAAAAAAAGTTAGATGTTATAATAAGTAGATCCGACAAAGACGGCAAAATCGTAATAATGGACAAAGACTTCTACCTTGACAAAATCAACCAGCTCCTTAGCGACACAAAACACATACGAAAAACTGACGAAAAAATCCCCTCCAAAACGTTCCCACAGAATTTTTTCGGAAAGTAAGATTAATTGGCAAAGACAAAAGAGTATTGAAACTATTAGAGAAATTTAAAGTAATTAATCCTAAATTACCCTATTTTTATGGCCTTCCCAAAACTCACAAAGACAATCTTCCATTCAGACCCATCGTTTCATGTGCCGGAGCTTTCAATTACAAAATTTCTAAATGGTTAGCTGGCCTCCTTTCCCCTTTTTTAGGCACCTTTTCTCCCAGTCACATTAAACATTCGGAAGATTTTGTCACAAATTCAGAGAAGCACATATACCACTTCACAACATAAAACTTTTAAGCCTTGACGTAGATTCCCTGTTCACTAAAGTACCAGTACAGGACGTTCTTCAGTTTTAAGGGTAAAATTATCCCCCTATTCAGATCATTTCCCTTTGGCGCTTGACAAAATAATAAAGCTAGTTGAATTATGTGCATCTAATAACGTATTTTCATTCGGGGAATCATTCTACAAGCAAAAATTCGGGTGTAGTATGGGTAGTCCTTTAAGTCATGTTCTAGCCAATCTGTACATGGAATACTTTGAAACTACAGTAATAAATGCAATAAAACCCAAAAACATGCTGTGGATGAGATACGTGGATGATATCCTAACATTTTGGGATAATAGGTGGGGCAATTTTAATGAATTCCTCGCGAAATTAAACACATTAGTGCCCAGCATCAAATTTAAAGTTGAATGGGAAACAGACAACAAAATTCCTTTTCTTGATGTTTTAATAATCAGAGATACGACAGAATACAAATTCACCATATACAGAAAACCAACGTTCTCACTTTTCATACATTCACTACTTTAGCTATCACGACAGTACTATCAAGATAGGTGTAGCTAGTAACTTGTTCTTAAGAGCCTTACGAATTTGTTCCCCAGAATTCCTGGAAAAAGAATTTGAACTAATTCGCAAGCAACTTTCGTCTTTAAAATATCCTGACCATATAATTGAGAAAGCAATTCTTCACAAAGCAAACGTAATTTTCTACCGACCCCCTAAAGACAAGACCAGAGATACACCCAACAATAAAATAATAATTCCCCACCTGGACACGATTAAGAGAATAACCAATCCCTTCGGAAAATCGAACCCTTTTGTATTTACTTACCCAAACACCTTAGCCAAATCCCTGATTAACGTCCAACAAAAGGCATCTCCAAAGGACTCTGGGGTATACGAAATCCCATGCCAGGACTGTGACCAATCTTACATCGGATTTACAGAGATTTAAACACAAACGGTCAGTTTAGGTATGGACAACAGAACTCTGCTATTTTCAACCATATAAATGAACATAACCATAGAATAAACTGGAATTTGTCACGTGTAATTTATAGCAGCAACTGCCGGTACAAGAGTCAAATGATGGAATCGGCCTTAATAAAAAGAGAGGCAGGTAATGAACATCTCAAAAGGAGCATGGATTTCGGACACGATCGACAACCTCTTCATTCAACCAACCCTTAAGAAGATTAAAGGAAGATTATCAGCGGGGGTGACTTAAATTGGCTTGTTTGTGGATGGACCTCTTGGTATAAATACCACCTTTTCTGTAAACTTTTCTCATTCATCTACCTGAGAGGGAGACAGCAGTCTCTGAAATATAGTACTTTTTTCTCTATATTTTGGTGTTTTTATGGGCTCCTTTTATTAGATGGAATTCTGTTGTTACAGAACATTGTTACCAGTCATATATATATATATAAAATAAATGTATATTATAATATATTAAATGATAATAAATAAATTTAATATAATATATATAGATAATATAAATAAATAAATAAAATATATATATATATATATATAATATATATATATACTATAGTATATATATATATATATAACATAAATATTATATATAAATATAATAAATAATATTATATATTATTATAAATATATATATATATTATTAATAAATATATATGTACATGTATGTATATATATATATATATATATATATATATATATATATATATATATATATTATATATAGGCAGGAAAAGGGCGCAGAACATATGCACATCCATTTGATACATTTATTGCCAACGCGTTTCTTGACTCATGGTCACATCATCAGGACATCTATATAAAAAGGAGCATCCGAGCACACAATTAAGAGAAACATATATAAAGCATAAGAAAACTTAAAATGGAAAACTAAGTTAAACTTAAATATCTGAATCACTCTTAAATACATTTACACGTTAAAAACCAAGAAAGCTTAAAATGATCCTTAAAAAAACTAAACTCAATAAAAGAAAAATAAGGTAAAAACGAACTTAAAATGAAGAGCAAGCTTGTAGTTGGGCTTATTGTAGGAGGCTAGGATAGGGCAGAGGGGAACCCCTTGTTTGTGGATCTTAGGCAGGCCGTACAGGATACCAAAGGAGGACCCGCTGGAAAAAAGATCATCATAAGTTTTCTCATTTATTATTCCTTCAGTTTTGAGAGACCGCAAAAATCTATTGATCCTGTCTTCTATCCGGTAAATTTCTTGATAGGGTATATTCATTCCGTTGACCTGGAATGAATATACCCTAAGAAACTCCGAAGATTTTAAAACTAAGATCCTCTCACAAGACTCAGATTTGTATATGGTCAGTTTAGATGTAGAATCCCTCTTTACTAACGTTCCTGTGAGGGAGACCATTGATCTTATTTTAACCAAATTGTTCCTTACACCTGACTTTATATATTGTAATTTTAATTATGAATCTTTTAAAACACTTTTAGAATTAGCCGTGCTGGACACGGCCTTTGTTTTTAGTAACCAGCTTTTTAAACAGATCGATGGGATGGCGATGGGGTCTCCCCTCGCCCCCACCTTTGCCAACATTTTCATGTGTTCCCTGGAGGAGCAAGTAATGGAGGAGTGCCCCTTGTCCTTCTGTCCCATATTTTACGCCAGGTATATAGACGACACACTCGTTCTATTGAAAAATGAATATGATGCCAACAACTTCCATAATAATATTAATTTTACTATTGAAAAAGAACAAGACGGTAAGTTGGCTTTCCTTGAGGACAATGATCATTTTAACACGACCATTTTTAGGGCTATCTCTAACTTCTAATTGGCTCTCTTTTCATTCTGAAATTCTCTTCCTTAAGCAGTACTTCCGTAACAACTGTTTCCCTGCCCATCTAGTACTTAAGGTTATTAAGAAAGTTCTTGATAAAAAACTTGCACCCTTAATACCTAAATGTAACGTACCTAAACTTACTATATATGCAAGCTTTTGTTTTTTACCCACCAATCAAAACTTTGCCAAGCAGTGTGCTAAAATTATTGAAAAACATATTGGTGCTCTAAATATCAAATTAATTCCAAAAAATCCTAAAACTATTGGCTCTTTGTTTCCCTTAAGGATCGGCTCTGTCCTTTGATGACGTCGGGCGTCGTATATGAGTACAAGTGCCCCGGATGTAGTTCCGGGAATTACGTTGGTTCGACTCGGCGTCTCCTCAAGGTCAGGGCCGATTCTCACATGGGCGTGAGTTACCGTACGGGCTGCAGATTGTCTAATCCCGAACTTTCCAATATAAGATCGCACGCTAGAAGTTGCAAGACATTGATGAAATATGACAACTTCAAAATAATTGGCCAAGTCAAGGAACCTGGAGAACTGCTTCTCTTGGAAAGTCTGCTAATAAAAAGAATTGTTTACCGTACGGTTAAATTGCCAATCATCGACTGTTCCCCTGTTCATAGCATACCTGGCCTTGTTGTTTATATTTGTCCGCCTTCTTTTTCTGTTCTTGTGTATTCTTTTAGTGTGTTTGTCTCTGTCATTTTGAGAGGTGCGCCATGCTCTTCATTTTAAGTTCGTTTTTTACCTTATTTTTTCTTTTATTGAGTTTAGTTTTTTAAGGATCATTTTAAGCTTTCTTGGTTTTTAATGTGTAAATGTATTTAAGTGTGATTCAGTCTTTTAAGTTTAACTTAGTTTCCCTCTTAAGTTTTCTTATGCTTTATATATTTCCTTTTAATTATATGCTCGGATGCTCTTTTTTATATAGATGTCCTGATGATGTGACCATGGGTCAAGAAACGCCGTTGGCAATCAAAAATGTATCCAAATGGATGTGTATATGTTCCTGCGCCCTTCTCTGCCTACTATAGTTACCCTTTGATGTGTGGATTATATATATATATATATATATATATATATATATATATATTTATATATATATATATATATATATATATATATATATATATATATATGTATATATATATATAATATATATATGTATAATATATATATACGTCATATCACATTACCGTGATTCATATACATATATCGAGCTACAAATGTCCTTTAATATCTAATTCGCTCTACCCCGGAATTAATATATTTCCATATATGTTTAACAGAGGGGGAATTTATTAAGCGATAATAGAATTGCTGACCGACAGGCGCGAACCATCGATCTCTCATATATATATATATATATATATATATATATATATATATATATATATATATATATATTGAGATCACGGTTAATTCACGACTAATTCAATAAAAATAAAACTTACCTTAGAAAAATGGCCAATTTTTTCCTCAGTTCCAATTGCCCGCTGTATAGTTAGTAATAAAGGAAAATCCCCAAATTATTTTAATAGATAAGATGAAAAAAAAATACCGCATGGTGAGAGAGAGAGAGAGATCAGACAAAATAGATACGTACTGCAAAAAAATCCTTAATGTTCTTACAAACTTGAGCAAAAAAGATCAAATAGAGAGAGAGAGAGAGAGAGAGAGAGAGAGAGAGAGAGAGAGAGAGAGAGAGGAGAGAGGAGAGAGAGAGAGAGAGAGATTTTATTTGCAATTTATAACCGCAAAAGACAAGGCAAATTAAAAATCTTTCAGAATATTTCCTGCTATATTTTGATAAATCGAAATATCTCATAAAATATAGAAATTCAAGGAAAAATCGAGAGAGAGGAGAGTATATGAATTGGGTATGGCTTCTGCAGCCTGCAGGTAATACATTATGGATTCCAGTTTGAAGAAAATGTGGCCTTACCTGGCCTTGGCAGAAGCTGTTGTTGGGACGTTGTTGTCCAGATGTTGTTCGAAGTACGGAGAGAAGTCTACCGCAGGAAGTCATCTTGTTTACTGTGGCTGCCGATCCACTGGTGAGGGTCCTCCTGACTACTGATGAGGGAGCTGAACAGCCCAAGGGAAAGGAACTGAACGAGAATTGCGGCCTTGCGAGCCACCATCCAGTGCCAGTGAACTTGGACAGGATGATTCTTCAGCTGTAACAGAGGCTCGACTGCCATGAAGAGATTCAGAAGGCGGGCGGAAGGGATGAACGCACTCGTGTGATTCAGATCACTCAGGAGGTGTTGCAACAGCAGGCCTGGCAAGAAAGCGCCCACTCGCTCGAAGCTGAGACGTTGTTTCTGAAGAAGGAGAACGATCAAGAGAAGTGGGAGAAACGGCAGCTGGAGGACAAGATCCTCAAGATAACAGAAGAAAATCAGCAGCTGATGGACAACACAAAGGAAATTGGACAGAGAATCGATATCCTATGTGAGAGGCTAAGGGAACTGACAGTGCAGTTGGCAGAGGCTAACTGCCAGGTTGAGAGGCAAGAGAAACTCTTACGACAGAAGGAGAAAGACCTACAGCTAAAGACCGAAGAAGCGGCGTGGATGGCGAGGCTTATCCAGCGCCTGCAGAAGAAAGTGGAAGACCTCACGAAGGAAAAGTGTGGAATCCAGTGAGAAGTTCAGGCTGCGAAACTCGAGAGGAACGAGCTGACATGCCTTCTAGAGGAACGAAATCGTCGCCAATTAGTCGCTGGAGAGGAAGACCGGTGTCCAGGGCGAACGGAACGACCAGCTGGAAGACAAGGATCGAAAGCTGCGGGGAGCGAGGAGAAATGGTTTTGGACCTGAAGAACCTCAGGAGAAATACAGACGCCTGGATAAGGACAAATGTTAAGTGCAGAAGCAGGGTGTCTCTTCAGGGAATGGCGGGATGAAGTCTGTGGTGGCTTCACGAAGATGGATCAGATCATTTAATTGAGGACAAAGTTTGTTTTGAAACAACTTTGCTTTGTTAATGGGATAAAATGTTTCCTTATCGTTTTATTCATTCCTCGACGCCGCAGAAAAATGGCAAGAATCCACGATATCCTAGGAGAGTCGGGGGGATCCGGCAGCCGAGGAAATCTATAGGATTTGTGAGAGCTTCAGGAACAATGTGATGATTCAGTGGCATATTCCCAGCCTAAACATAAGGTGAGGTGTTGAGTGGTTAAAAGCATCTCCAAAAGATGCTCGCTCTCTCTCTACTTCTCTCTCATATCTCTCTCTCTCTCTCTCTCCTCTCTCTCTCTCTCTCCTCTCTCTCTCGCTTCGCTCCTCCCTTTCCCTTTCCTCTCTTCTCTCCCCCCCACCTCTCTCTCTCTCTCTCTCTCTCTTCTCTCTTTCTCTCTCCTCAAAAGAGAAGATAGAAAAGTACCTCAGAGTGGCGCAGTTTACTGCACAATCTATTCGGAACAAACTAGATGTCTTCAAAGCATTGGTAGCAAGCAAGGAATTAAAACATAATAGGTGTCACAGAAACATGGATACAAGAGGCAACAAGAGACTTCGTAGGAGAGTACCAGATAGCTGGATATAAATTGTTAAAAAAGAGATAGAATCAATAAAAATAGAGTGGCATCAATATAAACGGTCAGGGAAGAAGATAAATCTAATACTAGTGTACAGACCTCCCCACCAATCACAAATGTCCGATGAGGAACTGTAAGCACTACTAGGACAGGAGATAAACAACAAATTCTGCATAATAATGGGAGATTTTAATGCAGCAATACATTGGTCACACGATGACCTCTGAATCAAACGTAGAAGGAAAAAGACTTTCAGATTTTGTAAAAATTGAATTCCTCCACCAATTGGTTGACAAACCTACCAGAGGAAACAACATACTAGACATCGACCTATCAACATAAGAATCTAGTGTCTGACCCTTCAGTAGGTGCAAATCTAGGCAAAAGCTACCATAAATTATCTAATTTCAAATTAATGTTCAACATAAAAAAGAGAAGAAGATATTAATGAGATTAGACTACCGTCGACAAGACCTAAAAAAGCTAAAGGAGTTACGGTACTAATCTAGAGTACGACGAGAACACAGGCGTAGATAAACACTTAGACCGGCAGCCCGGACCGTTGAGATACAACGAACGAGATACCGACTGTAACCCCTACTGGCATTTAGGAGTAGACTTGTAAAACTGTGAAACTGACCGTCTGCCGAAAATATATGGTGGCTTACTTAACAAGCACCACTAATTGCTCGTTAGATTTTGGGTCTAGATCCAATATATGAGATACCAGATGAAACTAATATATAATATATCTGCAGACTCTACTGATTATAGAATGACCAGTGACAGACATTTTGGAGGGTGGGTTCCCCCTGACAGACGCACTGAAAAGGGGGGGTTAATTGGATCTAGATCCAACTTAGGAGATACCGAGTAAAATTTACACTACAATAGCACTGCACATCCTAGAATACTGTGGTGGTAATGACAGACGTTTTAGTGGGTGGTTACCCCCTGACAGACGCCCCACAACGAGTGGGGAGGGGGAGGCAGGATCTGCATCCAACATTGGAGATACCAAGTCAAATTGTACTACAATTGCACCTGCACATCCTAGAATGCTGTGATGGTAATGCCAGATATTTTAGTGGGTGGTTACCCCCTGACAGACACCCCACACGACGTGGGGAGGGGGAGGGGGAGACAGATCTGCATCTAACATGGAGATACCAAGTAAAATCTGAACTACCAATAGTTCTGGACATCCTAGAGTACTGTGGTGGTAATACCAGACATTTTAGGGGTAGTTACCCCCTGAGGGACACCCCACAACGAGTGGGGGCGAAGGGGGAAGGGGAGGGGAGACAGGATCTCCATCCAACATCGGAGACACCAAGTAAAATTTGTACTACAATAGCACTTCATATCCTAGAATGCTGTGATGGTAATGACAGACATTTTAGTGGGTGGTTTCCCCCTGACAGACACACCCTAACAGGTGGGCAGGGGGAAGGGCAAGCCCAGATAATGAATGTCTAGATTAGTATAGTGGGCTACTATTGACCCGTATTATACATTATCGTGATATATTTAATAAATATTTTTATCCTTTCTATTTATATCCTTTGTATTTATCTAACACAGTGTTTCCCAACCTTTGACACTAAGAGGAACCCCTGAGACAATTTTTCTCATCCCAAGGAACCCCAATACACACACACACACACATATATATATATATATATATATATATATATATATATATATATGTAGCATTTGTATAAATTACCTTTAGTAAAACAAAGGGGAAAAATCTCGCACGATATGTTACGATAAAATAAATTATAGGACTACGATTTCTCACGCCATGTTTAACGAAAAATATATACTTATAAATAACAAATAATTAAATAAAACATGAATTCTTGCGGAACACCTGGCGATCGTTCACGGAACCCCGGTTGACGATGGCTGATCTAACACAAAATAATTTATTTGTTTCATATAAATAACACTCATCTGTAGGCCCATAATAATTCAGTCATATTATTATTTTGTCAAGCAAGCAACTGACTTCAATCATAGTAGGGGAGCCCGGGGCTAGTTGGCTACAGGGGTAAGTTGGCATACTCAACATGACTTTAGAGTTTACCAATAGGATGACTGTAATACATATACTGTGTAATTGCCACGTGGTTCCTCAATTACCAGCAAAATTCTATAGAGATAGAAGGCAGGAGCTCGAATTTATGAGACAATTTTTGATTTTGATGGTAGTAAGTAAATATTTTAATCTTTCTGTTATTTGCTATAACATCTATACATTCATAAAGATTAGTTTTCAATGATAGCATAGTTTTCCATATGGTTTAAAGATTCTATAGCATTAAAATGATTAATTCAAGGCTTCTTGGTGTGGACTGGTAATCGTTTTTGTACCAAATGGTAGGGATGGGCAAGTTGGCTCAAAATAAATGGGGCAAGTTGGCACACGTTATTTGATAACATTAGTAAGCCTATTTATTTATATAATTTACTTTTGTTTCTGGATTTTTGGAAGGATAATGAGATTAGTGTCCTATCATTTCCTCCACATTGTTCTCACAAGTTGCAGCCCCTGGATTTTAGTGTTTATAGACATCTGAAGAAATGTGTTAACATGGCATGTGATTCGTGGATGACTGGTAATCCAGGATCAAGTATGCCCATCTGTGACATTCCTGGTAAAGTTTCCTATGCTTTACCTCTAGCTGTCACTTATTCTGATGTTTTCAATTGGTTTAGGATTGATGGAATTTCAACTTTGAATTACAGACTATTTCAAGACTTTGATTTTACGGGTGGTTATGTAACAGAATGAGAGATGTCCGAAAAGACACATGGGCTTCAGATCAGTCATCAGTGTGATACAGAGTTTAAGAACTGCTCCTGATCCAAAAGAAAGCTCAGCTGAAGAGAGCCTGTGTTTGGTAAGCCAGGAGAAGTGTGTCCAGTACAGGGCATGTAACATGTGGGAGCATGAAGACTATGACGAGGATTTATTTCACACCTGCCACAATTACAATTAGATGATGATCTGAAGTAATACTAATGCCTTATATTTTGTATTTTGGAAATCCAGAGGGTATTTTTGCTATTTGATTTAAATGCAATGTAGTAATTTTCTTTCAATTATCAATGTGCCACTTACCCCATAATGTGCCAACTTACCCCGTGGGGCAAGTGGCACGAAAAGTTATTTTTTTCTAAAGCTTATTGTTATCTTATGTTGAAAGCAAACAACAATTATTTTCCTATATGATAAAGACGAATGTTAATATTTTTCAATGGTGGTAAGAATTTTGCAAAAAGTTTGTTTTATATTCGCAATAACCAAAATTGTAAAAAGTGTGCCAACTAGCCCCGGTCTCCCCTACTCGCTTTAGCTTTGTTTACTATATGAACATTAATGTAGCGGTGGTTGGAAGACTGACACTATAAAGTAGCATATAAGTTCTTATCATTATTAGAGTTATTGCTATTAAATGTCTATGTACATAACATTTGTTAAATATAGTTACGCACCCATTAAATAGATAGTAATACATATGTAATATATACGCTATAATCAGGGTACAGATCATAATAATTGTGCTACAGCCTACTCGGTTTGTTTTATCGAAGCAGGACTACCTTCTTTTGGTTTCAACTGACTTTCATGCCAATGAATTCATGGATACATTTTTGTATTATCAGTTTTATGAATGAATATTGTTGTTACTATAGTCGATTTTTTTTCGGCTGGTGTAAAATTCGTCAGACATAATACACCTGGCTGAGGAAGGACACAGAGGATCTCTGTTTTTTAAACAATATCTCTGCACACCAAGTTATTTCGAACATTTCCATTCTCTCAAGAAGATTATGAATAAATACAAGAGCAAACTAGACACAAAAAAAAAAAATAATCACCTTGCATTAATGTAAAGAAAACAAGAGAAATGAAAAATTAGTGCGATTGTCAATTTTTTCTATCGTTAATGTTTAATAAGTCAGTGTTTAGCGAATTGTTAGGGTTTAGTGACTATGCGTTTAGTGAATGTTTATGAGTAAGTGTTTAGCGAATTGTTAGGGTTTAGTGACTATGCGTTTAGTGAATGTTTATGAGTAAGTGTTTAGCGAATTGTTAGGGTTTAGTGAGTATGCGTTTAGTGAATGTTTATGAGTAAGTGTTTGATGAATGTTTAGGGTTTAGTGACTGTTTAATGTGTCAGTATTCAGTGAATGTTTACTGAGTCTTTAGGGTTTAGTGAATGTTTTGTGAATGTTATTGAATGTTTATTGTGTAAGTATTCAGTGAATGTTTTGTCTGAAGGGTTTTAGTAAATGTTTTGTGAATGTTAAGTGAACGTTTAGTGAATGTCTTGTGAATGGTAGTGTTTAGTGAATATTTAGTGTGTAAGTATTCAGTGAGTTTTTAGGGTTTTGAATGTCTTGACTGGTATTGTTTAAGTGAGTATTTAGTGTATAAGTATTCATGAGTTTTTAGTGTTTTAGTGAAAGTTTTGCGAATTTTAAGTGATCGTTTTAGGTGAATGGTCTTGTGAAATGTTAGTGTTTTTTTTTAGGCAAATGAATTTTTAGTATAATAAGTGTTTATTAAGTTTTTAATGAGTGGATGTTCTTCACTGTTTAGTATTTACTAAGTATTTAGGGTTTGGTAAGCTAGTATTTAATGAGTGCTTGGGGTTTAGTGAATTTTTAGTGTTTAATTAATGTTTAGGATTAAGTGAGTGTTTAGTGAATGTTTACTGAGTGTTTGGGGTATAATGAGTATTTAGTAAAATTTAGTATTTTTTCAAGTGGTTTAAGGAGTGAGCATTTAGTGTATAGTGAGTGCCTAGTAAGTGTCGGGTATTCAGAGTGTTTTTTTGTTTTGTTTATTGAGAGTGTGTGTGAGTGTATGTTAAGTGTGTGTGTGTGTGTATAGTGAATTGTTATGCAAGTGTGAGTGCTTTACTGAGTAAGTGCAATTGTGAGTGTTGGTGGTTAGTGATTATACATTACTGTGTTTAGTTAGTGTTTCGCTACCAAATGCAAAGAAAGTCCTGTAATTACACAGGAACCATTTATGATTGACACTGCTCAGATCCAAGAGCAGATGCTTAGGCCTGACCACAATGGTTGGAGTGCTTAGGTGTGTTTTCGTAAGGTAATTTTTCTCTGTGAAATTGGGTCGAAAAATGATAATAATAATAATAATAATAATAATAATAATAATAATAATAATAATAATAATAATAATGATAATAATAAAGATTAAAAAAATAATAGTAATAAAATATAGTACTAAGAGCTGAACCGAGACCTTTCAATATGGCCTTCCGAAGTCACTCTCGGCAGGGAGATCGCTACTCCAGTGATTGACGCCCTATGCTTTGCACACAGCTGACATATTTGCACAAATCGGTTGTCAAATTTTTATGACTGTTGGAGACGCATTATAAATCATATTAACAATGGTAAATGCATTGAACAGACGTGAGGATATATGATGTTAGTGCCTGTCTACTGGATATAATGAACAAATAAAGAAAAAAAATATTACTAGGGAGAAAATTAGAGCCGTAATGGTCGTCAAAGCCAGCATCAATAGAATGTATTGAAACACATTACATAGGCTGCCTGTGGTGCGTTCCGGCGGGAAGGGAAGTTAAGAGACAAACGCACTCGGCTGGCTTTAAAACATCAAACTGTGTATCATTTTTATTTAAGTTTAGATTTTCTTCCCTGAATATATATGGTACCTGATACTTGGTGATAGTGTACAGATCAATTTGAGTGAGGCAGCCGAAAATAAGTGGACTATTAGATAACTGACATGATATTATAGGCCAACTTATTTTGGAAGTCAGGAGCTCCAAGTTGTATGATCGTCAACTTCGGGAGGGGGAATAAAATGGGGGGAAATGTTTTAATCTTTATAGTTAGCTTATCCTGAACAATTCATTCACATTTCCGTTTCCAGTAATTATTTGTGTTGTGATACATCATCTCTTTGTGAATGTGCGGGTGTTTTAAAACGGCCTCTTTATGATGGGAGCTTGTTTGGTATTAATATCAATCGAATTCCATATCCGATAAAAATTGCATTTTATCCACACGAACCAACAGCAACTAAAGAACAATTCATCTAGAGTAAGACACGTTGGGCTACGAACCTCGACATGGCTGCCGTTTCCAAACTATAGGCAAGAAAAGAAAATGACCAAAGACGCTATTAAAGCGAGAATACTTATCTTACATTTCTTTTTTTAGAGGAACTGAGAGTGGCACCATATGACTGGTTTAATTATTCAAAAATGGCTCAGCACACATACTTGTAGCTGTTGCCAATTGTGACCCCCTCCCATTCAGATAAAATACTTTGTGTGAAGTAATAACTCCAGACCAAAGGATAGTGCTAATATTATATATAGTATATATATATATATATATTATATATATATATATATATATATATATATGTGTGTGTGTGTGTGTGTGTATGTGAAAACTATAGAAAGTAGTGTGTGTGTGTGTGTGTGTGTGTATGTGTAGTGAAACTATAGAAAGTAGACCAAGCCTAGGAAGTCTCACGCCTAGTATTTATATAGATGTGATGGAATAATGAAGTGGAAATATTCCATACTTCAATAGAAATTTTAAAAAATAACTCCAGGCAGTAATTCTTATCCTGAACATCACAATATTTCTTGAATTTTTTGCCTTTTACATTCTATCAGGCTCACGATTTTCAGATACTTACCATATTTCTCATATTAATATTGCCTATGATAGATTTTGAAATATTTCAAAGTGTCCCACCTCTCCCTTCCAATCGTAAGTTATGTCTGTGAAAGGGTAACCACCCACTAAAATGTCTGTCATTACCATCACAGCATTCTAGGATATGAAGTGCTATTGTGGTACAAATTTTACTTTTTATCTCCAATTTTGGATGCAGATCCTGTCTCCCCCTCCCTACTCGTTGTGGGGTGTCTGCCAGAGGGTAACCACCCTCAAAATGTGTGTCCTTACCACCACAGTACTCTAGGATGTGCAGTGCTATTTTAGTACATATTATCCTTGATATCTCCAATGTTGGATGCAGATCCTGCCTCCCCTCCCCTCCCCCTCCCAAGTCGTTGTGGGGTGTCTGTCAGGGGGAAAACCACCCACTAAAATATCTGTCATTACCACCGCAGTACTCTGAGATGTGCAGTGCTATTGTAGTACAAATTTTCTTTATTAGTATCTCCAATGTTGGATTGCAGTTCCTGGCTCCCCCTCCCCCTCCCCCCCCAACTCGTTGTGGGGTGCCTGTCAGGGGGTAACTACCCACTAAGATATCTGTCATTACCACTGCAGTACTCTAGGATGTGCAGTGCTATTGTAGTACAAATTTTACTTGGTACTATGATGTTGGATGGAGATCCTGTCTCCCCTCCCCTTCCCCCTTCGCCCCCACTCGTTGTGGGGTGTCTCTCAGGGGGTAACTACCCCCTAAAATGTCTGGTATTACCACCACAGTACTCTAGGATGTCCAGAACTATTGTAGTTCAGATTTTACTTGGTATCTCCATGTTAGATGCAGATCCTGTCTCCCCCTCCCCCTCCCCACTCGTTGTGGGGTGTCTGTCAGGGGGTAACCACCCACTAAAATGTCTGGCATTACCATCACAGCATTCTAGGATGTTCAGTGCAATTGTAGTACAAATTTGACTTGGTATCTCCAATGTTGGATGCAGATCCTGCCTCCCCCTCCCCACTCGTTGTGGGCGTCTGTCGTGGGGGTAACCACCCACTAAAACGTCTGTCATTACCACCACAGTATTCTAGGATGTGCAGTGCTATTGTAGTGTAAATTTTACTCGGTATCTCCTAAGTTGGATCTAGATCCAATTCCCCCAACCCCCCCTTTTCAGTGCGTCTGTCAGGGGGAACCCACCCTCCAAAATGTCTGTCACTGGTATTCTATAATCAGTAGAAGTCTGCAGATATATTATATATTAGTTTCATCTGGTATCTCATATATTGGATCTAGACCCAAAATCTAACGAGCAATTAGTGGTGCTTGTTAAGTAAGCCTCCCATATATTTTCGGCAGACGGTCAGTTTAACAGTTTACAAGTCTACTCCTAAATACCAGCAGGGCGGTTTTACCCCCCCCCCCCAGTCGGTATCTCGTTCGTTGTATCTCAACGGTCCGGGCTGCCGCTCTAACTGGGAAGCCTTTCATGAAGAATACACAGAAAAACGCTTTAGATGTATACCATGAAGGCAAATACTAACAAATGGCAACCCTCCGCCTAAGTGGTTCAACAGAGAAATTCAAAATACAACAAGAGAAAGCAATGAACCCACACCCAACACCAGTAGAGCAAGCAGATATAAAAAAAACTCTGTAGATTGGTGGACAAATGAGTAAGAAATACAAAGATGAATGAGGATAAGAGTTGCATCAGTTTGTAAAGAAAACTCAAAAGAATTCTTTGCAGGAAACCAATAACAAATAGCATAGGTCCCCTAAGGGACAAAAGAGGTAACCTGGTGAACTCAGACTTGGAAAAAGCAGAGTTATTGAATAAGTTTTTTTACTAGTGTATTCACAATTGAAGACAATACCTCAGTACCGGAACCATGCTATTAAATATGAAGGGGCAGACCAACAATTTCAAATCTCCTGGCCCGGATGGGATTCATCCAAGAGAAATGAAAGAGCTAAAAGAGGAGATAGTTCCTCACCTGTATAAACTCTACAGAAAAAGTGCTGAACAAAGAAAGGCACCAAAAAGATGGAAAAAACTATACTCTGTTTTTTTTTCATCTGTCCATCCGCCTGTGGTGTTTTTGTATGGTAACACTGCGTCCCGGACTTTAGATAGTTACATTCGGCTTACATTCAACGATTATAATAATATCCTATTTCGAATATTAACGGTGTAATTTGCATTCAGTAAACTATTAAAACACTTTTCAGTTGCAAATGTACACCCAGATATCCTTTTATTTACCTAAAACTACAAATAGCGTAACTATCTAAAGCCGGGACGCAGTGTTATCATACAAAAACACCACAGGCAGATTGACAGATGAAAAAAAAAAACAGAGTTTATAGGTAACCGTGCTCCCAGTTTACACAAAAAGGTCCAAGAGAAGAGCCGGGAAATTATAGACCAATCTGTCTAACGATGGTCATTTGCAAGATTTTTGAGTCCATAATTGCAGATCAAATTGTGGATCACATTGATAGAAACAACTTGTTGTTAACCAGCCAACATGGTTTCAGACAAAAACAGATCCTGCCTATAAAACCTCTTGGAGTTTTTTCATAACATGCTTGGTATTTACGATAGTAATAGAGCAATAGATATACTCTACTTAGATTTCCAAAAGGTCTTTGACAAAGTTCCACACAAGAAACTGATGACAAAAGTTAGAGCTTTATGAATTGTAGGAGATATAGCAGACTGGGTGGGTGAATGGGGCAGATGTAACAAGCGGAGTTCCTCAGGGTTCTGTCCTTGGCCCTCTCTTGATTTTTATTTACATTAATGACATTGATATAGGCTTAACTAGCAGGACAGCCAAATTTGCAAATGACACCAAACTAGGTGTAAATACAGCAGACCCAAATGCAGTGGAAAGTTTAAGAAATGATCTACTGAAAATAGGAGTGGTAAAAAAAAAAAAAAAAAAAAAAAAAAAAAAAAAAAAAAAAAACAAAGGTCATGCCAGCTACATGCGCCTTGGGAATGACACCCTTAATGTTGGCGATTCAAGAAATCATGAATCGCCTTGACTTGACTCGACTCGACTCGCTTGGTGTAGACGCAGCCTAAGTGTCGCAAAACTGATGGAACAATGTGGGAGGCGGATTGTTTAGCTTTAGCAAGCCTTATGCCAGCGTGGGCCATAAGTAATGTTTTAAAGGGAATAAGAGGCTTGTTTTGCACCTAGATGTAATCGATCAATCTTGAAAACTACACCTAATTGAAATAATGAGAGAGAAGCCTATGGGCTTTTCAATTAAATAAAATACTGGAGGTTAAGGTATAAAAGAAAAAATACGATAACCCTGATGTACCACCAGGGTTTAACCGACAGAGGCTTCTTTTGTAAATAACGAAAGAACGGCCTTTAAAAGATGAAGAAAAAGAGTTGGACAACAAATAAGGGCTTTTATTCGGGAAAATAATCGCGTCTCCTCTGGAGAATTGATTAGCCAGAATTTGTCTCTCAATAATGGATCTATGAGAAAAGCCACGCTCGCTGGTCCTCGTTTTCAGCTAACTCTTCTCTCATTAATACCAATGCTGTCTCCTTCTGGTGCCCACCTAAACAGATGCCCTTCTCATATTTTTCTGTTATTAAGGCTCATAAGATTCTTGCATCTCAAAAAAGATTGGCATAACACTGTCCTTGTAGCTTATTCCAGCATGACTTCTTATGAAGTTTGTAGGACAATAGGCACAGATACTATTCTGTCATTTTTGCCTGTCAAGTGCTGCACTCATCTTATCTTTCCTCCCGGACACATGTATTAGTCCTTTTGGCTTAATTTGCAGTTCCAGAATATTCAATACACCTCTTGTATATATATCACCGTATGCTCTCAATGGGGGAAAAGTCGAATGGTTTCTTTTATCATCCTCTGCGGGACTTTGAAGTGTCATTTGTCTAAATATCTCTAGAAAGATTTCCACAGCCAGGTACTATACGGCTACAAACTTCCTCATATGGATTGACTCCTTCGCTCAGATAGGTGCTTCCCAGCTTTGAGTCTAACAGCTTGGCATCTGTGGTTGCTGAAGTTTCAACTTTCCTTCCCTTCCCATCTCTGGGGGTGTTTGCAGTAGTCTCTTTTCTCTTCCGTTTTATCAGTGACCTTCTGGTCATCATTTTGCAGATGATTTTACTCTCTTTGTTTCTTAAACGTTCACCTTCCACTCTTTGATAACCAAACCCAGTCCCTAGATGCCTCTGCTTTGACTCGTCAATTGATCTAATTAGCATAGTTTCTGTCGGTTCCTCTGTTTCATGTCTATTCCTGTTTTAAATATTATATTCATAAGGGTTTAATTTAGTATCTTTTCATGACGGCAGTTATACCGAGCTTAATCATCCCTGTTTGAAGTGCCCCTCTCATCGGTGGCCCTTATTCATTTCTCTCACGCTGTGGCAAGATTGAGTCTAAGAAAATCTGAATTATCAATTAACCCATAATGCCAGGAAACGATGGGTTTAATTACCTTGACAAAGACCCTTGTCTCTACCTGATCGCCTCTGCCTCATTTTTGACGAGGTCTTGCACATACAGGAAAAGAAGCCAACGAGGAATACAGCAAGAGGTCGCGTTTCCCCTACCCACGCCTGTCGGAACCAGACAATTGTCTGATGCCAAATTTGGCTCCAAGCGCCAGAGTAAATTATCATTTCACCCACTGCCCTGAACCACAGCAGATACCGGCCTCTCCTACGCTGGTAGGGTCATGCACGCTTCCGCCTCCTTTAACTCACACCTACCTCACCAGCCACCTGTGGACGTTTACGTAAATCGAAAAGAATGCGAGCGAGGCAAAGCCACACAAGTACAACCTATTTCCTTATTATTGTTCACCAAGCTAAACTTTAATCTCTTTCTCTCTCTAGCGCTGTCTTTTGTGCAAGTTTCACCTGATGGGCATCCTTTTCTCTGACATCTTTCTCTCCATGTCCGACCTTCCCTCTAGCCCATAGATATCTATGCTCTACCCCTTCTAGCAGATGTCATCAGCGACAATTTTGTTCAGTCTCTCTCTCCCTTCATGCAAAGTCATGACTGCGAAACATTGGTTTGATACGTTTAAAAAAATATTAGATATTCTAATTGGTTATGTACGTTCTTTGGATAGACAATGCATATTTACTTGTAGAAAACAACCAAATAATTAGAAAATACAGATTATATAAGAGCGATGCAATCATAACTGCTATCGTATCATGTTTCAAATGTAGCATTTCATCAGTAAGGAAAGGATGCTACAAATATGTAGTCATCTATTCATCATGTGAACTTGAAATAAATAAATAAATAAATAAACTTTAATCCTAACCTTCGACCTATGTGGGTCCATCCTAAACGGTTACGTTACTAGGATATTAGTGTTAGCATTTTTGATTATGTAGCTGATAATATAGCATGCAGATTACCCAAAAAAATAGTGACCAATAAAGATTCTGGAGGCTGCTGAGCTACAAACAGAAAAAAAGAAAAAAGTATCCTCGTCTTCGTAAGAAAAAGGATCTGAAGCAAGTGCTTGGAGAGAGGAGAGCTTTACACTGTTTCCTTAAGAGGATGTACTTCTAAAGTGCTGTACAAAAGAAAGCTAGTAAAGTAAGGGGCCCAACGCAAAAAATACCCATCATATATTAAGAATGATAAAGAGTGAGAGCGAAGTGCACAAGCGACCTGTTTATACTCTGTTTTTGTTAGTTTAGCCTTATACATCACTCATGCTCCTCTTACTGATCCGTCCTAGATCTCTGCTGAGGGAAGTAACAATTAGTATACCCTCTTGGGGAGCGAATAACTGTATAACTGGCATTATCTGCATAAATGCTATATTCTTTTATAGATTATCAATCATGCCGCAAGTGAGACCGAACATAATAAAGTTTATAAAGGAACTCCAGACTACATACATATGCCTACAGTCAACGAAATCGACATAATCTCTGAAGTAGACTGGGCTTGAATCCACTGTCTAACTTGTCGATGGACGAATATAATCATGCAAAAGATATAACTAGGAATCACAAATTACCTAATCATTTCCTGTTTAGTAATACTGACAGTCATGAAGAATAATTCTAAACTCAGAATATCAATATATGTCAATTATTTACCCCTTTGGAAGAGGACTCAGATTGCCACAGAAACATCGTGCGACATACATACGCAAAGGCAAAAATGAATAAATAGATTAATTAATAAACAAATAAACACGGAAAATACGGAAGACAATATTAAAAACTAGGTCAGGCCTTAAAAACGACGCTATCGATGGTTAGATCTGGCGTCTGTTCATTAGCAGCGCTCAGAGCTTATACCTAACATTTGAAGTAAACACGGACTATTAATATGATTTCGTCTCATGTCCTCAAATGTAAATTCATAACAAAGATGAAGTCATCGCCTGGACTGGTTCAAACAGGATGCCAATGATCACGAATACAATCAGCGCTCGAAATGCACTCGTTGCCCTGCATAAGAATGTAGTCATAACACGCCCACCTCTCCTCTGCCAGCAGTTAAAATAGGACATGAATCGTTGTAGAAGTTGGCAATCGAGGATGTAGTCATAATATAATAATAATCATAATAAGGTTCATCACACGGCACACATAAGGGTCATCAAACACAAGTATAAGGCGCCGAAGTTTCTATACAGAATATAATCGAGCCCACCGAAAATAGATCTACTTTCGGTGGGTCTCGGTATAATGTTGTATGAGCCAAAGCCCATGAAACTTTAACGACGGCCTGGTGGTGGCCTGTCCTATATTGTTGCCAGACAGAAAATTATGTCTGACTTTAAACTTAAATAAAAATCTACGAGACTAGAGCGCTGCAATTTGGTATGTTTGATGATTGGAGGGGGGATGATCAACATACCAATTTGCAGCCCTCTATCCTCAGTACATTTTAAGATGATAAGATCTGAGGGCGGACAAAAAAGTGCGGACGGCCAAGTAAATAGCCTCCTCAATAGTTTTCCTTTACAGAAAGCTAAAAGGGTGAAAAATACCCAAGAGAACCAACCATAAGGTTTCTCTTATTGATCGACAAGATATAAATGTTACGCATTCTCAAATCTAAGCTTTAGTCATCATGTCGTATACGTACTTAATATGATATTATGTAGTATATTAAGTACGTATACGACATGATGACTAAAGCTTGGATTTAGTTCAATGGTACCCGTCAAATTTTGATGCCTTTTCCCTCTCGTATACATAAATTTTTACTCGCGCACGCGCACACACACATATAATATATATATATATATATATATATATATATATATATATATATATATATATATATAGTGTGTGCGTGCGCGTGTAAAATGTATGTATACGAGAGGGAAAAGGCACCAAAAGTTGACGTGGGTACCATTTGAAGAACCTTCCCATCATTACGAAGAATGAAACCTGAGAGCCTTCCAAAATAAGAACCTAGACAGCTATAAATATTTTTCTAATGATTCTGAAAACAGGATAACTGGTGGAGGATGTGCGCACGTGTCGTCTTCAGGCTTTCATCTCAAATTTAATCATTACCATGAACTTATAATCTCTCTCCATTTACCACAGTGATTTATTCTTACTTTTATTTTTATATTAAAATTTGTACTACCCTGAAATAGACCAGCACACGAAGACGGCGAGCATCAACCATTCGGACGATGTTAATTCCCATAAGCGATCTCATTCACCAGGAGAATATGGATCTCGGAGTACTCTTCTCAGATGTGCTACTAGACGTTGCTGCAGCCATAAGAGAGATGTGCCAGAACTGTTCATTCACAAAATGAGTTGCCAGATGTTAACCCCGAATCGTGGTTTGGGTCAGCTTTAATACGCAGAGAATACTGTAACTTAGTATAGCTCCCTTTAACTGGTGAGGTGACAAGTCTCAAAGTAACTCACGAGTTTCAGATAACACTTTTATAGTTTGACAGCAGAACAGGTACAAAATGCAAGAGAGGGACGAGGTCCAGAAATCCTCCTTGATAAAATGCGCTGAATTACAAGCAGATGCCAAGATAAGCAAAGTGGCAACAAAACCTAACACCACCAGAATTACAGTGTTTGCCTCTGACAGCTTTTTGCAGACCGTACCAGCCACAAGGTTGGCTTAATGTAAGAAAAACACTGGAGATCAAAATTGCTTGAACGACAATTTTTGTTACATCAAAGAATTTGTCCACATTAGCCAAAGGTACGTTAAAATCACGAGTGAACCGCCCCTAAAATCTATGGGATCTACATTTTTCATTTTCACATGGGAAAATCATTTGTAAAATGACATGTGTGCACCAATTTTGTTCTTTGTCTGTTGCACTATTTGTTCAATTGCTCACGCAGTCAGTGATTCATAATTCTCGAGTTTGGCGAATTCGTTCTTAAGCAATGTAAATAAGGGCAAATCTGTATAATTTACGGACATTCCACAAAGGTTAACGTGTATACATACACGAAATTACAACAGATCATATAAAAGCTGAAATGTCTCTACATATGCGACTGTTACGTATATCGAAGGCGTGTCATGCTGTCTGTCTAGAAGAATGAGTGAGCATCCGATATTATCCTCGCCGATTCCATAATACTTTGCTTATTTTAAAAATCAGTTATGCACGCTGTCTCATTGTGGATTATGCTCAAATGCCTCACTTGTCTGACATAAATATGGATGTTTATGGTTCAAAAAAGCTTGTTCATATAGAAGACTCCAGTGCATAAGGCTGTGTTCTTATTAAATAGACCACAGAAGAAACTGCGAACAAAGACACCCATTTTCCAGGTGGATTATAATAAATTCAATCTGAATACTGAAGCTGTCATCAAATACAATATAGGAGTCGAGTCCAGAAGAGCTGACAGGTGTCAAAGCGCCTGGTAAGGTAGTCCACTTAAACAAACTCAAAATAGCTAAGACAAAAAAAAAAAACCGCTGTTTGAACAACAATTGGTGTTATGAGTGACTTACAAAAAACAAGTGAGTCTGGCAATCATTGTAAAAGCTACTGTCACCATACAATTTTATACAAGATCTCAGTGAAAGCAGTGAAGAGGCTTATCTGAACTTCATAGTGTGGAGACTGGAGACCATTCCTATGCTAATCAAATTCCATCGTCATCTTTCCAGAATAAAGTTCAAAACTTTCAGTTACACCAGAGAATCCCAGAGGCTGGAGACTCATGGCAAGGCTGCCATCCTGCAAGCAGCCACTGGACATTGGGAGTTGGCTTTATGGAACAATCATTGGAAACTGACAGGGAGGAGGTTTAAAGATTTCTGCTGTGTCCCTTGCTATGTCTCTTGCAACAGTCGATGGCCTGCTAGGGGAAACGTTTTAGGCAAGGCCTCCTTTCCAGGTATTTACATTCTCTCTCTCTCTCTCTCTCTCTCTCTCCTATATATATGTATATATAATATATATGTGTATAATATATATGATTTCACCATCATCTACTTGCATAATAGATGGAATGGCTATTTTTCACAATATAAAAGGAGAGAAGAAAACCTATGGAGACTGTTAATGACCGTAATAAAGTATCAAGCAGTAACAGGCTGGACATTATTCTTGATGGTCAAAATGAAAACTATCAAGAATGCTGCAAGCCAATGAGAATACAAAATCATCAAAGCCAAACACTAGAAGAAGAACAATTTCTATCCTCCACAACAACGAGATTTTCCTTATTCAGTTCCTTGCCCAACAGTGGGAGGAAGGGAGAGAAACAATACACTGGGAAAACTACATTATCCCACGTAATGGTGTCAATCATAAGAAGAGCGGCAGAAGTTGTGAAATGTGCCAGAGCTATTCAAGCCACAGACGGTTGAAACATGAATCCTTTTACACTTACTTCATACTTCATCCCCTGGCTCCTCATACTTCATCCCCCTGGCTCCAAGATAATTTTGGTCATTGCAGTTTGATACAGGTTCTTTCTGTCTCCCCTTGATTGCAAAAGTGGCACTCTGGGCTAGAGTGGAAATAATGCTAAAGTACATAATTCTAAGTGGTGTTTGTAAAGCTATTATCAGCATGATTGCTGGACGTAGGAAGCTAAGTACCGTGAATATGTTACAAGAAGACATTCAGTTTCAAAAAATTCCTATGATCTCTGGAAAGAATGGATTATATCCCAGTCCTTTTCAACTGTATTTATAAAAACCTGCAACTGAAAAAGTTAACGAAGTGCACCATGAACTGTTTGTGTCTAAAGAAGGACGTACCTAACACCATACCCACCTGCAATTATCAAAAACACATATCTGTACAAATATCAGAAAAGGCAATTTCTGAATAACACCACTTAACAAAAACCAAGTACCATCACCCACTGGATATAGATGGACTCGGGAAATCATTGCAGTCTAGCAGAAACTCACAATAAACTGGGTGCAAATCGCTAATTTCCCCGAATCAATAATGAGCCCATTACATGCGACTGCACCACAGCTAAATGCAGCTGTCATATTGTTTGTAGTCTGAAGAGCTCAAAACTTTGCAGACTGTCAACA
Organism: Macrobrachium nipponense; assembly: GCF_015104395.2. NCBI lineage: Eukaryota > Metazoa > Arthropoda > Malacostraca > Decapoda > Palaemonidae > Macrobrachium > Macrobrachium nipponense. The sequence goes on along the minus strand of NC_061110.1, from coordinate 57,657,706 downwards.
TATAAAATGGTACCAGCGAATTGGTGAAGATGGTGCAGATGTTGTTAACACATATAATGAGTCTTTGAACAAGAGTTGAGTGTTAGCAGCACCTTTCTATTATTTGATATATATTACTCATCCCGGAACTTGAAAGCAATATTTAGATTCCATTATTATTATTATTATTATTATTATTATTATTATTATTATCATTATTATTATTATTATTATTCTGTTTGTGTGAGCAGAATATGGCAAAGATGTTAAAGCATTTCAAGGGACTGGGTGTGTACCTAGACATTGCAACTTTTGGTTGCATGTCCAACTATGCTAAGATAGTGAGATTAAATCGTAAGAAAAATAACCATACAATAAGACTTCCCGTGTGGGGGTAAATATTTTTTATCAGCTTTGTATTGAACATAATCTGAACGTGGTTCAGTGATTATACCCAGTATAAGGCTGAAACTTAAAATAACCGTTCGTTAACCATGTGATGAGAATTTAAATGTGGGTATTTAGTAAGTAAGACGTTTGACTGACTAATTGTCCAGAGTCGTTTATATTAAGCATTTCAATGACTGTGGATCGCTGAAGTTACCCAGGTCCAAGGAGCAGTCAGTTTCCAAATAATATACTGGATTCTTCCTCTTTCGAAAACAAATCGAAATTCGCACTGGTAGGTAGACAGATGTTCGGAATTATTGTTATGACATTAATTGCAATTAAAGAAACAACTATACACGTAATTCTACCTCACTATTTCATAGTTCGTAGACAATTACGCAATTCCTTTCGTGGGAACGTCACCATGGCGAGAGTTTACCTATGCTGTAGGCTAGGCCTATGTTAGAAAATAACTTTTTTTCTTTTGATGCCATGCGTTTCCCTGCATTGCCACTTACCTTTAATAATAACAATATAATAATAACAATTAGGAGCAATGAATAACAAATATTATATATGATGACAAAATAATGTTCCTGCCTGATGTTTCTTTTGTCGATATGGCAGAGATCTGAACCGTTTCCCGCCATGGGCAACCGCATGCAAGGTTAGGACAGTAGGCTATACTACTTATATATTAGGATTAAAAAAAATTTTCGGAGAGGGAGCTTTTATCCGATTCAATGGGTGGAGAATCGTCTGTAATACTATTAACATTTAGATTTTATATATAATCACGCAGTTTTTCGCACTGCATTGCAAAAACGACTAAAAACAATCCCTTCACTCATCGTATTTCAAATGAAGTCTAATCGTTCTGGACGGTAAAGGTTTGCCGAGCTGTTGTTCAGGTTAAGCTATTGCTGTATACCTATGGCCCGAATACTAAAGCCGACAGACAATACTCTTGATGCTTACACGACCAGGACACAAGATGTCGCAGATTTGGCTGAAAGCCTACATGCTGTAGGCTTTCAGCATGTTACTAAAACTAATAATTACAGTTTTACATGATCAATAGAGTGATATGATATTCCATAAATGTTACATAAACCACACTATCACTGGTTAATCATACGATTAGCGTACAGATTTGAATATTACTAGCGCAATTACGAATTTGTACTGACCTGGTGTTTGCCTGCTTGACCCCTTACTCCCTGTGCAGGCGCCAGGCACGCTGGTAGTGAATCTTTGTGTACAAGACGGTAGAGTAGACCAAAGTTCTGGCTTCCCCGAAAACATCTGCTCACGCCAGTACAAGGCTTGTTTAACCTAATGACAACTCGTAGTGTCGTTTATGCAAATTTTTGTCACTGGGCAAATCGGATAAAGTTTCGGACAACGTGTCACGTGGCCGTGTGACAGCACCGAAGCTGACTCCCCCCCCCCCACTATATAGTAATCACTACTTGCCCTTGTGCTCACGAGCCACGCCCACGACGTCCCCACTTCTGAACTATGCAGTCAGCTGGCATGATGAGTTGGAATTCTCCATAACCTTGTAAGGTAAGGAATCGCCGTCACGTTCCCCATTTAGGTATAGGTTGCACAGAGGACGTTTATTACTCAGGTTGTCGTAGTCTCAGTTCATTATTTTCTTCTTTTCAGCACTTCCGAGACCGTCGGGATTGTGATGTCGCCATTCTGGCCGAGTAACGTCAATCCAGTGAGTAAGCTTTTCATACTCGTATGTTATTATCGAATTGTGCAACATACCCTACCAAATTAGCTTGACCCATATGTAGGCCTGACCAAGGCCAAATTTTATAAGGGCACAGGAAATTGGTACGACTGATCACGATGGATATTGGTACGACTGTGAATTGCGCATGCGTCACATAGGTTAGCATACTAACCTAACCTAAACTAGTAGGACTTGTTACTGGACAGGAGGGGGCCCCGCTCCTCATATCCCCCTTAAAGAAAAACAAACTTTGAAGAAGACTAACATATAGGTTAGCATACTAACCTAACCAACCTACGTGACCTTCGAATACACAATTTCTGGAAGTTTGACTCTTTGTAAACGTCTATTGCATTTTTCAGCTCGTTGAAACCTGAAAACTTCTGTTTTTCGGCGAAAACTAATGTATTATTACACAGCTCACGTTGCTTGGTCACCATTTTCTTGCTATCACTGATATGCCTGAGTCGTTAAACAAGGGTTCGCGCATGCACAATTCACTGCTGTACCAATATCTAGCATGATCAGGATATGGCTGCCGAACCAATATCCAGTTTGTTTTATAAGAACCTACAAAGTTTTTTAGAACTGTTGCAGTAGACCATAATATAGGCCACCACTGGGTGTGGACCATTTAATATGTGCCTTCCGTCTTCTGTTTAAATCTATAAAGCTGTGATGTATTCAGGTGCAGTGCACTTCTTGAACAAAGTTCCATGGTTAATGGGATATAGGGAGGGATGTTCATGCTAGGTTAAGCTGCTTTATGAAAATAACTTACGTTCTGTATTTGGCTAGTCCTTGCATTGCCTCCCTCCACTAGACGCAGTCACTCATAGGTTTAATAGGATTCAAATAGTATACAGTACTTTTTGGAAAAAATACACCCATTTCTCACACATTGCCATTAGTAAGCTATGATATTACCATATCAGTAGATATTTTTGTAAATATGTGAGAGAGAAATTTCTTGCCT